>NW_008751720.1:1749789-1768578 GCF_000715545.1 Opisthorchis viverrini | reverse complement strand
AAGAGAACGCCGTCCTCAGATCTCCTTCTCAATCCAAATTACTCAGCCGACTGTTCCGTAGGCATTGTACCTTAAACAACCATTCAATTGCTTCCTTGCGTTCCACAGACAGTGGCCCCATCATTGATCCTGTCAAAATGGCAGGCAATCACATCGCTTACTTCACCAGCTGCTACTCACCCTTTACTCCTAACTCCAAACCCATAACAACTGCTGTTTACCTCCAAAGTGTGAACGGTCATGGTAACCACCTGACTCTCAGTAACGTAACCATCTCCCTAGCCGATGTTTCTTCCCTTCTTCTAAAGATTAAGGACTCTGTTATGCCACGGGCCGACGGCGTTCCACCCCGCATCCTGAAACAAGCCGGCCAAGATATCGGAATCCTTGTATTAAATCTTTTCACCCACTCTATAAACTATAGAGTCTTCCTCTCCCGGCGGAAGAGATCTACAACACACCCGCATTTTAAATCAGGATGTAGACAAACTCCTCCCAACTACAGGGAAATCCACCACACCTCCCTCCTACTGAGAACCCTTGAACGTCTGATCAAAGGCCCGTTAATCAGGTTTCTTCTAGCTACGAACGCCATAGATGACCGACAGTACGGATTCCTATCTCAAAAATCCGCAAATGGCAGCCAGCTTCACTACGTTGAGATCCTCACAGCAGCCTACGACGCTGGACACGCCATAGTAACAGTCTATCTCGACATCCAAAAAGCCTTTGACCAGGAACCCACGCCTCCCTGCTACACAAACTTAGTACCGTGGGCATCAATGGAACCTTATTTCAGTGGTTCGCCTCCTACTTAACAGACAGGAGGCAAATAACGCAAATCGGGGACATACAATCATCTCCACTACCAATCACTAGCGGAGTCATCCAAGGAAGCGCGCTAGGCCCCATCCTTTTCTTACTATACATCAATGACGTCTTCGGCGCCATATCCCACGGTAAGGCCTTCCTCTTCGCGGACGATATAAAAATCGCGTACACATTCCCCACCTCTGCAAAAACCCTTGCCTTTCACCAGATTAAGCAAGACCTAGATTCACTGACTCGCTGGTCAAACAACTCTGGCCTTAGCTTCTCCTCCACAAAATCCTGTATAACTTCCTGCCGCTGCTCTCTCCCGACTGATGCTTTCACAATTAATGGAAATCCTATTACTCATTTTACAGAGATCAAAGATCTCGGCCTCAGATACTCCTGTACTTTTAGCTTTTCCCGCCAGATGCAATTTCATGCTGCAAGAGCGCGTAGGCTCAGTTCTTTAATACTGCGCTCCTGCCACCTTTCAGACACAATGGTAGCAATCTTTAAGCTATGCGTACGACCAATCGTCGAATTCTGCCCCGCATTCTCCTCCCTTTACACCCAAAGGTGCAGACCCGCAATTGAAAGCGTCCAACGCTCATTTACGTTAAAGCTCTTTCCCCTATCGAACCTCCACTCTTACCGCTCCCGCTGTCAAACACTAGGCCCAGAACCACTGTGGCTTAGACGGTCGAAACTGAATCTAGCTCTCTTACACCGTCTGCTGCATAAGAACGCTTTTATAGCAGGGGTTAGATCAAGTATAAACCCACAACCTCGCTCTAGACTCCGTAACCCCTGCAACCTTTTAGTATGTCCCCAAACTCGTACAAACCTACGCCACTACTTCTTTCTAGTTTATTACGCTCGCATCTGGAACAGCCTTTTTGAACAGCTGCGAAGCACCACGCATCACCTTACTTTTTCTCAGTCTGTAGACAAATTCCTTACCTGTGAAACCACTGCCGCCCTACTTAATACTCGAATTCCCTCTGACCTCCTCTACGAATCAGGTCCAGTGCGCATTTGAGTTTAGCGACATTACAGTTAGTGGTCGAGTAAAGGATTTTGCTATCACCCCTTCCTATCCTCTTGACCCGCTTTAAGCTAATAAAGAAAGTAAATGCCAGCTTGATCAAAACATGCAGCGTTACTGGCCTGGTTGTATTCGTTTCTTTTTTTCCTATTTCCCCGTGCCAACTTACACCTCGTACAAGTCTAGTCCTTGCACCGGATTAATCCATTAACTGTTTAGCGTCTATTGTTTTCGGCAAAACCCTACTGGCAGAAACCAAACCAAAATTAGACCTTTTCTTCCTCAAATCACTGAGTGACTTAATCACCTACTAACTCTAACTAGCCATTGTTAATGGTCTGGTTGTTTTCTATTTCCCCAGTAGACTTATGCCTCGTTCTAGTCCAGTCCCAACCCCGCATTACTCTTTCAGCTCTCTCTCGTAACTGGTGGTCACAGCCTTACTCTAACTGATAAAGACCAAACCAAAGTCGATTTTTTTCTTCATCTCATCATCAGAGCGCATCCCGCGCTCATATATATATCCATTTGACGATTAGCCCCACGAAACACTACCACACACAACATCGCGGAACGCTTCTGCTCGACATGGCAGCTCACGGCAGCGCTCCCAGGCCGTTTAGCCACGGTGCAATCGCCACGAGTATCAAAATTCCAGTTCCACCGACTCATTTACCACTGCCATTTCACTTCTCCTCCGCGACTTGTCTCTACTAGCGTCTGTATGCTGTTAGCCTGTTCGGATTGACTGAGTTGTCTTTACTGGCCTTACTTTCCCCCAACCAGAAAAATGGTAGCTGGAGTATTTATTAACGCACAAACCGCACTTATGACTGCTTCCACGTAGCAGATCTGGTGGCGTGCACTAGGGAAGAAAACCTCGTGTGGTGGACGGGTACGCCCTGCAGGGAGGGTCGCCCTGTTACGTTGCACCATGGTGCCTTCGTATACACGCCACCCCTCCAGTGGCACGGGTGCATCGCCCATCGCCCGTGTTTCTGAGTCTGGCCTTTAAATTCAGGAAATCAAAAAAAGTAGTGCTGACTTCTGTTTGTTGCTGGTGTTGTGCTCACCTCGGTTGAGTTATGCATCTGGCAACGCCATAAACCACAGATGAATAAACTGACCTCTCATCTTTGAAAAAACAATAAAACAAAAGAAGTTCACTTGGGATAGCTCAAGGATAATCTGCAAATGCCCATGGCCTACATCGGCGAGCATAGCTGTATCTGCCTTCTTCACAACAGATGCCACAACGCACCAAAGCCCATTTCGTCATCCAAAATACATCTACTCACCGCTCCCAGTGATAGACACTAACTAGTGGTGGATACTCGTTACGCACCATCTACAGATTAGAGCTGATAGCAGTGCTTCGGGGACTAGTCACTATTTCTCTTGCACACACTTCCTCTCCTGGTATAACCTAATCATGTAATAAACACTAGCTCAGCCAGCTATTTTAGAAGTCCACTCCCTCCAGCCTTTATTCATTTGATTCCCATACCACACCTCTACGTAATTTTATCGACTTTTACTAGACCCCTTGCAATGTAATATCGTATGTTAGCAAACCCAACCCCTGGTCGCTAGCCTCCTAAGTACAAATTTATCTATTTTCTACTCCATATAATCACTTGCCATCACCCTAATTGCTGCAGGGGTCACTTTTTTCCAAGTGCTTATTACTGCATATTATCCCATTTTATATCCCCACAAATTCACCAGGTTTCGCGAATCTCCTCCATTCCCATCATCTTCCCAAGCTTTGAACTTCGGAAGTACCCGTTTTGGACGACCTGGTTAGCTGATACCCACTCCAACTGGCCTATGATCTACAACTCCGGGATCGCCAAGCGGACCACAAATAACCCTACAATCCCATATCGGCCCCGTTACACCTTGTCTTCCTGACCAGGCTGATATGAATGCCGCCGCCCAGTGAACTACATACCCCAGCCGAATGATCTCAAATGCAACATCCATCACGGGGCTGTCCAAAACCTGAAGCATGTCAGGTCAGTGATGGCACGTCACTGTCATACTCAATTTAATAGCACACCCGCAACTGTTCCATTCCTCCCCTCAACCGTGCCCTGTTGCCTACTCGTTTCATTGACCCCAATCGACCACCATGACATTCATTCCAACCTATTGGACTACTCGTTCAAATTCGACCACCTTTGTGTCCCCACCAAACCTAACCCCTACACCTGACGTCCCAGCAACAGAGCAACCAGATCTCCACCTCCACTTTATCTCGTTGTGACTCCGGACATTTACCCGACCGCCCAAGGTCACTCGTGGTCAGCAGTGGTTTTCCAGTTTTAGTTCATGTCGACCGACTGAGTCTTTGAATTGGTCGGACCTCATGCCCATAGTTCCCTACAAGTTGCGAAAGAAACTTGTTATCATCATTTCACCGAATACTCCTCACTGTTTATAACGTTGTCCCCATTTTGCGGAATCTCCAATAGCCGCAAATCCCCCAGTCACATACCCCATTCTGACTGTAAACGCCTGATCATGCCCGAGAGTATGCCACCCACAAGTTGGGAAATAAACATTATTGTTATCATTGTTATAGTGTCAAGATGGGGAAATGTCCAATTGCGGGTGTGCTATCAAACTAGGTATAGCAGTGCCATTTCCTCCTTGCACTGAAATACTTCAATTTCTGGGCAGCTTCGTAACGGACGTCATTTTGAGACGATTTGGCTCGGATGTGCAACTCTGTGAGGAGGAGGATATTTTTTGGTTGACCGATGAAACCCTCAGAGGTAGTTGGAAACTTTTAGTCAGCTACGAGCATATGCGTGAGCCTGACAGTTACTAGAAGTAGCCTCGGCAGCTGACATCGAGTTTGGTTATGAGTATGACGGGCCATCGTTGGTCGTCAGATTAAAATATCACGCACAGTTGGTGCTCTATTTTCATCGGCCCGCATAGATACTGGCCTGGTGTTTACTATAGGTAGTAGGCAGGTGCGGCGGTGAAGATAGGTGTTGAACATTGATCTCATGCTGTCGATGATGATGATATAGGTAGCAGACATAAACGAGAGCACACACAGTCATGGGTATGACGGTCCATCTTCGCAGTTCAACTAGGACACTGCGCATAGCTGAGGCCTAATAATCAACGTCGCACATAGGCACTGGTCTAGCAGTTTCAAAAAGTAGTCAAGGTAGGCGATATCGCGTGCAGTTGTGAGTATAAGTTCCGTCATTCGCCATTAGATTAGATATGTGTGTATAGTTTGGGCTTTGTGTTCATCGGTTCGCATTAGCACTGGCCCGTTGTTTACCGAAATTAGCCTAGATAAGTGACAACGTGTACAGCTGCGATTACGACGGATTAGGTTGGATTAGGTTACCGGTTAATCAACGCCGCGTATGGACATGGACCTAACAGGCACGATAACTAGCCAGGTAAGGCTATATCGAGTACAGAAACGGCTATGACAGGCCATCAGATTAGGCTATCACGTATAGTTGAGGACTCACTTTTACCGGCCCGCGTGGGTACTGGCCTGGTGCTTACTATAGGTAGCAAAGATAAGCAGTATCGCGTATGGTTATGGGTATGAAGGACCGTCTTTGGTCGTTGGATTATTTTACCGTGCCTAGATGAGGTCTCATAATCAGCGTCCCAGATAGACGCGGGCCTAGAGTTTACATTTATTCTAGATGAGTGACAACGCGTAGAGTTATGAGCATAATGGGATATCGTTGGCCATTGTACTAGGCTGCCGTGCATAGGTGCGGCCCCATAAGCAACGCCGCACATAGACACGGATCCAGCAGTTGTGATAAGTAGTCGAGGTGAGCGAAAACGGCTACCGTTATTTTGGCGATAGCTTGATGGCAGTCACCACCCATAGAGCGTCATATTCATAATAGGAATGATACTTTCAGCTCTTTTGAGACGCTGTATTATCTGTTCATCAACGAAGGTGGCCCCTGTGTCGCCAGTGTACAGTTCATGCTGTTGTATAACAACGTTGCACTTAATGGAATTTGAGATCCACGGGAAAATGTTTTGTGACCAGGTTGGCCGAACAGAATATATTTTTCGATTAGAATCGCATTTTTTAAACCTGAAGAGTGTAAAGCAAGCAAACATAGACAACCGGTCTTGGGGGCTGAAACTTAAATTAGATATTCTTCATGTTTTTCATTTTCAACGAACACCAACGAACGCCAAAATATGCCTAAGTGCAATTACGTGTTTTGTGCCGCGTAAACCGGTAAAAAATGCCAATGGGTGAAGGTCCGCGACCTTGAAATTTTGCTCAATTAAACCAAATGCTACGAGCAACATGTCACCGGAAGGTGCAAATGGATTAGACTTACTCCGCGTTAAAGTCACAACTTCGAAAACCCTGTAGTTTCGGAGAAAATAATTTGGGTGTGCAATTATCTTGCGGCCGTTGAGCAAGATCTAATCGTTTGGATTTAAAGTTGGCTGGCAAAAGAGCAAAGCGGGGGGGATAAACAAAGGGCTACCTTCCTGACACACGACGAGAAGAGTGTACCGGTGGAAAATGAGAAACCGGAACATCAGATCACGTGAAGCAGCTGAGGTGGTCACCCCGCCGATCCTGTTGAACCAAAACCTAAAACCACTGCTAAGGGCTCGTAGCATTTGACTGTTGAGCTCATGGCCAGGGTCACAAAAATGTGCTTGGGGATGACAAGGTTGAGGGATTAGCAAGTCGGATGGGCGTTAACAGGAATCACCGAAACACGGTATACGGCGAAACTGTAGAGGCTCACCGGTGTCGCTACTGTGGGGTCGCACATAATAATTCTGTGGAAGAGTGAAATGATGGCAACACGGGAGCCGGAACACCAACTGTATAGCAAGTGACTGAATTTTGTGGAAAGCACAGGCACACAGTAATGGTTAAACTCGAACGAGAGTTCAGTAGGTTGGAATGGATATGTCATGGAGGTACCTGGGGTCAGGTGGAGAGTCTGTCGTATTTGCAGTTAATGGAACGAGTGGGCGAGAGGGAATGGTCAAGAGAAGGAATGGAATAGTTACGGGTGTGCTATCAAACTGGGTGTGGCGGTGCCGAGCCATCGTTGGCCTGACATACTTCGGTTTTTGGACAGCCCCGTAACGGACGTCACAATTAAGGTGATTGGGCTGAATTGTGCAATTCTTTGAGCATCGGGATTCATTTCAGGCTGGCCGAGGAAACAGCTATATGTTCGGTGGTTTTCTGGTCCGTTTAGATATCCTGTAGTTGATCATAGGCCAGGTGGAGTGGATAACAGCCGACTAGGTCTTCCAAACCTGAAGTTGAGAGCTTTGGTAGATTAGGGGATGAGATGGTATTAGTAAGGCATGGTGAGTTTGAGGGGGCGTCAAATAGGATAATGTGCAATAATATACATAGGACGAAAAATTTCACGTCTACCGTGATTATGGTGATGACAGCAGGTGATTATCTGGAACAGGATAGGGATGAATTTGTACTTAATAGACTAGCGACCAGGGGTTGCGTGTGCTAACGTACGATATTAAATTACAAGAGATCTGGTAAAAGCCGATATGAGCACGCAAGGTGACGGTGTGCAAATCAGATGTATAGGGGCTGATGGGAATGAACCTCCGAGATTGCTGGTTGATCTGATATTTATTACATGCGCTGGACAGTACCAGGAGGGAAGGTAGGTGTAGGAAAGGGTGACCAGTCCTCGAATCAGTGGTATCAGCTTTGAGTTAACAAGTGGTGCATGGCGAATAGAATCTTTTGGCACTAGATTTGAATGTTGGTAGAGTAGGGTTAAGAACCTCTGTATACATATATGCTACGTTGCATATGTTCGCTCCTGAAAGCAGTAGGTAGGCGCATGTTTTTTGCTTGAATAAGTTGGTTTTGGCACGGTATACCCAAAATTATGACAAGAACAGCTACAGTTCTTCACGTCCGTGTAATCCATGGGTGCCACAGAGTCTCCAGGCTATTCAATCTGTTTTTACGAATTTCTTTTTTCACAGACGGAGGTCTTTTTTCTCTTTTCTCATTTTTTATTCGTCTGTGCTTATAGCTATGCCCGTTGAATGACACAACCGGGACGAGTCCAACCTAGCAGCAACAAACAGAGAACAACAGTGCTGTTGTTAATCACCTGAATCAGAGGCCATGCAGAACCATCGGCGATGGGCGAAGCACCTGTGCTACTGGGGAGTGCCGGGTATACGAACGCACCGTGGTGCAACGCAACAGGACGAACCTTCCTGCAGGACGTACCGTCCATCAGACGGGCTTTTCATTCCTGGTGCATGCTACCAGATCTGCATTGTGGCGACCGACCAAGCAGGCATAATTGAGGCTTGCGCATTAATAAAGGACCCCAGCCACCAGCTACTTTATCCGGTCGGTGCAAAGCCAGGCCAATAAAACAGCTCACTCAATTTGAGCAAACAAACGACAAACAGTCGCTGGAGAAGGCAGGTCGTGGAGGCGAGTGAGGCGGCAGCTGTCACTGGAACAATTGGGACAGAACGAAGTTGGCCGGAGCTCACGAACCATGGCCAAACGATGACGGACCATGAGCTATTGAGCCGAACAGTGGCGTACTGCAATTTTGTGTGCGTGGGCCGAATGTGCCGCAATGCGTATAATCCGCTTTCATGTATGTGGAAATCTTACCATTGCTTGCTTTATGCCGGTTAGGTTTGGGCAGGATGAGGCACTACTCAATAAACGGAGCGAATAGAATAATCCAGGGCAAGAACCTAGCTGGGAGGAACAGGGTATTAGTTGCCATAAGCAATTCAAAGAGGTAGCAAGGTATAGTAAGGGCATTGTTTTCATTCGTTGTTTCATTGTTTTCATTTCGTTCGCTATACCTTCACCAATCTCAGAGATGGTCTGGACCCTCTTCATAAAGGGAATCGGGAGATATTTGGGCATTGAGTAGGGTGACTGCAGCCTAACATGTGGGGAATTTGTCTACAGACTTTGAAAACGTATGCTGGTGCATGATATTTCGAAACCGATCGGGAAGATTATTCCAGATAAGAGTGTAGTAAACCAGGAAATGTGGTGTCGTAGGTTTGTGTGCGCTTGAAAGCATACTAAAATGTAGCTGAATTTAAGGAATTTATAGCATGCATGTGACTTTACGTTTGGCCTGGCCTCGGCTATAAAAGCATCTCAGCACAACCGACGGTGTAAGAGAGTTAAATTCAGCTTGGACCGTCGAAGCCAGAGTAGCTCAAGGCCTACGTTTATACAACAGGAGTGGCAGGAGAGAGGGCTGGTCTGTGGGAATCGCTTTTTGGTGAATGAACGTTGGACGTTCTCGAGTGCCTGCCTACAACTTGATATATAGTGGGAAGAGGGTGTGGCTAAGCACCTTCCCTTGAATGACTCCACTGGTGATCGGTGGTGGGGATGACTGTTTGTCACTAATATGTGTTACCTGTGACCTATCAGATAGATAGGAGGTGAACCAATGAAGTAAGGATCCAGTGAGGCCAATAGATTTGAGTTTCTTCAGCAGGGATTCTTGGAAAACTTGTTCAGCGGCTTTCTAGATGTCCAAAGAGACCGCAAAATAGGCCGTCCGGCATCATAGGCTGCAGCGACGGTCTCAAAGTAGTGAAGTTGCCATCCACTAAAGGATCTCTGGGATAGGAATCCGTACTGAACTGCTAGGTTTGCTGTTGTACAATGATTGATGGTAAACACGTTTTCGCTCTTTTCTCGCTCAGTCTGGTGCGGTTTTGTCGATAAACTTCCCCTGTGACGCCCTGTGCTTTGAGTGTTAGCGCCAGGGAGCGGTCCCTTTCGCGTCATTTTCATTTTTGCAGGTATATTACAAAATTACTCACCCAGTGCTGCAAAAATGAAAAAGCAACCGTTTCAGCTGAAGTATCCGAAATGGGTACAGCCACTGGCCAACGGGTAAAACTATCAATCATGGTAAGAATGTGAGTGAAACCGTTTAATGGCAAAAGTGGACCAACAATGTCGAGATGAACGTGCGTGAATCGAGAGTCAGGAACTCCAAATGAACCGACAGCTGAGTTCGTATGCCGAGTGCCTTTACTGCGTTGGCAGGCAATGCACTGTTTGGCCCAGGATGTTGGTTCCTTATTCATGTAGGGCCGTACAAATCGTGCGCTAATCAACTTTCCTGTTACTTGGATTTCTGGATGAGAAAATCCATGAAGAACAAAACCGACCCGGGAAACTTGGGCAAAAGCCTCGATCCTGTGTATTAATCCGTGAATCCGTGAATTGTTCCTATGCATCATCATTAATCTGTGAACCTGTTGATATAGGCCTGCTGGCTGACACACAGTGGTGTGCCTAAATGGATTTTCAACTTTCCCTAGATTATCTTATCTGGTCGAAGAAGCAAACTAGCAGAAAAGGGCTTGGTTTGCAGCAGTAAACCTGGAAAAACACCTGGAATCTGGAGCTTTTCTATCTGAACTGTGTGTCCCCATACTATATCAACAAGCGAGTCCAAGGTCACACACAGTAGCCGCGCGATGGCCAGCTGGCGAACATGGGCCTAGTCCTCTCTTTTTTGTACCGTTTTTTCGGTGCTAACAATTATAAGGTTCTCATCGTTGGCCTCGATAATGCCGGAAAATCCACGATCCTTTATCAGTTCGTACTAAAAGAGGCAGTTCATACCACTCCCACCGTTGGTAGTAATGTTGAAGAGGTAAAGTGGAAAAACCTTCATCTTATCATGTGGGATGTTGGTGGCCAAAGCGCCTTGAGACCCTCATGGAGCACATACTATGCCGGGTCTGATGTAAGCACGCCAGTTCCGCGATTACGCGCCAAAGTTCGTAATAGTTGTCATCGACAGTACCGATCGTGAGCGACTGTGGATCGCCAAGAAGGAATTGTACAAATTACTTGCAGCTGAGGTAATGTGCCTAATGTTGAGCAACTTTGTAGGAACTCAAGAAGAGTAAAATGCTAATATTTGCCAACAAGCAGGACGTCAACGGTTGTATGTCGGTCGCGGAAATCAGTCAGAGTTTGAACTTGACCTCAATCAGGGATCATCCGTGGCACATACAGGCCTGCTGTGCACTCACTGGAGAGGGGTGAGTTATGCACAACTTGAAATGCTTTACCTCAATTTCATACTACAAATAATGACAGAAAGGCAGCCAACGGTTTTGCGAATGTGTAAAATAATTGCAGTAGATCAAGTCAAATAGTTGCAGGTAAAATCCACCTACTTTTGCGCAGTCTGTGATAGAGCACCGAAATCCTCACCGCAGGCGGTCGATGCATGGGACGGAGATAGTAAAATCCACCTACTTTTGCGCAGTCTGTGATAGAGCACCGAAATCCTCACCGCAGGCGGTCGATGCATGGGAACGGAGATAGCATCCGACCCCCCCCCTTGTGCGTATAGTAACAGTATAATATGAAGAAATTAGTATATATTGCTTACGTTGCCCACCGAATGAAACAGTCAGGTCGAATGGAATTTGTGCTCCATAATGTATCTGCTAGTAAGTTGAATTCAATTAATGAGAAAATTAGGGAGAAAATTTTCAGTTTCTATACGGAAGAAAGGATTGCGCCCCCCACTTCCTCCTTCAAGGTTTCTTCCAGCGAAATCTCTCCGTAGGCCCCTTCTGACATTGCCAGTAGCTATAATACCTGCGGTTAACTCGACCAACACGGTATAGACTCCTCGAAGTCATTCTTTAAGCCCCGGAGCTCGATTAATATGGCAGTCTTTATCTGTCTGACTCCATCTAGCAGCTCCCGACGTTAACCTGTCACCTTATCCTGGCAGTCGGGCTTCTGTGCTGCAATGGTTCGACGGATTATACGGGCTGGAACTCAGTTCATAAAGACTCATCCATTCCATGAAGACCAATGGGTAGCAGCCCAATGAGGAACCGCTAGTCCCCTTACTGCGGGAAATCCTATTATGACGTATTTTGGAGATGAAGTCTTACTGTCTCTTGGGATAAGAATGTGAAACCAGTAATGCGTTTCCATCGGGTGAATAGAATTTCTATATTGGATCAGAGTTGCTGCCTTCCTCCGAGAAAGGACGGGTTATAAAATGTCTGCTATGAAGACCGCACACTTCGATTGCCCAACGGTCGACTGTGGCAGTGGCGCATTATTCAATTTGGTCGAAATACTTGTAAAACCAGGGATTCTGGCACAGTTCAAAGGGTGCCTGGTGTTTACAGGTGCACTAAGAGTGAAGCAGTACTACCTTACCGTGTCATCGGGTCACGTCAGGCGCCTGCAGACAAATGTGTCAGACTGTTGAGTCATTGTATCCGCGTCAAGAAAACCCTGATAGCCAGTCTCACTCTTCACACTTTTGAGTCAGCGGTTAGGAGAAGGGCCCCTAAATGAAAATCCACCACTGCGTTGTGGGCCACACTTTTGAGTCAAACCCTTAAAGTGAAATACTTCAACCAACTCCGTTTGGCCTGTACAAGCAAGAAGTTTCGTTCGACCTTGCAGCTGTTCATTCACTCTGAAGCGTTCCCACTCAAGTCCTCCTGACTCACTTACCTGTGTCACCTAACCGTTGCTCCGCATCTAAACTTATTAGGTTCAAGTGATATATTTCATATTGCTGCCTTCAACACCTGTATTCTGTCATATTGAGCTACACCTCTCGGGGTGAAGTGCACTCCGGGAGCTAGAGAGTGGGAGCAGTCAGTTCAGTTACAGAACTTATGTCCTGGATTCTTGTTTTCAACGGACAACACATCACTGCAGATGAGAATCTAGTGCACGATCAAAAACCGCTTGCTGTTTTGCTTGCTTCTGTCTGCGGACAATAAAAATCGCTAAGTAGACTGGCTTTCGAGATGGTTCAGTGGTTAAAGCGCGAATTTATTGACCGGCAGGTCCGTGATTCGAGCCTGATCTCTACATTTCGATTGTCCCTGTCTAGGCTCGGGAAATCTAGCAGTATCGCAACCCTCGTGCTTCCTTCGGGCGGCATGGCACCGAAGGGGTGCTGCAGCTGGATGATATTTTTGAGGTCTGAAAACCGACTTTGAGGTGCTTAGGGTTGTTACTGAAGTTGGAAGTTGTGGATAGGTGGGCGTGATGCAAGGCTCAGTCCTCGTGCCGAGACCTGCAGAGACTAGCTTCACATTATGGTGGAGTAGGGAAAACTCAGGAGTACATGTAAATTTAAGAAGGGAGACATCAGCAGTAGCGCGTTTTGGCTTAACCGCCTGTTAAGGCCAACGCCCCAATTGGGTCACTCAGCCCGGAAGACAGTTGGGCAGTTAAATTCGGAGTCAGCACTCAATGTACGGATAATTAAGATCGATTTCATCAGTTGCGATCTGAACATTGTTTCTTTCAAGTACGATCTTCCAAAACGTGCTTACACTGAGTTACTTGGAGCTCACCAAGCGCAAACCGTTCGGGGACTCATTTGGGTCGTGTAACTGTTAGCTGCCAATGAAAAGCCTCAATTAAGGATTTCCGTCCCTTTATTGGGTATGCGAGATGGCCCAATTGGTTAGAGCGCGAATTTACTGACCGGAAGGTCCGTGGTTCGAATCCGACCTCCGCCACTCGACTTCCCCTGTCTAGGCTTGGGCAACCTGGCAGTATCCCAGCCCTCGTGCAACCTTTGGGTGGCATGGCAGCTAGGCACCGAAAGGGTGCTACAGCTGAACGCTTTCTATTAGGTATGCAACTTGATTCTGATCGTGCGATTGTGAGGGCTCGATCATCAGTTCGCTTTCCTTCGTGATCGCCTTCTCAAGCAATCCGTCGTGATCGATGGAACACTGAATTTTTCCGAAATCAGTAGATGCAGAAAAGTCATAACAGCAATTGGCGATCACGGTGGCGCACACAGATCTCCTAACACTTAGTAATCAAGGACCTGAAGGTACCAGGTAATGCTGGGGGGTTGCGAAGACTCAGTAGTTGGAGAGGGCTGTTAATGCAAGCAACAGCTGTACGGCCAATAGAAGACGGGTCGGCGAGGGAGATTAGACTGCAGCTGATCCGCAAGATACTCGTCTTGATCAGTGGGTCGGTCTTTTTAAACAGTCCAGTAGGTCTTTTTCAGCACTCTGGAAGTACCCAACGATTCTCAATAGATTATCGACACAGCCCTCAATCAACAGGTGAAATCCAGTGCTGGGCACCATCCTTTAAATGAGGTAAGGCGCCCGGCCTGGACGGTTTATGCCCTGATCTTTTCAGGGGGAGGTTCTGAAGCCCTGGTGGCAACACTTTTACAGAAGCTATAGAATGGAAACAATACTGGTTGAACAAAGCGCTTCAAGTGTGAGCTCAGTCTTCAATCAGAGCATAAGAATGACTTTCAGAAACTTCGTGGTACATAAGGTACACTCTCGCATTACTTTACACAGATTGGTCGATTATCGGAAGGGGACAGATTAGGAAGAATCAAGTTAAATTTCCCCTGGCAATGGATGCATGGTCCATACG
Source organism: Opisthorchis viverrini (assembly GCF_000715545.1). NCBI lineage: Eukaryota > Metazoa > Platyhelminthes > Trematoda > Opisthorchiida > Opisthorchiidae > Opisthorchis > Opisthorchis viverrini. Next base: position 1,754,260 of record NW_008751720.1, on the reverse strand, counting down.
TTTACCCTGAGATGTCTCCTTGAACAGCATCACTCAAGCCTCTGAAGGTGGTCATAGTGATCACTGGTATCCCTTTTAACATTTTACCTCTTATAAGGGCGCTGCATGTCAGATTCAGTAGGCGCGCATGGGTGTACAGCAAGCTCTCTTCCGAGGTAATGGGGTCCAGTGGTGTAAGACAGGCTTTCCCTCTCTCATCATTCCTATTCAGCTTTATTATTGCTTGTATCTGCCTCTGAAACCTCGGGGATTGAAACACTCCCTGATCTTTCGCTCACAGGCGGAGTACGCATATCATATTATTCTCCTCCTCAGGTTATTCAAAGGTGCTAGTTACCTTAAACAACCTAAGTAATTCTCCTGCAGCGCTTATTATCCTCGTCACACCTGCGAATTGTAGTGTTTCTACAGGACGATCCAACGCAAACTTCATACCTGTAACGGTATATACTACTGATGAAGCATGCAAGTAGTCTGTTCGGTGTCCAGGCTCCGCCCTCGTATCTCACGGAAGGTGAAGGTTATTATGGAAGTTATGGAGTCGCTTTGCAGTATTCGCCTATAGTTGTTTAATAATTAGAGAATGTCCAGGAAAGTCCAAGGGGAACGCTTGAGAATGTTCTTTTTTTAAAAAAACTGCAGATGAGATGCTTACTTTTTTGTCTAATAGCTTGTGACCGCTTGCTTGGCGTTTGATAATAAGTAACTTCGCAGCGAGGGGCTTTCCTGCCTTCATTCAGTGCCCTGACCGGGATACGGATGAAGGTTCCGTGGCCATAACCCAAAGCTTCCAGCTTGGTGTGGTGGTCGGACTGGAGTGTTGCAATGATCCCGTGGGTTACACTTGCTGGAAATTCGTCCACAAGCTACAACCATAATAGGAAGACAAAAAAGAGCAATCCGAGGCGATATGTGGGTAAAGTCACATTGTCCTTGGCAATAGGCGAGTGAAGGCAGTAAGGTGTTTTTCCCCATGTGACCAGCATGTCGCATGGAAGCAGCGATGTCCCTTTCTCTCGAGGAAGGACGGGTTAGAAAGGGTCGGCCCTAAAAACCGAACACCGATTGCCTAACACTTGGCCGTGGCCACCGGCGCGTTATTCAATACGGTTGGAATACTTCTAAGACCAAAGGGTCCGGTGCTGCTCAAAAGGCATGTGCTGCGCGCAGCCGCACTAAGGGTGAGGTAATAATGCCTTACTCCCTGCACCCTCGGGTTACGCCAACCCCCTACAGCCGAGCAGGTCAGACTATCGAGGCATTGTTTCTCTAAGCAGGGTCCCAATGAAAACCCTACTGCCCGCTGCTTCGCGAGTTAGGCTTTTTAGTCAGAGACTAGGGGCATGGTCTCCAGACTCAATCTTACAGCGTCCCACTGCCTTATGGGTCAGACTCTTGAGTCAAAGGCTCAAGGTGGGGTTCCTCAACCAAACCTCTTTCCTCGGCTGAAAAACCAGTATCTTTTTCCTGCACAGCTCTTTGTCCACGGATGCTCCTCCACAACCCATCTTTAGCACGCAAGCAAACATGGTCATTTGACTGTCAGTTATCTGACACATTGGCCTTATACTCCTCGCTACCTATCGAAGATAAACTAATACCTTACTAAATCCACGAGGAGCTTTTAACGTCCGTACTCTGTCGAATTGGCAAACAGACAGTGCTCGCTGGAACCTTATATTCCCTTAAAATTGATGTGCACTGTGTATCCGAACCACGTATACAAGACCCAAGCGTGGTTATACACCTCAGAACGCTAAGGACGAACTCAGCTTTCACATTCCTCCCTCCATGTGTCCGCTAATCCAAAAGCGATGACTCGTGGAATATATGGCGTGGGAGTTGCACTCCGTCCTAGAGCTGAACGCGCGTTGCTGGATTGGATCTCAGTGAACAGTTGTGTTTGCGCCGTCTGGTTATCCAGCTCAATACTTTTCGGCATAGAAAGTGGTGCCTGTTTGTGCGGTCGGCTTATGTCCCAACGGACTGCAGTTTTGATGCTGAGAAGGGCACTTTCTATCGAGAGTTATTTGTCGAGCAAGAATCACTAAAACTGTGATCCTTGCGGGCTACATGAATGTTCAATTCGGTCGTCTGGGCTCCGTAAAATCACATCTGAGCGATCGAGTCGGAGTTGATGCTCGTCGCACAAACAACGGAGAACGACTCCAGTTGTGTGTGTGAACTGTTTCGGGCCGGTACGAACTTCAGCATAAAAGTTTGCATCGCACCAACTGCAAATCAACCCATTTAGATCATGTGGCCATCAGTCACCGGTGAAGAGCCACAGTTAGGGACTTCCGTTCCTTCTGGGACACAACTTGATTCCGATCATGCCATGTTGCGTTCATGCCTGACAGTTTGTTTTCCCTCAGGTCCTCGCAAGTCGGCAAGAAGCGTGCCAATCCACCGTCTTCGAAGAACTACCGTAGCTCAATAATATCTATCTGAGCTAGCTCAGCAACTCTAAAGTAAACGAATACCGTACTAGTCGTAAGCACGTGGATGATGGCGAGATGGCTCAAGTGGTTATAGCGTGGATTTACCAACCGAAAGGTCCATAGTTCGAACCCGATCTCTGTCTCTCGACTTTTCCTGTCTAGGCTTGGGCAACCTGACAGTACCCCAGCCCTCGTGCTTCCTTCGGGTTGCAAGGCAGCTAGGCGTCGGAAGGGTGTTACAGCTGAACGTTTTTTTTGCGTGGATGAAGCTGACACAATGCGAAAGAGGCGGCATTCAGTGCTGTCTGTTCGACTCCTACGATTTGACCACAAGACCACTAGATGTCGTCGAGATCGTTATCCATAATTGATGCCAGGAAAGCCATATCAGCAAGCAACGAGTACGACGGCACACAACCCCCCTCAGATGCCAACTAGTGAAGAGCCTAAGGAAAGACCGAGAGCTCTAATGGGCATCGAAAGCTTGGGAGATGGAGAGGGCTTTCGCCACGGTAAACAGCTGTGCCCTATATCAACTGATGTGATCGACTGGCTCGGTGAAAAAGGTGGCTCCTTAATTCATTTGTAACAACGTCGACTGGGAAGATGGGTCAGACACTTCGAAGAACGGTTCAGCTGGTCACCTATACTGCAGCTTGTGGAAATGGTGCGTACGGGCGAATGGGATGTTAACACTGATCGCCCGTCGGAAGAAGAAGTAAAGTATGAAATATCCGTGCTAAAACGTAAGAAGGCACCAGGACCAGACGGTCTGCGGAGTATCCCTGGTCACTCATCTGGTAAAACTCACTGATGCGATATTGAATGAACAGGAGGTTCCCTCAAAATGGGGCACATCAACAGTCGTCCATATCTTCAAGAAGAGTACACGGACGCTGTGTGAAAACCACCGTGGCATCAGTCTGGTATCTGTGGCGTTGAAGTTCCTCTCTGGTCATATCCTTCGAATTTTGACTGAACATAGGGAGAGACAGATCCGTGAAAACCAACCTGGGTTCCGTCCTGCGAAGGAAGATTTTCACTCTCTGACGGATTCCGGAAGTGACACTGCACCCAACGACGGTAGTTTGCTTTGAGTTGAAAGCTGAAACAGTAACCGAGAGCGAAAGTAACCTTGTAGAACGTCTCTTTTGATGTCTAACGTGCCTGCGGTTTTCACCGCAGGCCATTCTTACATCGTGTACATGATGCATGCTTACTGAAACTTCTTTCACGTTTATGTCGCTTATAGGTCGTTTGCTTTACTTTGAACGATGTGTTCGGTTTTTCCTTTGCCTTGCTGTGAGTACTGTTTCTCCTTATTATTATTATCTTATTTTCGTTTCTCCAGTCTTCCACAGGGTCTCGAATGGTTCAGCACCCAGATTGGCCGGTAGCACACGTCCGTAATCAGGGGCTGCATACAGTCAAGAAGCTAGACCGCTGACCGCAGTATCCATCCGGTCACCATTGACTTCATCAAATCTGCGGTTTTTAGTCCACGAACTGCCATCTATCCGTTGTCTGTGATTGCAACCGCTTCGTAGAGGAACATTGCCCACAAATCCCAGGTGAATAATCTTTATACTCTTGGCTAATGTTTCTCTGTTTGGTTGTTTTTATTGCCTTTTGCTTGTGATGGCTACCCTTTCCCAGTGAAATCTTCCTCTGTAAAGTTTCTATATAAATAAAGATCTCGGTACAATTGCGCATGGTGCCTTTGATCTCAGCGCTCGACGACCCATCCGTACACTATTGGTCATCACTGCTTCGTGCCCCATTCGCTGTCCCGTTTCGGTTCCACAAGGAGTTCTCCGATTGGCTGCCTCTCGCTCTTGTGTCCAGCACCAGAAGCTGCGTTGGTTGGGACATGTGTTGCGTATGCCGAACCATCGTTTGCCGAAGAGAGTGCTGTTTTCCATGCCCAATTCGGAGTGGCGTAAACAGAGAGGTGGCCAACCCTTGACTTGGCAGAGGAGTATGAAGGAGATCACGAAACGCTTGGGTGCTGTCGGTGCTACTCGCCTTCC
>NW_008751720.1:1732937-1738859 GCF_000715545.1 Opisthorchis viverrini | reverse complement strand
TCACTCGCTAACATTACGTTTGGTGTACCCTGCTCAGTGAACTCTGATAATATGGCATGAGAGATTTTTGCTGAAAGTGTCCACCCTTATTTCACTCCCATCGGCGCCTGAGATTATCACGTTTGTTGACGTGCTTGGTTCAATCCTGTATGCAGTCTGTCAGCGCATAATCTTATCCGTACAACGACACGGATGTACGGTTCTTCCCCGTTCTACTTTGTTCGATAAATGATGCCATGTAAGAAAGAATTCGTAGGGAACACGTGCTCTGACGAAGTCCTTATGAAATTTCTGAGTTCATTTTCAATAACAGAAGCAGAATATGATTGACATCTCTTCACGAAAGGGTCAACTTTAAACTATAAGTAAGTGGTAGGTCTTGACACTGCTACGTCAGTAGAGTTTGTCATTTTTCTTCACATGGTAGAACACTGTAAGGAATAAGTGTCGCCACAATACGTCAGTAGAGTTTGTCATTTTTCTTCACATGGTAGAACACTGTAAGGAATAAGTTGGTGTCGCCACAACCTTCAGCCGATGTCCACATTTACACGGCCATTTACCAGAAAGTGACTTTCAACCAAGGTTGCGCGTTCGTACAGACATTTGCAACTGTAGTGAAACCCACTGAAGGATACTCCATATGTGAGACTTTTAGGCAAAATCCACTTGAGAATTGGAGATACACCACCGAACCGAATAAGAAGCAGTAAGCATAGTCCTAAGGATACCGAGCAGCTGGTCTCACCGGTGCCGTCCATCCCATCCCGTGAGCTTCCTGAGCAATAACTTCCTCGCGAAATACCGTATTTTCAAAAACTGGGGAAACGATTCACCGAGTGATCGCTAATTATGCTTCAGACGAGTCCACTATGTCTTGGGACGGGATCTAGGCTTGGACAATCCGGGAGTATATCTGTTTTGTAACTGTAGTGAAACCCACTGAGGGATACTCCATATGTGAGACTTTTAGGCAAAATCCACTTGAGAATTGGAGATACACCACCGAACCGAATAAGAAGCAGTAAGCATAGTCCTAAGGATACCGAGCAGCTGGTCCCCCTGTTGCTGTTCATCCCATCCCGTGAGTTTTCAGAGCAATAAGTTCCTCGCGAAATACCGTATTTTCAAAGCAAACTGGAGAAACGATTCACTGAGTGATCGCTAATCATGCTTCAGACGGATCCAATTTGTCCTGGGATGGGATCCAGGCTTGGACAACCCGGGGGTATATCTGCCCTCGTGCTTCCTTCGGCGGTACGGCAGCTATAGATCAAAAAGATGCTATAGCCGAATACTTATTACTGGGGTGGTCACTTCAAGGCTTTTCGACATGACCGACCATAATTTGAATTGAAATTTGGTGTTTGCGTCTACAAGGGGGAGATAACTCAGTGGACAGGGCGCTAATTTACTGATCGGAAGGTCCGTGGTTCGAACCCAACCTCTGCCTCTCGACTTCCCTGTCTAGGCTTGGGCAACCTGGCAGTGTCCCAGCCTTCGTGCTTCCTTCGGGTAGCATGCTGACTTGACACTGAAAGGGTGTTACAGCTGAACGATTATATCTGCGTCCACATGTTCGTGTGTTTGCTCACCAGAACTAACGTTTGAGGCTTCTTCTTTTTTCTCCGTAGTCGAGATAGCAACGTTCAAAGGTCCTCAAAAGCCTAAAATTTTTCCATTTCCTGAGAAATCAATAAAATCATTTTTCCGCGTCATATCAACTAAAGTAGGTTCTGACTAGACGCGTTGATTGCCAGTTAGCATTTGAATCCAAAGAAGAGGCATTCCGCACTTAAGAATATCGTGGCTCGCCCGTTGGATACCCCTGGTCTTGAACTTCATGTGACTACTTCACGAGCTGGCTTCTACTGCCTTGCCACCCCAGATAACATACACATCTGAGTTAATTTTCTCTGATATGTTAAATCGGATCCTTCGGGTATGTCAGTCGATCGTTCCAAACCTGTTCACGGTCCCCCTTTGGATCCTTTAACCCTATTGCATTTTAAGACTTAGCCCATGCTTTTTGAAGCTTACTGTTTTCACCTAAGTTATCGACCGTCAAAGTTGCATTATCTAACTCGTCATAGAGTTGTATGGACTTTGGTATCCAAAAAACCAGATTAGCTCCGCTGCTGAATTGACCGAAATAACATCGAGTACATTAGCAGGTAAGTTGAATGCTACTCAGACTCGAGCAATGTTGTCAGGTTGCTAAAACCTAAATAGGAGCAGTCCAGATGCAGACTCTGGATTCGAACCACGAACCTTCCGGTAATTAAGGTTGCGTCTTAACCGTTGAGACATCTCACGCTCAAGTCTGGCAATATGTTCCTCAAAATTCATGCTACTCGATTAGTCTCAATCCAACCACCACTGCCTTGCGGTCAGGCTTTTGAGTCAAAGGCTCTGATTGAGGACTTCAACGGTTCTCTTGTATAGGGGTCTTGGTATCATCTCAACCCAACCATTAATTTTACGAATAAAGTAAGTTCATGCTACATCGGCCATCACGTGTTGAACTCAGTTGGGTCGCCTTAATTCCTGCATACAGCAAGGCGGATGAGCGTAGACATGCGACTGCTTCCTTCTTTTTTCAGTGTGACTTCAACTCCCGAACTGTCCCACTTGACAACCACTCTTATGTAGATCCCATCTATAGGCACTTCAGCCAAGTGCCCATTGCATGCCACTGCTCACATCAATCGTTCTGCGCCGGATATTCTATCTCAGCCTTTTGTGAAAACTCTTAGGTAGGTCGCCAGCAAGTGCGTACTGTAGACAGTCTGTTGGTTGACTTGTGAATACAGGATCCAAGTACCGTTGCTGAACTTACGGCACCTTGTCTTTCTAGACACCAACAGACCATCAACTTCGAGTGATCCTGAAGCTGTTACAATCGGTCACGCCAGTGTTGGTATAGCCTTAAGTTCTCGGGTCTAGCCTTTATTGCTCGACTGGATTCGTGTACACAGCACGTGCTATCCGAATTTCTACTTCGATAAACAGTCCCACTGGTTTTATGTCTAGGCATCAACGAACCGTAGCTCCGATTCACTGAAAGACCACTTCTACAGCGAACTGACCACCACGAAGAACTCGGATACAGTCATAATAGCGGAAGCTTTTGGTACACAGGTAGGACGTCTCAATTGATCAGAAACACGACTCGGTCGTATGTTTGGTCTGAACACAAACTCGATCGTGATGGCAAGCATCGTTTTGAACTTTGTGCTTATCACCAACTGTTTCTCAACAGTACTGGGTTTGGACGCAATTAGCGCTGCTATGCTACCTTGCTCCCCCGTACCGCCGAGCAGCCCTAGAGTCGAAGAGACCACATTCCCATTAGCTACCGATTGCTCTGTAACACACAAGTCGATTCAGGCAACACTTTCGTTCTGTACAGACTTCCCTTAAGTCTTCCCGGTAAACTCCAGAAGCGATCTCGCAGCCTAATGAAACCCAAGTTGAGGAAACGTACCAGAGCCTATTATGCATTGCATTACAAGCCACTTCCTCGGAAGACATGGGCATAAATGCGATAGGTGACCACAGCTAAACTCCGGTTGCGCACACGGATGCCGCTGAATCCCAAAAAGCTCACTCAGTTCTTGATGCGAGGCAATCTATCCCTCCTGGTTTGGAGTACAATTCGGCTAGAAAATCGATTAAACAATAACTAAAACGCAGTCTGTCTGGAGAGAGAGGAGCATCGTGGAACTGGGGTGTTCAAGAAATGAAAGAGACAAGTGTGACTTAGAATGTATGAAATCTGTTCCAGGTCATCCACAAAACAGGATGTAAAAGGCTTCCCGTCAGAGGTAATACTTAGAACCAAGTATGTAAAAATTAGAAGCAAATTGAATCACTCAGCAGTAGAGCACCCTTTCAGTGCCTATCTGCCACACCAACAGAAGGAGACACGAGTGTCGGGATACTGTCAATTCGCCCAAGTCTAGACAGAAGCAGTTGAGATACTGAGGCTGGGTTCGGACCACGGATCCTCAGCTGGCGCCTGAGCTATCTTAGTAGAAATCAGTGTCCAGACAACTAGGTGGGGTATTTTTTTTACAAAAGTAGTTGGCTAACTGCCCTTGTACCTGTATCTTTCATTTGGCCCGCCCATTTTGAGCCGCGGTCTGTGGGCTTCGATTCCTTTTCAGTTTATGAAGCACTGATATACCTCTCTGTCCTGAAGCGTCATCGGGCTGTTGAACCAGATTAGCTTCCCCCACATAGGGAGGGGAGTCTGTTTTGACTAGGTTCATGTTTATTTGGGAACGAGGGTTTGTTCCAGATGGTTTGGGCCTGCCGCTGAACGTATCTGTGTCAAAAAAGCCACCCGACTCGACTGTTCGGACCGTAGGGGTATACGTTTCACATCTGTGGCAAAACACGGCTACTGGCTTCCCCTATATTGGGACGCCTATCTCAGGCACGGGAGACGCAAATCCCATGACACCAAGCAGGATTTTGATCCGACCGAGAGTGCACTGACCGTATCTTTACATTACGTCGAATGCTTGAGCAGCGCCACTTATACCGCTAATCAACAGTCGTGGTTCTCTTCGACTTTAAAGGAGCTTTCCTGAATAATCTTGACTAGAGGGGGATGTCCTTGCAGTTTGTAAACATTTTTAGTTCCCTTTTTCCCATGCCACCGGTTTGGTAAGGTCTAATAATGAGCAGTCGAGAAGCTTCCCGACATCCGGTGAAGTTCGTCTAGTTTGTCCCCTCTCTCTTTTTTGTCCAATTTTGTCGTCGACGTAATCATAGTATACACATTCTGAGAGACCTTGCAACTAGGTATCAAAATAACGTCTGGAGAGATTAGTGGATTTTGAGTATGCGGACTACATAGTTTGGTTGTTTGACGTTTATCATCATCAGCTGTAGAAACCGCGTTACCTGTCGTACAGTGGTCATGGCTGCCACATTTTCGTTCGCCGGTGATTTGGGTAGGTGAGGTAGGTAGGTGCATACTGGAGGCAGGAGCCGATAAATTGGCGCAGAGTTGACAATGGGCTTTTAATTGGGGAGATTGGGAGGGGAACTATGCATTGAAGGAGCATCATTGAGGACGCGACCGGGCCATGTTTGACATTGATGTGTCCAGTCTCAGGATCCCTACCCAGGGAGACGGCAGTGACCAGCGCAGCTGAGTTTGTTGGTAATGGCTTCATTACTTCGCTACCAAGTTATTGTTTGACCTCCCCTGGTTCGTTTCCATCGTTTGTGCGAAAAGAGGAAGTCAGTTGACTGGCAAACTACTTCAAGCAGTATATCGGAGATGAACCCGTATTTTGGCTCGATTTTGCATCTTCAAAGTACAAATTCTTCAAGATTTCTCATGCTCTTGTGTTTCTCTGAAACTTAAGAATCAAGAGGTTGAATTTGTTGACCGGTTCACATGGTTTCTTGGTGAGAGGAATGGTTGACCACAATCGAACGATTAGTTTGAGGTTAAATTCACCGAGCATACCATAGTTGTGGTAATACGATTAATCACTTATTTCCGTTCGATCGTGGAGCTCATTGTAGAGGGGCTTTGCTTTAGAGAAAGGGCCACTCTGTATGTGGGAAGGACGGCCTTCCAGCTTTACACGTTTTTTTACCCATATTAATCAATAGAAAGAGAGTAGTGCAAGGGTTTTTGCCCGGAACTGTGCTTATTTTTCACTGTACGACCGAATTGTCTCAAGTCAAGTAGCAGAGTTTTCGATGCGATTTACCTTCGGAAGACCTCTTCAAACTGATGGTTCTGTTGCGAATTAGAGGTCTGGTAATACTTCCCCCTCGTTATCATCGGTGACATCGACGACGGTACCGGCTAACTGACGCTCCACTACCATGTTGTTGGAATTTCACTTTGATCACGTTGTTGAATTCCGGTAAGCGTCGGGTAGATTGCCCGGG
>NW_008751720.1:1730678-1732901 GCF_000715545.1 Opisthorchis viverrini | reverse complement strand
GTAGATAGATTGCACGGAGATCCTCGTTCCAACGAAATTTGGTACAGTGGATTTTCGTTGCATGTGTGCATATGTTGTTGTTACATGTGCCTTCCGGAAAAATCGCTTCTAAAAAACAAACAAGAGTCAATTTTCATAGATTAGTCAGGTACTATCATGGACTGTGTGTGTACTAGTCAATCAAAAACCTATTTGGTGGTCCGCTATGGGATTTCAGTAGGCCCAGTCAACAAGCATCGTCCATCTAGATCACTGGTCTCAATGGGTGATACAGGATATCACAGCCACGTAGGGTTTTCAGAATGACTGTGCTTGTCCAACTGGTGGTTGAACAGCAGGTTCAGTGATACACAATATTTGGTCTCCGTTTGCTACTGAAGAACCTCTAGTTTGTTTCAGAGAAACGTTCCACATAACCTGTTTGGTATTAGCTAAAGCCAAGCCATCGAGCGATATTGTAATTAGATTCTCCGGCGTCACTTGCGCTTTTTGTTTTCTCCAAGATAGGGGATTCCTTGTGATTGAGTCACGTGACATAAATCAATGAGCTAGTGAATAATCCAAAGGCGCGTGTCAAAAACTCGTTAAGGAGTGCAATGCTTGCCAATAGCAGCAATGTAATAAGGCCGTACTCAGCTAATCACCACTGGTAAGTACGAGCGCAGCGTCGGGGGTGGGATGCACTTTCCACTAACTGAAGTGGTGCTACAATGTGGCGCGCAACGCCCGATAAACGGTGCGCTGACGACCAAACACCCCCTCGAAAGTGCGTATTACAAATTTCTAAACGACGCAATCATGTGCCACCAATGTGGGCCAAGAGATAGGGTCACGCTCACCTCACTCTTCAAGCCAACTTCATTCTCAGCTTTAAACCAAGTATATGTTTTACATAATTTTCTTCACTGCTGGTCTGAGAATGCGGGGCTGGACAGCTAGGCATTGAAGTCAGTAGCTCCTGTAAGTGACACCTGAATCCTGGGGACTTTTCATCGGGAAATTCTGGAAGGAAAGCCATGTTTTGAACGCAGCGCGACTGAATCATATCTGTCAACATCTCTACCATTGATTTGCCTCGTCTTGTGAATCAAATCCAGGGAAAGCAATTCGAGTCAAGACCAATGTCACTTGTTGACTTAAGCCCACTTAATTTCGAGGTTCAATCTTCTTGGATTTGTACTTCCGTTGGATTAACCACGCAAATGCTAACTAGAAACCATTGATTTTAGGGATGAGTGAATATTTCAAATGACCGGTTGGATTGAATTTGCGGACCACCTGCCCCATCAATTATTTAGGGCTTCAGGTAGGTTATCAAGGTTTTTTCATTGTCCATCACTTCGAATACCCAATTAGCCGACCTGAGTTATATTCACAAAGCAACATCGTGTTTTTCATATCTTTCCAACCAACTACGCTTGCCACACATCATGTCACCACACCTTAAATGAATAACTGTCAAAATCTGTGACGCAAGGATGTAAAATCTTTGCCGATAGATTTATCGATCAGCCAATGGTCTTACCACACGGTAGATATTTGCCTACCGAACGCCCCCTCCGGCTGGGATCAGCTACAGGGGACGAACACCGATTTGCCAGGAACACTGAACTGCAAGGCATATTAACTCCCATTTTATGGTGCTTCTATAGTAGGAGTTTACCTGGATTTATCAAAATAAACGTTTATTTGGATAGCAATGTGATGTTGAACAGAGAAGACTTTTGCTGTAATCCAAAGTTGGCTTTTTCTGGAACAACGCGAATCTGGTTAAGGATGCAAGCTGAGGTTAACTGGTCTAAACACATGATATTCACCTAGTGACGGGCATACAAACTGTACGGATGTTAACCAGAAAAGTCGACGAAATAGTGAAGTGGAATGGAACATATGTCACATCCGTCCTGTTATATCGCCAATCTGTTGTATCTGGCTGCTGACCCGCTCCAGTGCCTGGTGCCGGAAAAAAAGACTCGTTAAAGAGAACACAACAGCCATATTCTGAACAAGCGAATGCGAGAGCGTGAGTGCGCGCGAGTGCGAAAGTACAACGGTCTTAATCTATTTATTGGAGGGGCACTGTCTAACTTGGTCCGATGCTGTCGCAAACGGTCTGACCTTGGAACGAGGCTGCGACGCACTACATATTGCGGGGGAGTTGTCTGACCTTAATCAACACTAACTCGCGCTGTCTGGGTTTGATACAAAGCTGCGACGCGCTGC
>NW_008751720.1:1711915-1730663 GCF_000715545.1 Opisthorchis viverrini | reverse complement strand
CACTGAACTTGGTCCAGTTCTGACGCACATGGTCTGGCTTTGGTACGAGGCTGCGACGCACTGTATATTGCGGGGGCGTTGTTGATCAACGCTGACTCTCGCTGCTTGGGTTTGACACAAGGCTGTGAAGCGCTGTATAGTGAGGGAGCGTTGTCTGTCTGGTCAACGTCTAGCGGAACTGAGAGTCTCAGTAGATTTCGGGCATTCCGTGGTTGCTTTCAGGAATCTGGCCTTCCTGATACGTCCCAAAAAATATTAATTATGGGGAGCCGGACTGTCAAGATGGCTTTCCTTTCGACTACTCATTGCCGTCTTACCTGCTTCGGATAAAACGGCGACAGGGTGCGGTTAGAAATGTCGGGCTTTATAAACCAATCCTAATAAAATACTTTCTAGGCGGTTTAGGATTGCAAAACAGTTTAACTCAAGCATATCCCAGCTAATAGATTGAACACCAGAAGATTACTTCGAAAGTCCCAGGAAACAAGCACAAGACACCTGGACATTGAACAGCCAACTGTTGATGACCTCCTGACAACCGACACAGTTCTGGGACATTCGAGTGTGTCGGTTTCTCAGCGTCCAGAGGCCTGCTGAAAAGAAAGAGGCCTTCGATGCGGAGTTGTTTATTAGAAAACACCAACTGAACAGTTACAGACTATTGGACAGGGATGCAAAACTCTCATATGCATCTTGTTTATAAAAACCGAATATGCGTCTTCTTCTCGAACTCGTCTTCCTGAACTTTCCTGGATACTCATTGACTATCACCCAAACGAACGCTACAAAGAAATTCCACAAAGTCTAATAAGTCTCACTCTTCAATAGACGCGAAGCGGACTTACAAGAAAACCACATACTACTCGCATGTTTCATCAGTAGTATCCACCGTCACACTGGTAGCGGCTCTCACATTGCTCAGTAAGCTTACTGTGCACTTGAAAATATATATGGAGGGTCAGGAAATTGCCAAAAAGCGACTACCAGTTAACCATACTCTTCTTCACGTTACCTTTGAATTCGTGCACTCATGACAATGGCCTTGGTATCTACTCGGTGCGATATACCTCCGACTCACTTAAAAGTGGAGAATGCGCGGTAACAATTTGAAAGTGGCCTAGGGAGCAGCCATGACCGTGACGGATTTTATCGAAAACCTCGGTCCCCCGTGTTCGGAACTTGGAGGCTGGGTGTCAAAATGTGGGTCTCCAAAGCCGCGGAAAGGACAGGTGAGTTATGTGGCTTGAGGGAGCATCTGCTGACGTAAAAACGGGATCCAAGACAAACGGATTTGAGTTTAAAACGTAAGCAGTTCAAACCTAGACGGTCTCCAGTTCAGTTCTTCCTGTTGCAGTGAACCTGCGTTGTTAATACCCCTCCCATGACAAAAATATTCGGCTTTCCAAAGTCGATGTCTGACACTATGGTGCGAGGGGCAGTAAAATCGATTGCTTCTTCATATGATTACCGTATAGTTCACTCTTGGCCATTTTCTGAGCCAGTCTTGTCTGGTTTTCTTATAGTCTGCGAGCAAGATAAGCTATTAGTGGGCACGCCGAAAAGTCTGAGAAAAAACACTAATAGAGATGATAATTTGGAGCACGAACTCATCGTGGTTTCGGGACCATGGGTATTGTTCTTCAGGTTTCGGGGAAAAATGGATACGAGTCTGACCAAAAGCCGATTTAGGAGGGTCAAATCGTCGCAACATCATGGAGAGAAGTCTCGTCTTTTAATGGTGAGGCATAGGTTGCAATCATCAGAAAAATTGGCTTGTAAATTAAACGTGATCATCTTTCAAAATTTCCAACAAAACAGTGGGGTCTGGCTGGTACTCATGCATGCTTCCACATCTGAACAACCTAAGCGCTACAGTTCCTTAGTTCGTCAGCAGGTCAGACATGTGAGAAAGTGAAGATGTTTGGCGTCACATGTGGACTATTTGCCCAACGGATTATTCGCCGTTCATCAATAGTGGAATTCCGTCACCCACGCATGACCATTGCCGTTTCGACGCCCTTTGTGGGAGATATCAAACGCTGTAGCCGAGTGGCATTCCATAGCTTGAAAAAATTTTTAAAAAGTCGTTCAGCTGTAGCACCTCTTCGGTGCCTAGCTTCCATGCCACACGAAGGAGGCACGAGGGCTCGGATACTGCCAGGTCGCCCAAACATATACGGGGGAAGTCGAGTAGCAGAGATCGGATCCGAACCACGGACCTTCGGGTCGGTAAATTCGCGCTCTAACTACTTAGTCCATCTCGCCCCTCAGCTTGACAATGAGTAGACGTGGTAACTTGGAGTAAAGCATGTTCCACTGTCTCCTGATTACCTCATATCATGCCGACTGATACGATTCATCCAATAGAAGGGCCCCAAATAACCTATCAAGCATTTTCACCTCGCAGTCGACAAGGCATTGTTCGGTTGCTCATCGCTTGGCCGAACATCTTTCGCTGCCTACAATATCACTCGCCTACCGTGAATACCTCAGTAAATCTGAGTAGCCGCGTTTACCCAACCTCACTACCAGAACCCTAGCTGATCACCGGCACGGTTAGCTAAGCGTGAATACACATGTAGTTTATTTACCAACGTAAATGACGGGAACCAATACTAGCTGAGAATGCCGGTACCTCAAATCTAAGTTGTGAATATCTTGGCATTTGTGGACCAAGTGGTTCTCCTCATCGCAACTTTCTACTTGATTCTGGTCTCCAGTAGACGTTTCTCCAGCCTTTCAACTAGCCGTCTTCTGTGAAAGACCCCATCTAGCGGCCTCTTCAGAAACCGCGATTACTTCACGGGCCGGACCAAATCTATGCATGCACAAAGACCTGACACTATCGTTGATTTTTTCGTTCTAGTGAGCGATTGACCTAATCTATGGATGCACAAAGACCTGACACTACCGTCGAATCCATCCGTCTATGTGAGCGATTTCTTTGACATGTGTTCCTCGGTGCACAATTGACTCTGGAACCCTCCATTGTTGATTCATACATTTACTTATTCGTTGTTCATGCCTCGGTTTGAAAAGTCTTTGACACTGTACCGACTTGTGAAGTGTCTTCTTTTCATTGCTCATCAACCGACGCCATGTTAAGCGATTAGTGTAATGGGCACTGCTGCTTACTACCCTATCACATCGGTGGACCTTTCTTCACTAGGATTAGATAGGCGCACAGAACCAATAATTGAAAAACGTCCATTTTCATCGGTTTCAAAGTTGTTTTCAATGTCTTATTAGCATCCACCTCACATCTTACTTACCCAGGTGGCACGAAATTTCCTTGTTCGGACTGGTCGGAGCCGATTACACCCACTTCTCACACTGCATATCGTTGTGGATATGTTAGAGAAATTATTCTGTGGTGCAATCATTCTGCACTCACAAAGCCTCTTTGAAACGCCAGAATATAGCTGAGATTCTATTACACACGGAGAAGGCAAATGTTCCTCCCCCGGTATTTTCTCCAGCTTAGTTCTCGGTCTGAGCCTCCCGAGCTGGCGTCAAAAACAACCACCAATGGTGCACAACGATTATTAAGGCCCAAGACGAAGTCAAGAGCACCTGTACGGCGCGTCGTATATATAGTGTAAACGGCGACAACCTTCTGGAAATTCTAATGCCTCCTGGATGAGTCATTGGCAACCGGAGTTCGGCCGATTATGATTGGTTATGGCTGGTTATGATTGGCTGTCGAGTCCAAACTTTCGACCAACCAGATCTCGGCTTGCTGCAGGACCGGCAAACGTCCCAAAATTTTGGCCAATCTTGTGTGGGGTAGGCTTCTCGCCCGTAGCAGCGCCCAACTGCAAGCAATAAAGTGAGATCTGTGTGGAATTTCGCCTAACACCTGGTCAAATTCTTTCTGTTTAGGAATCTTAAGTCCACCTTGCTCTATACTACTGCTGTCACGTTTTCGGTAAGAACTCTTCTTCCTACCCCTCCATGGACCAGAAGGTCCGTTGTTCGAACCCGACCTCTGCCTCTGGACTTCCCCTGTCTAGGCTTGGGAAACCAGGCAGTATCCTAGCCCTCATGCTTCCTTCTGGTGGCATGGCAGTTAGGCATCGAAAGGGTGCTACAGCTGAACGCGGTGCCTCCGACTGATTTAAGCGGTCTAATAGGGCGGTCCTCGTTGTTCATGTTAGCTTCTTGATATCGGCAGCATATCCCTGGATACCCATATCTGGCAGGAAGGCTCTAACTACCGTGATTTCAGAGATCGCTGTCGATGAGAATGGCAAACTGAGACACAATAAAGTGGGATTTTTGGGGACACGAATGGCCAACGTCTGTTGTGAGCTGTTTTGGAATTTTCATCACAGCCCAGACGCTACTCCTATGATACTAGGCACAGCATCAGTTAAGATAAACTGAGTGGAAAAGGTTAAACAGAGATAGCTTGTGAGCAGTCAGCAAGTAAAGGTCACATGGGGTCAGAAAAAAGACAGGTAAACGCGTTAAATCGATCGACAATCACTTGTGACCATAGTCATGAGAGTTAAAATAATCCACGCGCCTAGTGTTTACAAAAACTTCAAATTATTAAAGGCTGGCGTAAATAGAGCGTAAAAAGCAAGACAAAGAAGTTCATCGTGCTGATGCGTTATCAGTGACCGACTGTTCTTGTGTACATACAAGCGGGTTTAGTCGGGTGAGAACAACAGCTTCCGGTATCGGAAGCCTTGCTTGCAAGCTGAAAATCTAAGAGGGATTCAAAAAGGATTAAGGCTAGTGAGGATAAGTTTATGGCTTTGCCAATATTTGGCAACAAAATCCACAAAACCAGTCGTGAAACTCGATTTGGACGAAACAACATACAGAAGTCCCGATACCATTTGTTTCTGTAAATATGCTCCTAGTGGAGTTCATCTACGATTAGCTTGGTGGACAGTTTACTCTTCTTTTGGCCAGACTGATAGCATCTCGGATCGCTGCGTTAGGAATACGTCAGAAATCTCCTACAGACAGATCCAACCATCCATCAGTCGCTTCACCCTTGATTAAGCTGATAACGTGGCGTCCAAACTGGCGTCACTTTTAAAAGGCCTACATCCCCTCTGAGGAATTAACGTTTCAGAAAGTGCTTCAGAAAAGCTGAACCTATGCAGTGCAGTAAACAAGAAAAACCAACCTATTATTCGCATTGATTACCAGTTCGGACCAGGCGACATGCAACTTTATGCGACTTCAGTTATGTGGGTGTTATATATTCTTCATATCTCCGTTCTTTTCCCATATACTCTTAGAGTGACTGCTCTTCGTCAAAGATGTGCCCCGGGTCAAGTTACCTTCCTAAAAATTAGTGATTTTTCTCAGTCACCACTAATCCATCGGTTGATGCTGACCGATTTTATGAAAATACTATAAACTAGTAACCAAACGAAATTGCGAAAAGGACATTAACGTTTGTCCAATCGTGTTCTGGGAGCAAAAATGACTTGTGTATGAGATTTTTCTGTCGATAACATCACAAGTCCACTCCCGTGTACTTATCGGTGTGCACTGTTAGTGGACAGAACGCCTCGTGTGATTGTCGTGCAGTAACTCTGAATCTTTCTCGTGAATTGTACACGAGTCATGTCTGCTCACACGTTGTGCGTCTCAAAAGCCTCCCATCAGTAGGAGAATTATATTTCCGGCAGCACATTCAGTTGCCTGAAAATGTCGCAAACGAGTGATTCAGCTGGGTTCCAGGTGAGTCTCTCAAAAAAACAAGTTAGTTTGCAAATGAATGTATATTCGCCTATATTTCCGGTCGTTCACATGTTTTTATCATGTCATGTGATTCAAACGCAAGGTGAAACGTTCAACATTCCGGGAACTTGAGTGTGTGAAATTGTGGCCTCGATAAGTTCCAAACATTGGAATTCGTCCAGTTGAGAAACCTTGAGAAGGTGTGGCTCAACTGGTCGGATTGGTTGATGGAACAAGAAACTCAAGTTTGTTCGCGTGCAATCGTAAATCTTGATCGAAACTCAGCGGCGGTTTCGTAGAGGTGTCAGGTCAGCATTAGAAGTATTCCTTTGGTTGTCATTACTGAGTCGTGCGGTCTACATGAGTTTTGAGATAAAACAAGAGAGACACAAGATAGGAGCAGTTTTTACCGGCTGGCGAGTGACGAGAGGTGAGGTTCTTAGCGTAGCGGCAGAATTAATTACATGAGTAGAAGGGATGATCGTCAGAGTGGACATGCTTTGTAATTTGACAGGTTTTTTTGGGTGCATCTGATCGATATGTGTGTAGCCGTGCGCTCAGAGTGAATGTAACCAGCCACTGCCTGGAACAGCGTATTTGGTTTACCATGGGTCATCTGCCTGGTCATCCATCGACACTTTCACTCATCAATTTTCACATGCCAGCCGGATTAAAATACTGATTTAACTGAGTGCTCCTATTCCACGGGAAGCTCGATAATACCGAAACAAAGCTAAATTTAATCGGAACACTGCTTTAAAGTGAGCGCAGTGAACGCCACCTGTTGTTGCGTTTTATGTTCGCTTCCTGTGGATTTGATAGTTACTCAACACGTGCACATCTGACGTCAAACAGAAACAAGGTATCGCCATGCCCACATTCATGTCTGGCGTCAGAGCTGATCCAGTTAACCACCAATCAGCAATCTTCTTCTCCAAGCTGGCCAAAATTACGACGGCCATGTTGGTTGACGGAGTTCTGGTTGACCTTGAGCCGTACAAATCTGTTTATGATATTCTCCAGCTGAATACGCTGCCGCCTCGTGTTTCAGTTGTCACGATATATGAGATATCGAGGTATATTTTCTCGACATGGCGTGCTACTTATAAGGTTACTCGAAAGTCTTGGATATCTAGCTGCCGACTTTGGGGCTCTTCAGGTAGGCGTAGCCTCTAGCTTCCATCAACCATAAGTTTCACTTGAATCTTGTTCGTGTACGTCAGACGTGGGGAAAAACAGAAATCGCAAGTCCGGCAAACTCTATCCGAACGAATTCAAGTGGAATACAACGTACCATAGCAGCCGATTTTGAACTTCCGACCTCGCAGTATTTTCTGGACAATAATGGGGCCTCCAGATCCTTGTCTCTCCATAGAAGCCATCCACAGCTTTCACAAAACACTCACCCATGGGGGCATCATTAGAAGCTAACTCAAAATTAGGCTCACTTTGTCACCGAATAAACTTTCCCCACGGATCTACTAACTTTACGAAGCTTTTCTGTCACCCGAAATTTCCTGAAGATTCGTAGCAGCATGTGATATGAATCACTGGTAGTATCAGCGTTCGATCGCCACGGGTCCTGTGATCTTTTTGGTCTGATTTTAAACGCCCTCATGATGGAAAAGTAAGAATTTATAGGTAATAGGAGAACCAGCCCCAAACGTAACTGGACTACACAACTGCCGATGGAATAACCGTTTTCGTTGAGGCAGATTTAATTGGCTGTTGTTCAGGTGACCTTGACAACTGGCCCGCCTGGAACTTTCCACCTGAGGTTCATAAACAGCCCGTTTTCGGCTGCGCGTGACACGCCTTTACGCGTCAGTGTTCAATCGATCAGCTGATTCGCACGTTCATTGGCTCTCTGGTTTGGCTAAGCGCATCAGGCTAGCAAGCGGCCCGCCGGACTCGGGTTCACGGTATTAGGAATGGATTAGGAAAACTGTGGTCCACAACAGTAAGTGTATGTTTTTTTACTGATGAAGCACCACTGAGATATCCGACCTGTTGCGAAGGTGCGATGCGCCCAAAAACAGTTTATGACAGCACTGTGGGGAGAATATCCCGTCCCGAGTTAAGCTCAGTAAATGAGTTTCTCATGCTACAAAATCATCCCCATCATCTTATCGATCGCGAGCCGTGCTTAGCAGTGAGTCACGCTCATGAGATAAGCTTATCAGCAGCCTGCTCATTTTAGTTAACTAGTGACTCATAGATTCACTATTGTCGAAGAAGCCAGCTGACATCTGAAGACACAAATGAAAGTCGCGGGATATTTTTAGAACCACGTCGGTCTCTTTGACGGTCTCTTTGTTTCTGTCACTTGAATTTACCGCAGGTTAACAGAGCAGTAAGTGACAAATTTTGTGCAGACATATCTAACACACGTCAATACCAACGCATCCATCAAGATGAAATGCTCGCTCGATGTTGCTATCGGATGGGAGCAGTGGCCTTTAATGCATGAATATTGACAACTTTAACACTAATTAACCAACTGTTGCAGCCATATTGTAGCAGTATACTCACAGCAGCATTGTGACCGCATACTTCAAGTGCGGGATCAACAGCGTTACCGTAAGTTGCTAGATGCGGGACTAAACTTGGCTGGGTCACCTAACCATTCCAACTATGAATATGCTGAATTACTTATTTAGAGTAGCCAGGATCAGGGTCCACTACTATCACTGATCACCACGGACCTCTGTCGATGGGATTATATTTCTTACTGTATCTGGCCCTTTCAACACTGATTTCTGGGTTTCCAGTCTCTTATTTCCAGACAAGTTGTGTACGCAGTTTGTTACTGTGCATGTGTCGCCGGGTACGTATGCTACTCCAATCAGTCAAAGCATCCAGAATCGGCAGATCTACGAAAATCACAGTGCATTCATGGTGATCGTGAAGAAAATTGGAAGCTCTGTCTAATCCAAGTCTGAAACTCTGAAACGTATTGCTAGAAATCGGTTATATTGTTTACTAACCGAGGTTGTCAATCTATTGGGAAAGTTTCGAACAGACGGTCCTAGAAGGGTTTGTTAAACAAACGGTAGTTTTTAACCGGACAACATTTCGCTTTGGACATAAAAGCGGGTTACCAAGTTGGCCAGGTTTTAGGGTAGACCAAGAACCCATCAGTAAGACCCTTCTAGATTAGTGTGGAATGTCAGTTTAAGGGTCTTGTAGATTGATGTGGTTGATGGGTTTGGGGAATTTCAAATTTTATTTCTTTATAGGGTTTGGTTCCTCAATCTTTGGGTTCGGGGGGCAGGGGGAGGGCTTCATTAGATGGTTGGGGGATGGTTCACCTTGGGTCCCACTGGTCTGTATGGGCTCGTGAGTAGTACGACAATTTAGTTGGGGGCGGGGTCGGTGAGAACAAGTACACTTGAGATCTAAGCTACTTTTTTTGACGACTCCTGTGGAGTACCGTGGTCCCCAACTCAAAACTTCAACATTTTCTAAATCTATGGTGTGTTCCTTGAGAAGTGCATGTTCCGCCATTGGTGTCTTTCAGTAGCGCTTGATATTCACCAGCGGCCCGTTTATTTTTCTTCAGTGCTGTCCGATTCTATTGTGAAGTTTCCAGGGCCGTATAGACCTTAGTACAGTCGCTGCGTTGGTGGGCGAGTTGGCCGAAGTGGTTAGAGTGCGAATTTACTGACCGGTTCGAACCCGACCTCTGCCTCTCGACTTCCCCTGTCTAGGCTTGGGCAACCTGACAGTATCCCAACCCTCGTATAACTTTCGGGTGGCATGGCGGTTAGGCACCGAAAGGATGCCACAGCTGAACGATTATTTTATCATTATAGTCGTTGCGTTTAATTTTGTGGAGACAGTCCTTGGTTCGTCAGTTGCACCAGTGCAGTGTGTCCAGAACAGTTTCAAATCAGCTGAGCTGACGCATAGTGATGTGCGGTTATCAGAAAAGAGTCATCAACAGAAATAGGTTGGATCTCAGTGCACTCTCAAGTCCACATGTTCGCCTCACAACTAAATTGTCACAGACCAACAAAATCGGCCAGTGGCACCTAGAGTGAATCACGAAATGGCGCACTTTGAAGTGGAAGATTAAGGAACAAAACCCCATCAAAAATAGCGAATATACACTCATTTGCAAACCAGTTTGGTTTTTCGAGGGACTCACCTGGAACCCAGCTGAATCGCTCGTTTGTGATGTTCTCCCATCAAAAATAATTTGAAATTCTCCACCCCGTATGACTTGGGCAACCACACTAACCGATAAGACGCCTTAACTGACATTCGACACTGATCTAGTGTGCCCATCTGAAGAGGTCTTACTGATTCGTTCCTCGTCTACCTTAAAACCTGACCAATTTGATGACCTGCTCACGTAGCCTGATGATGCTTTTGTGTCCAAAGCGAAACGCTGCCTAGTTAAAAACAACCGACTGAAACGAGTACCTGGGGTTGCACAGATAAACCCGGAGATCAAGTAACCGTTGATTGGGGATATCATTCAACTTACTTCCCAACGCATCTTACTAAAGTCATCAACCTTGAGAGCGTACAGTTCACAAAATGCATGTTAGATTGGATGGAATTATTAGCAACTGGTTGTGTTGGTGAACAGTATCGGGCTGAATGGATAATCTGACGCTTCAGCATGTGTTCTCGCGCACAGAATGTGTTAGAATAACTTCCATACGGCGTCGATTTCCCAGCCCGATGAATGGATATCTTCTCGAAAGTTACTGGTACACAAGAAACATAATGATGTGACTGACAGTTACCAGAGACCTTCCAGTGATTTCTTTTTGTAAGGCAGTCCTCGCAAACGGTTTCTACCGGAATACGTCACTCCTAAGGCTACTGGACAGTGTTCAACAGTGCTATGCATTTTAGTTGGGACGATGCCATCTTGATTAACGGTCGTATTCTACAACAAAGTAGCGATTTCTCACCGTTAAAAACCAGCTAGGCGCTCGAATGTTCAAGTCAACTTGGCCTTCTCATCGATCAAAATACCAGTTCACATTCTAATAGATTGGAATCAAACAGTTTTTGATTGTGTGCACATTCGAACACGTGATCTCACGGGGCTTTGCGCATTGTTTTATACATACTGACCATTCTCGTTCCTGCTGAGATGGACGACCATTCTGAGCAATGGTCACATTATGGAGAAGCTGTTTATATGTATGAAAATCATACAGACAAGTACGCAGGTGTTTTAATGCTATCGGGGAGGGGGCGAAATGGTGATGACTTTCTTGTCTAAAGACAAACGGGTACCCACAAGTTTGCCACCGAGCTTCCAGCCACTTTCACGGTGCAAAGTGCATATCGAAAGCGTACGACAGTATCATTTGTACCATTTAGTGTAATTTTTGTCTGGCTTACATGTGAATCAAGTGAGCGTACGACAGTATCATTTGTACCATTTATTGTATTTTTTGTCTGGCTTGAATTTGAACCAAGTAGCGCAGTATCGTCTATACACTCCAAGTCTGAACGGTCTTCACCGGAAAGAAGGTCTATACCAGGGCTTGGAACACAGAGCACAGTTGCAGAAGATGAATGGTGATTGAGGACACGGATGGTTACCGCTTTTTTGATGAGCAGGAGAGAATATTCTCGATAGACTTTCACACTCCCACGGACTTCGATCCTGGTTAATTGAACCACCTTGAAGTAGGAAGTGGACCACAGTGGCAGTACATGTGACCTTCAAAGGCATTTAAATCCATTTCGGACCTGAAGGAATGATTTACTGGAGCTCATCGGTAGTGCCTATCCTTGGTCTTACCGGGATTCGATATATCTAGCACCCGAGGCGAGTGTGGTACCACTATTCCACCAGCGCACGGTGAACTATCACGTCGCACGAACGTGTTCACGTTTCATTGATGTGACTGGTTTACCGGACGCCTCGAACGAGAACCCCGTAACTGTACCCCCCTTGGCATAAACTCATCAGGCGACAAGAAAGAAAGACTTCAAACGAGAACAGTGTGTCTTTGAAGTGTACATATCTTCCAACCACCTGCGGCCGATTTATTTAAGCTTTGGATATACACCACTAGTATGCTGGATGACAAGGAATATGACACGAGATGAATGATCACACATGATTTTCTCTTGAGCATCATAAACAACTGAATTCTCTCCCGCCTAGACGATGTCAATCAACTTTTTTTATAATTGATCCACCCTGCAGATGGAATAATCAGGTGTATTGTCTATCTTTTGGCATAAACAAGTGTACGGCGTCATAATTGGTTCGAACCCAGGTTCTCTGGGTTAGCTAATCATGTTCTCATTTGCTGAAGGCATGGATACGTGTATGGAAAGGTATAATTATTCACTCTGGTATCACAATGTCTACTTTTATGAAGCGCATCTGACAAAGCGTGATGACAGCTGTAAACTTTGAAAGATTGCACTACTTTTTGACTGTTCACATGAAAGTATGTCAAATTGGGTCAGGTCATCCGTGCAGTCCATGTTGAGTGGTTCTTGCGTGCACCGATAAGTCATAACAACTAGCTGGATCGCATCTGACAAAGCGTGATGACAGCTGTAAACTTTGAAAGATTGCACTACTTTTTGACTGTTCACATGAAAGTATGTCAAATTGGGTCAGGTCATCCGTGCAGTCCATGTTGAGTGGTTCTTGCGTGCACCGATAAGTCATAACAACCGACCTAGCTGGATGAGTTTTTTGAGGTCCTTCCCTAAAAAACGACAACAAAAGCGGGTTAAGGCTACAACTCTCGCCTCAGATCTTCCATGCCCGTTTCATTTCTGATAATCAACAACTCTGTACTCTGTTGACGGCCGACTCGGCCGTAGACATTGCAGCCGATGGGACTGGGCAGCAAACGGATCTGTCGCTTCTTTAGTATTACCATCCGGGTGGGGAGGAGTAGAAAAACGAGAAGATGAGGTAGAAAGAAGAGACACGTTAGTAGTAGCCTGCTTCTGCTTACCTACCCCACTGTATGCAGCAAGTAAGTCTTCCCGGTTGATTGCATAACACGATGGCCGATTCGTGATGAGATTACTTGTAAGTAATGCAAACCGTGGTGTTTGCATGAGGGCTATGATATTTTCAGGGATTGCACCACACGATGGCCGATTCGTGATGAGATTATTTGTAAGTAGTGCAAACCGCGGTGTTTGCCTGAGGGCTATGATATTTTCAGGGCACCCAGACAGAAGGACGACTATTATTCCCAACGAAATCCAATCATTCAAAGCTCAGGGGCAAGGCAGTTAGGCCATTAGAGCAGGTCACCACAAGTGTTTCAACCCACAAAGTGGAGGACCAAGAGACTGTCTTGGTCGGACCTCTACCCATTGACTGGGATAAGAAGCCCTGTGAATGTTGCACATACAATGCCACGTTGCACCCATTGGAGTAATGGAGGCGTGTATGCAGTCATACCGCTGTATGATCTAGTCTCTTCATAGCACTTTCCTCGCATGATCCACCTCCTGAGGGATTACCGCGTACCTAATGAGATTTCTTAACGGAGTTCCCCAAAATACCGTTACTCCGATTACCTACATTCATCCTGTTGTGTTCTGGCGAGTTCCTTTGTACCCAGTCACTTTTTTTTCAGTTTATAGGTGTTCTTGTCTATAGATACTGAACACCTAGCTTTTGTGCCCACAAACGTTTTGGGTACTAATTGTTCCCGAATCAATCATCGCTCCTGTGCCGGTTCTAACTGTGCTAACCGTACGTTCCACTTGCGAAAGGGATTTCAAACGGTGTCAGTAATTCCACCTGATCATCAATCTATGATAGACCAATTCACATTGGAAACTCCGACCTCGAGAGCAGTTCATACAAGTAGATGAATCGGTTTTCCACAATCAATATTTTCATCACGGTACACGTCAAAACTGTGGCCCTGAATCTCCGTGCCACAGACTATGAGTGTTGTAATCCATTTTGAAGTATTTTTGACCTTCAAGGATTTCATATTGATGAAGTTCAACTTAAACAAAAAGCAGATTATTCTAGCAGACTGTGTGATTCTATGACTGAAAATTGAAAGCCTAGGATTATAAACAACTCAGGCTTTTAGAGCTCTCTCTTCAAACGCTCGAGTATGGGTAACGTTGGCACCCAACTTCAATGGGAAATCTCTTGATTGAAGAAACCGTCAATGTGAAAAACGCTCAACCACTTTAGGACCAAGCAATCTTCACATATGGTTCCATCACAACAGGAAAGAGTTATCGAAATACACCCGTTTGCAAACTAATTTGGTCTTGCAGAGACTCACCAGAAACCGTCAATGTGAAAAACGCTCAACCACTTTAGGACCAAGCAATCTTCACATATGGTTCCATCACAACAGGAAAGAGTTATCGAAATACACCCGTTTGCA
This sequence comes from Opisthorchis viverrini, assembly GCF_000715545.1. Lineage (NCBI taxonomy): Eukaryota > Metazoa > Platyhelminthes > Trematoda > Opisthorchiida > Opisthorchiidae > Opisthorchis > Opisthorchis viverrini. Next base: position 1,716,588 of record NW_008751720.1, on the reverse strand, counting down.
AACTAATTTGGTCTTGCAAGAGACTCACCTGAAACCCAGCTGAATCTCTCGTTTATGATGTTCTGTTTGGTTTAAAGGATACAACCATGATACGAATAAAGGAAAGCAATCAAATACTTTCGGTCCCAGCTCAATGTGAATCCTGTTAACAGAATTGGCAATGGTTACATAACCAGTTTATGGTGGACAGATGGCAGTTTTCATTGCGTAAGCATTTCGAAAGGAGACGATTGGAAGAAAAGTCACGTGGTGTCATTGAAACTTGCTGCAGCCAGAGACATCAGTACCCGGCTTTTCTCCCAAGTGGCTGGAAATCCTTCAGTGGAAAACCCTCATAGACACTGAACTGTACTTGGAGTAAAGATGTTATACATTGTCACGTTTTCCGATATATTACACGCCTTAAGGAGCTTGAACTACAAAGAAAGTCTATAACCTCTCTCGCATTTTGAAATGGGATGAAAGCCAGACCAGAAACGTTTGGCTCTTTGTTCATTGAACCCTACTCCCTGCAGTGGAAACTGGCGGTAAATAAAGATTTAGAAGCTGGCGCACAATCCAAACTAATGCACTAATATGGTATTGCTTGCAGAACGATCAACACTACTGATTGCTGCACATAAGTAGTCGGGACTCATAGCTCGAAAAATCAAGGGCTACTTATACTCAACGTAATGCTAGTGCCGAGCACCATCTGTTGATCTTATGACAACGCTTTTGTCGGAGAGAATGCGAGAACGGAACTGCGCACCTCTGAATGGTAGTTGATAGAAACCGGGCAACAATGTTATTACATCAAATCCGACCGAAACCAGTCATGTTGGTGGCAAAAAGCACGTCTCGGATGTTACACACTGAGTGCCCCGGAACCGACCACAGCTGGTGCGACCAACACTATGGTCGATTGCAAAGGCCATTGGCATCCGACGAGGCACAACTTTGCATTCAAGGGAAACCTGTGCGAAATTGCGCGAGAAAAATCTAGTCTCACGAAAGTGTCTGACACTGACGTCACGCACTTGATTCCGTGATTTATCGGTCCGTTCATGCTCCATTCAATCTCCCTCCTCTGAATTTTTCTTTTCCATTTGCTAAAGAAAACGAACTCCTGATATTCACATAGCCTTTTCACATGATTTCTGGGACTATATAAATTCGTGGGGAATTCACGGAAACCAATTTTTTCCCTGCGTGACTTCCACGGATATTCGATCACTCTTCACTTCTCCTGTACAATATGCACTAGAAAGGAGACAGAAGCCGTGGAGAGCGACTCGGCAAACCCATTTGTGAGCTGCATTCCAGCGGAGAGTCTGAACTTAGAGATAGGGATTGTTGGTAAAACCAGAAGTTGATTCAAGGACTTGCGTAGCTGGGCGGGAGACAATTTCGGTAGCTAGACCAATGCCAGAGCACAGAAATGGGGCATCACATGTCCTGATGGTATTTGTCTGTCAAATAATCACTACTTATGAGTAGTTTAGAGATTATGCAAATATACCTTTCTTAGGGTGGCCGCTAAACCGTTTCGTGAGCACAGGTCCTGTACACAGTTGTATGATAGCTTACTCGTTACCATTGTGCCTTACTCTTTATGCGTTGGGAGGGGCTTACTCTGACAAACTTCCCCGTTCCGAATTAGTGCCTTATGAGTGATTTCCAGTAACTACTGGAAAGAACAGCTTCCCGTGTAACGGTGGTACTACTTATGGGGAGTCACGCGAGTCGTATGTGTTGTTCGTAGAATTTCGCTTTGCCTCTTTTGAAAAGGGGAGATCTGTTGCGGAGTCACTTTGCAACATTTGCTTGGATTTGAGCGATGAATGATTGGAGTCAATGAATCTCCAGGAAAGTTCAAGAAGACGCGTTCGGGAGAAGATGGGTGTCCAGTTTTTGTAAATAAGATGCAAATTAGAGTTTTGCTTCCCTGTTCAATGGTTTGTAACCGGTCAGTTGGCATTTCCCAATAAATAACTCTGCAGCGAAGGCCTTCTTCTTTTCACCCGTAGATTAGCTTCATAGGAATTATTGCCAGCGACACATTGCTACGATGCGGTTCCAATACGGCCGCGAACCTGCCTACTGCGAAGCGGAACGATCGTGTGGTGAAACAGTGCCGCGTGTGTATGCGCCCACGTCCGATTTCATCATAAGCAAAGGTCAAAACGTACACGCATTCCATGCCCACCCGATGGCCAAGGAACTCCGTACACAAGCAGGCAGATGGCCATCTATGGTTAACCGAGACAAATGAAACAGCCGCTCGAGAACCGGTGTGGGCGTGCAGCAGACACACTGTTTGGTTGAGAGCAGATCGACCATCAAATACGGTCACAAGTGAATGATATAAACGGAACTCTGTATTTGCATTCATAGTTTTCAGGCCGCCTTCTTGTCTTCTGACTGTAACCCTGCAGCATTAGAGAAGGTGAAGCGATACACCAGCTTCATAAAGACGTACTGAGTCCAGTGGAGATGATATACTTTCAGCCAAACAGTCTGATTCGGTAAGCAATTCATGGAGCACCTATGTTACTTGATCTACCAATATTCTCCCAGTAGCAATTACACTTCAGCTACTCAACATCGATTACACCTTGCCATCCTGACGGCAGTCCCATTGACTCTTAAACAAGGGTTCGAAAGTTGAAACGTTTCGAGACATGAGGACATTTTTTCAGAAATAAGCAAGATGCAATAACGCTTCCCACTGAACGTACCAACGTAGACGGAAAACTCAAACAAGTGCCTATCATGTGGAGGCATACCAACCGAATGAGGACATGACAGCAAACCAGAAGGGGTATACAAGTGCGCCGTTGCTATTATGCGAGAACCACATGAACGATATTCCTCATAGGATGCCTTATTTTTAGAGAATACATAATTTTTCAGACGTTGGGCGTTTCGGATACAATGAAGTCATAACTGTCCTATCAAGACCTATCACTGACAAAAAAGTTCCCTCACCAATTTTCGTAGGTAGACCATGAGATCATTGCTGATTGTGGTGAAACGATTATCGTTAAACGGAGGTGATGTGATGACAGCGCAGATATATTGAAAATAACGGCCAAAAAAAGCGTCCTTAAGATCCATCCTCTGTGTCACGGTTTGTATGTCTTGACAACCCATGAGTTACGCTGCGAAGCGTCCGTGCGATACTCGCAGAGTCGCATGTTGGTTGGTCAGTGATTAGAAATCTAAGCTCTTCAGGTTAGAGTTTGGAAATCGCGCGCAGACTTGTTCTTTGAAAAATATAACTTACTGGCATTTCCACCCTGTTGTGTCGTGGGTGGCCGTCTATTGGTTACCCCTGCACTGAGCTTGCCAGACTACACGATAAGAAGAAGACAGAGAGCTCAGGACACGGCTGTATTGTCAGGACAAAACATACAGAACGTCTGCGTAAATATATAGGATGATTAAATGGCCAAATATGGTCATTCACTTGTTCGTTCCGTACAGCCAATGGTGGCGTTCCGGTCGTGAACAGGTTCAGGCCCACTACGCTGGTCGTATGTTGCTAAGCCGTGTTTGGTGAGAGCCGCCCATGCATCTACTTTCCGGACGTGTCGTAGCGATGGTGACCCTGGGATGCACCACTTTCTTCACATGTGCTTTTTCTCATGTCTGGGCGCGTCCTGACACTTCCCCCTTTTGGAGATAGATCGTAGGTTCTCAACCTGGGATTTATCTGCAACCGTTTTACTGGAATTCCTCGTCGTCCAGTTCCTCTTTGCAACAGAGGTGGGTTGACGCCAATGTTCTTGTATCTAATCGGGTCGTATGCAGTGTCGAATTTGATTGGCATGCCTAACCTGTTCCGCCAATATCTACCTCATAGACGACGTTCCCTCTTCGTCGCAATATAATCCCCGGAATCCAGCAATTCGCTGAATAGTCTCTGACAAGGACGGAGTCTCCACGGCTAAAAATACGTCCAGGGCGACATTTGCCGTTGGAGTATCCCGGTTGGTTTTCATCGCCGATCTCTCTGGTGTTTCGGGGGCGCAATGCATCAAACAATGTCTTCACTTTCCTCCCAAACATAAGTTCCGCTGGGGACTTCCCATTAGGCGCACTTGGGTTTGGTGTCGTCCGGTAGTTGGTTAGGAAAGCATGAATGACGTCGGCCGTTGGTCCCTCCCCTCGAGATTTCAAAAGTGCTTGTTGGAAAGTATCCACAAATCTCTCAGCTTGGCCATTTGATTGAGGGTGGTACGGCGGTGACCGGATATGCGTCAGTGTGTTCCGTACACAGAAATCATTAAAAAGAGCTGCAGTGAACGGCGTAACATTGTCCGTCACCATTGTATCAGGTAACCCGAAACAGCTGAATACTTTCTGCAGTCTGGCAATGGTAGCTTCGGTCGATGCCTTGCGCATGCAGAAGACTTCTGGTCACTTCGTGAAGGCGTCTACGATTACCAGCTGATACAGACCGTCGATCGGACCCGCAAAGTCCACATGTAGCCGTTGCCATGGCGCCTCGGGCGTAGGCCAATCGTGTGGTTCATCTCGTTGAGGCGTCTTGGCAACTTGAATGCATCGGGGACAAGTTCGGCAATGGTCCTCCAAATCCTTGTCCATGCCGGGCCAATAAACGTAGCTTCTGGCCGATGATTTCATTCGGCTCAATCCTGGGTGTCCACTGTTTGACTACCCTTTGT
>NW_008751720.1:1705104-1711319 GCF_000715545.1 Opisthorchis viverrini | reverse complement strand
CGGCGTAACATTGTCCGTCACCATTGTATCAGGTAACCCGAAACAGCTGAATACTTTCTGCAGTCTGGCAATGGTAGCTTCGGTCGATGCCTTGCGCATGCAGAAGACTTCTGGTCACTTCGTGAAGGCGTCTACGATTACCAGCTGATACAGACCGTCGATCGGACCCGCAAAGTCCACATGTAGCCGTTGCCATGGCGCCTCGGGCGTAGGCCAATCGTGTGGTTCATCTCGTTGAGGCGTCTTGGCAACTTGAATGCATCGGGGACAAGTTCGGCAATGGTCCTCCAAATCCTTGTCCATGCCGGGCCAATAAACGTAGCTTCTGGCCGATGATTTCATTCGGCTCAATCCTGGGTGTCCACTGTTTGACTACCCTTTGTCGGAGGACCTCTGGTACAATCACCCTCTCAGCAAACATTAAGCAACCATCGACTATTGATAGTGCTTCCTGACGATTAGCCTACTGACACTGCCGAACAAAGTCTTGGTTCATATGTCTGGAAAAGCAAATTATGCCAAAATTAGGGGCCCCTATAGAATTGCGTCGCTACAACAAAAAGCATCTCGAAGGAAAAGAGCAGTTCTGTCCTACGTCAAACTCTGATAATGTTAGTCCAATGAACTGCTGATTATAACACTCAGAGTGTTTGTATTGCAAGATTCTGTAACAGGCAGTACGTGGCGAGCTCTCATACGCGCCCGTATTTGCGTTTTCGAACCTCTGTGTGCCTATTAGCTGCTTTATCTGGCCTGTTGTCCACACAAATTGCCCGTTATGCACTACTGATCCACATTGTATTTCCTTTGAGTTATGCTTGCCAGTCGGTTGCAACTCCCACCCCCTCCACACACACACACACACACACACACACACACACACAAGTCTCCCAGTCGGTTGTTTTGTTCTCCTGTCTGACCCGGTCAGACAGCAAAGTAGTCTATTAGCAGCCACAACAAATTCGTTGGACAACAAAGTCTTTTCAAAGGTATCATGTCAGTAGTATTTGTTGGTCGGAGAGCGATGAGAGGGTGTATTAGGCACAAATTTGGGCAAGCAAGGCAGTGAGAAGCGATAGGTCCGTGTTGGCTGTCATCGTTCAGCTGGGCTGCAGTCAGGACGCCATCGAAGTCATCATCAACAGCAACACCAGGTCCGATCACCAGTACTTTACTGCAGTACAACCAATTTATTTCAATAGAGGCTCATGATCGGAAAAAAACAAAGAGATGGAAGGACACAGGGCTACATCCGAGGTGCCTACAAGTCCAGCATTCAGTCACACAGTCATCATAGAAACTAACAGTACGAACGCCACTCACCCCAGTTAATCGTCATATTATTCAGTGTCTGCAGCCGAGATCAAGGAAAGTCACGTGGATCCTATCCTGGAGGGTGAACAGCAGCGACATCGCCCAAAGCTTTCGTAACCTCATCTGTCGTATCGAATTCCATCCGACATGGGGTTTCCGCCACTCCGAAATGGTCCCGGGAAATAAAAATTGTTTGGACAGGCGGTAACTCGGTGTGCGTACAACACGACCCTCACCACCTAAGTTCGCAGTGCTGGATGAAATTATTGATGGCAGCAACCGCTGTCTCATCGGAAACCCCTCTCCTGATAACTTCATTGCAGGCTTACCGATTCCAGTCGATTTTGAGACAGCGGTGGTCACAGGCCTGAGGATGTCTGAGATCCATCACCCGAAATAGCCAAGTCTCGCAGCCGTGCAAAAAGACAGCCCGTGCTGTAGTCTGCATCTTTTGAAGTCCAGTGAGATTCCTTTTCGACTCTGCAAGTGGTGCAAATTAGCAGACACAATTCTGACCTTCGACATTCATACGTTCACTTCGTCTGTCACCACTACCTTCAGGGCTAACGCAACTCCCAAGACACGTGTAGTGTTCCACAACTTCTGGTGTCATTGCTTGAATTTTCAGAAAAAAAAGGAAAAAATGTTATCTGCGTACTCCTGATGAATAAGGTTATCGGTCGGATAGATGTGAACACTGGGGTATGTCATCCACAACGAAAATAATCAAAAATGGAGAGAGTGGACATCCTTCCCGGACACCACTACTTGTAAGGAAGCCTTTCAAGAGCTTCCCTATACTCTCACACGCCAACAGGTAGGTCACTAGGAATGATGAATAGTGTTGAAAAGAACCAACCGGTCGACATAATAGAAAACCTTCTTGAAGTCAAGGAGCACCATCCAGGTGTTATCGTATCACCATGGAAGACGCCACTGTCATACGTCTTTACGGTGGATCTGTGAATCACAGTTCAAGCATGTGCCTAACCCGGCGCACCATTGAAAGGAAGAAGGCCTTCGCTGCGGAGTTATTTATTAGAGAATGCCAATTAAACAGTTACAGACTATTGGACAGGGAAGCAAAACTCTCATATGCATCTTGTTTACAAAAACTGCATACCCATCTTCTCTTTGAACGTGTCTTCCTGAGCTTTCCTGGATATTCATTGACTGTTACTCAAGTGCAAGCAACGGCTACAAAGCGACTCCGAAAATTCTGTAATAAATCTCCCTTTTCAAGAGACGCAGAGCGGATTTGCGAGAAAACATACTACTCGCATGCCCCCCATCAGTAGTATCAGTGTTGTAGCACATCGTTATCACAGTTCCAGCATGTGCCTAATCCGACATACTGTGACCTCGTACACTGGTTGCACACCTACACATCAATTCGCCGACAAGCCTTTTTGAGAGTTGCAGAGATTCCCTGTGGTCACCTTTGGCTTGTTGACTTGATTTGACTTGATAGGAACGATTGTTTGCTAAAGATGGCCGTCTGTAAGACTTTTATGACTGCTCTATGTCCTACTACAGTGAAACCAACAAACTATTGAAAAAGGCTAATGGAGGGCACGAAAATCGCGCTCCAAAGCGATTCCCTTTCTCAGGTTGAGGTTTCCAAGACATCATTTTAGGGCTTTTTGCCATGATTGATCATCAACTCGACTGACCTGCTTGTTTGAGTGCGAATGTTTGCATGCCTATGAGCAGAGTTGGCAGAACGCTACGCGGGAACTCATCCACAGGCTGTCCATCTGAGTTCTGAATTGGACTATCCGCAACCGGTTAAGGAGATCCTAGAAGCATGGAGCGAGAAGTTAGTAGGCGCGAGCAGGTCAGTGATTCGTGACTGAGCTAATGATATTTCACTTGAAGTCTCCGGCTAACTTGATCAGGAGTAAATAACTTCGATAGTCCCTTGTCATTTGCCGTCGTATCCCAACAGGTGGATGCTTTTCTAGTGCAGAATGTCAAGCTTTTTTTAGTTTTTTTGTTCGGCTTTCACGTCCCAAAATTCTCTTACCTTACCCCCGAAGAAGCATAGGATAAAATATTTTCCTGTCCAGGTGTCGAAAAACTACAATATAAAACCTGAGTTTGGTTCTCCCTGTTTGTTCACGGTGACCTTCAAACTATTTTGCGAAATTCAAGGAAATTAATTGAACTATTAATATGTACGTGATGAATAACCAGGTGGTCATTTGACTACGTTCGTATGAAGACTATTCACTTGATTGCTTACGATTAAGTATGTCATGAGGATATTTATCTGTTTCAGGAAATTTCGAAAACAGGTGGTAGACTTACGCCATGGCAACGAGTCGCTTTTGATACAAAAGCCCGTCAACTGATTACGAGGCCTTCAGAGGTTAACCAATCAGCAAGATGTTTTACTGTCGGCTAAGCGAGAGTTTTTATCAGTTGCTTGGCACAACTGTCATTTCCACACAAGGCAGTAACATCTAAGGATAACCTCAGAAGGTGCTGGAAGCATTCAACGTTAGATTAGCGTCTTAGAGAGGGGAAACGTTTTGCTCAGTATTAGTGAAGCCGGGAGAGGACTAGGGAACGACTGTCCAAGACAGACGGTAAGGGAACTACGCATCCGAACTAATGAGCCCAATAACAGGACAGACCGACCACCAATAAGGACAGATGAATATCAGGCAACAGTCAAAAACTTGGAGACTGCAGAAGATGACTTAGACACAGGACGGATTTTAGTGTAAAACTATGCTTCACAGAACAGCGACTGGTGCCTTAGGCAGAGAAAACAGTCAACTATTTCGGCTTGTGTCAAGTAGAGGACTTATATCTGGTGAGCATCTGCACTGTTGTTTTAGGTCGCCCGAACTGACACGTGAGAGGTGCGACAATTATTCAAGGTGATCTAGGTCCAAGGCCCAATTTCGGCTTGTGTCAAGTAGAGGACTTATAGCTGGTGAGCATCTGGACCGTTGTTTTAGATTGCCCGAGCTGACACGTGAGAGGTGCAACAATCCTTCAAGGTGATCTAGGTCCAAGGCCCAGAAACCTCACGAAAACCTGTTTTAGCCAACCCACCTGTCGTAGCACAAATTACTAAAGTTTCGAACCACATTCAACATGTTCTTCACCTCGATCGATACGGACTAGAAAGATCAAACTTCAAAACCCGACCCAAATTCATGCAAGTTAATACCTCTGGCTCTTCGGTGCATCCATTCACACTAACCCACACTTATAACTACTGCTTCAGATACGGAAAAAGTTTGGAACTGATTGAGAACTCATCGCTTCAGAGGAGCTTCGGTTATGCTTTTGCCGACTAGTTCTCCGTGCACCTTACAACTCAGCCAAACTTGTATCCTGGTCGTTTGATTTGGTAGAACTTGTACGCCAAAAAACGAGACGTTGCAGAGCAATAAATCTATCGATTATCTCTCAGCCTGCTCTGAAACGAAGAATTCTCGATCAATCCTTGGCGATTTCCGATTGGTTGATTAGTTATTTGTATCCTATAGCCGCACAACCTACGTTAAATCCAAGTTTAACCGACTGGAGTCACATATCTTCAGTTTATCTATAAAAGGTTGATCAAACAATTTACGGTTTGGAAACTTACTGACACTCGTGTGCCGGTTTACTAATTGCAAATGAATTTAACAAACCTGGTGCGCGCAGTGTTGGTTATACTGTCTTTTCTTGAAGGGTGACCATCATGAGTTCTCGGCTTGCTCAGTTGTTCAAACTTCAGATGAGACTGAGGAAACAAATACGGTAAGTAGAGAGGCCATGCTATTAGGACGCCACTGTCTCATTTCTTTGGTTCCTGACGCCACAGTGCCCACATGACTCGTCTTTATCTTCCCTTGACCGAACATCCATTATCCTGTTTTTTTTAACAAATAGTTTGTTTACAATCGCTTCGTCATAAAAGTTCCCTACTCCACCAAAGTTTTTCATCAGTTATTCCTGAAGATCTGGGATCACATCTTTGAAGAAAGTACTCACGCGTTCAAGGAGAAGGTGGATATCCGGTTTTTATCAACAAGATGCTATGAGAGTTTTTGCTTCGCTGTCCAATAGTCTGTAACTGTTCAGTTGGCATTTTCTAATAAACAACACCGCAGCGAAGGCCTTCTTTCTTTCACTATTAGTTCTGGTGTATTGCACAGCTTCGGACTATCCAAGAAGCTCACCTGAACGGCTTGCTTCCAGTTGTCTTTCAACGGTAACTTCGCAGCCAGTAGTATGAGACCACGAAGACCACCAGTTGTGTACTAGTGTTTCGCCCAGCCATATGATAAGATTCCCGTTTTGTCTTCACCTCCCTATTGCCTATAGTTGTTTTGAAGTAGGCTTCCACGGTTCTGCTCGCCGAGCTGGAACATTCTGGTTGAAAACTTCTCTTCGCCTGTCGAGGTTTCGGCATCGTTGCGTGCGCGACTGTTTGGTAGCTAGTACGTCGGTGTGTAGGTTGTCGGTTAGGCTATAAATCTAGCATTACGTTAGCCACAAATAGTTGCATGTTACTACACATTTATTGGAAAACAGTCCGCCTACAGAAATGCAAACAACTTCGAGACCGGGTCGCTCTACCGCTCCACCTACTTTTTGGAAGCAGGCTATCTTCGATGACAAGTAATAACCAAGCAAAACTACATGTTCCGGTTGCAGACAGTTGTTCACTCAAAAAGCGCAACCTTGTCTTGAGTTATTTCTGGACAAATAACGGGGAATTACGACCAATTGGAAAAGTTCACCGTGTAGACGATTATGAAGTTTCAAGTTTCGCTAGAAACTGCAGGAAAGTGGAAGTGTACTTGCGTGGGCCGAATAGGTATTAGTATCTTTTTCATAAGGGAAACTACTCACAAGGTTGCTGAAAACTCTTCGACAGCGCACGACCGGTTTCG
>NW_008751720.1:1681982-1700461 GCF_000715545.1 Opisthorchis viverrini | reverse complement strand
CACGGCCGGTTTCGCCCGCATCGGGGCTCATCAGGTAGGCGCAGTCCCCGAGTTTCCGTCAACCTTATGATCTACCTGAACCCAAATTGCACTATTTTCGAGAAATACACTAATTTGCAAAATTTTATTTTATTTTCACGAGAGACAACTGATTGATTTGCAAATGAGCGTATTTCTTGAAAACTATGCAACTTGGGTTCAAGTAGAGCGTTGATGGGCTTTCCATCTCGTGTTGTTTCTCCTATGTTGTCACCACGTTTAGGTAAAAAACTTGATAAGCAAGGATATCACCTACGGTTGAATGCCGTTTGGTCGTGTCTAAAATGTTTCCGCTTCCGGAGCATGGAGTTCACCCCCCTCATTTTAAGCTCTTGTGAGATCTGGTAACACAAGATCACCTTCGCTCGGTGGACAAATCTCTCTGCTGTGGGAATGGTCTGCGTTTGTCGGAAAGATTAGTCTTCAGTGCTTTTGATCATCCTGCATGCCAGTAAGTGACTTTAGTCATCCTGGTTCTATACCTTCTTTGAATTCCTTCAGTAACAGTTCACCTTCGTTGTGAGAAACCCCCAAGCAAGTAAACCTCCCACGAAAGAAACAGCCCCTTGGGCTTCGAAACAATTTCAAAATGGCACGGTCTATTCTACGGGAAGGATCAGAAAAAAAGTGTTTTTGCCTCTTCAAATCTACGAAGAACGTCTGTCAGCAATGGCGGGAATTTGTTGGCTTACTGTTGCTGTTTCGTTGACAGAATAAAGAAGCCCGAGCGCATATACAACTATCTCCTCCCACCCATTCCAACGAGCACTGAAAGTTAATGTAACAAATCTACGAAGAACGTCTGTCAGCAATGGCGGGAATTTGTTGGCTTACTGTTGCTGTTTCGTTGACAGAATAAAGAAGCCCGAGCGCATATACAACTATCTCCTCCCACCCATTCCAACGAGCACTGAAAGTTAATGTAACCCAAATGAATAGCTACCACCTCTTGGATGAACGTCGACGGCCTGCAACGTAAAAATTGCCAACCTTTCAGTTGCAACTGACGGGCTAAACGAATAACCGGCTAACTCTTTCTCAGTTTACGAACAAAAAATTTGGGAACAACAAGTGGAAATGTTTACTTGGTAGTTGGATTTCGTGGAATCCACAGTTGGCCGGTGGTCTGTCCACTTCGGTTGTAAACGTTTCATCACACCGACGCACCGCATTGCTTCCCAAACACAAGCACACTGACAATGTCACTTTGATTGGTTCTGAACCATACTGGCAGCCAGAGCTAACAAACCAACTGTCAGCTCTATGCAACCTTATCTAGCAACGCTCTCTTTACCATGAAATTTACGCTTGACTGTGCAAATTCCAACTAAGGCGAAAAGTGAACTGCACGGGAAATGTCAAAAGGAATTGTTAAGGATTAGTTCAACGTTGTTGAAAATTCGTGTTAAACGCTTCATTCATAAGGTGTCGTCAAGCTTGAACAAACGGGTTCTTAATCTTTCAGAAGAGCTTGATAAACAATCGCTAGATTTTGTTTGGGCAACGTTTCGCTTTTGACACAAAAGCTTCATCAGGCCAAGTGAGCAGGTCACCAACTTGGCCAGGTTATAAGGCAGACGGGGAACCAATCAGTAAGTCCTCTTCAGACTAGATCAGTAAGTTCTTAATCTCTCTCCATCGCAGTAGAATCGCTGCATTTTCAACGAAAATTTTTAGAAAAAATGCAACAATGGTCCGTAATCGAGAATACCATCGGTTTCAAGTTGAAGTGGAACCTCGTGTTCGATGTTGACGCGGGACTCAGTTGAAATTCACCTAAACTGAATGTGCCACTTCATTCTTCAAATAATACATCAGCCTTAGCGCGGGTATTTAAACGTATTTTGACTTCTTGTGTACCGTTCCAGTTGGAAAACGAGATGGATCCTATGCAACAGATTTAGCTGAAGTATACTTTCAGCGATAAATTCCATTGAATTTCAGCTGAAGCTCACGTCAAAACGAAGCCAATTTCGAAGCCAGTTTCATGACAGCATACCTACAATTCCCTTTTTCAGTAAAAAAAAGTTTGATGGAAATTTGGAAGTGTACAAGAATGAACGAAGCTAGTAGTAGGCTACCCAGAGATTTCATACGCATTATCAATGGTGCTGGACCCCCCATCATCATCATGAGAAGGAGAGAGAGAGAGATAGAGCAACAGAAGTGTTGGCACTGGTGCTACACTGCTGCACAACCAGAGAGTTTTTAAAGATTATATTTGGAACTCTGATTCCCAGACCGATAGCTGCCACCTTGGCTGGGTGGTCGGTCTTGAGTGGTTCAGCGATCCTATGAGTCACACTGTCTGGAATTCTGTTGCATAATTTGAAACCATGTCAGTAAGGCCAGTGGGGAGTAGTCAGACGACGAACTGGCCGGGCTATGATCAGTCATAATACCAGCCGGTCTATGGAAGAACCCGTATTGTTCTTGGCGATGGGAGTATGAAGACAGTGGAGAGTCTCCTGAAGGCTGGAGAGCAGCGATGTCACCTTCTCCAGGAGAAGAATGGGTTAGAGATGACTCGTCTTAAGAAATGCACATTCCGATCGTCTCCCAGCGGTCAAACACGACCGCCGCGAATTACGGCCAAACTACAGGTTTCACTTAAGAAGAGTCCGATGTGGCTCCAAACTCATCTGCTGTGTACAGTAACAGTAGGGGTGACCTACCAATCCCTTGACCCTCAAACTAGGCCAGTCCGCCGCGGCCAAGGGGGTGTGAAGATTGAGTCGCTAGCACTGAAAAAGGTCGTCCAAGAAGACTCTACACACAAACCAGGCTTTTTAGTCAAAGACGTCGCTAGCACTGAAAAAGGTCGTCCAAGAGGACTCTACACACAAACTAGGCTTTTTAGTCAAAGACTCAAATCGGCAAACCTAAAAAACAGTCCTAGTGCAACGGTGATACTACTGATAGGAGTGGCATGCGAGTAGTATGTTTTCTCGTAAATCCGCCTTGCGTCTCTTGAAAAGTGAGATCTATTACGGAATTCGTGGAGTCGCTTTGTAGCATCTGTTTGCGATTGAGTAACAGTCAATGAATATCCAGGAAAGTTCAGGAAGACGCGTTCAAGGAGAAGATGGATATTCAGTCTTTGTAAACAAGATGCATGTGGGAGTTGCTCCCCTGTCCAATAGTCTGTAACTGTTCAGTTGGCATTCTCTAATAAATAACTCCGCAGCGAAGGCCTCCTTCCTTTCACTAAATCTAGACCGCTGGAAGGTATCACTGACTCTTGCAGCTGTTTGTTCACCGGTCCACACCTGCAGCCCTTCAACTAATCCACTGTTGTTACTCCATTGCTCCGCAGCTAAACTCAGTAAAATGAGGCAAAATGAGCCCTTGCTAAACGCAAAAGCTCTGCTCTGTGTTTTGGCTTTTAGTATCCGTATTCTTTGTTGGATTAAACAGCAGATATATCTTGCTGAACCCTTGCTTCCTCTCGCTTTCTGTGTACGTTTTATCTTGGAAAAATACACAGGAATTCACTTCGGGTTATGCCCCTCAAGCCATCTAGGACGAGCTCACGTTTCGCAAATTCCAGCCTTCGTGTATCTGGTGTTCTTGGCTCAACGATTCGTGATATTAATGACATAGGAGTTGCACTCAGCTTTATAGATGAAGGCGTTTCATTAGACTAGATTACAGTAAACAGTTGTCGTTGCTTTGTAAGATGGTGTGGTTCAATTAAGACCCATTCAGGTCGGTGCAGTGAACTATTACTGTCTGTCCTGTATGAATAAGTCCCTACAGACCGCACTTTCAAGGCTGGGGGAGACTGGTTTCATCCAGCTATTTCACAGCCGTTTTGCTCACCTAGAAGACCGGTTACAGTCTTCCTGGCGGGTGACATGAACGCCCAAGTTGGACAAATAAGCCCGGAAGAAGTGCAGCTGGGCGGTAGACTTGGAGCCGATGGTCAGCACACAGATAATCGGGAACGACATATCAGCCGTATCTTGAAGGTCTTCTGTTCGTGACCAGAAGATATTACTCTCCCTTGTTAAGATCTTTCATAAATGCGAGTCTTTTTGTGGAATCTAAATAACTCTACTGCGTGGCTTAATACGCGCTCCACGCGCTCCACATCTTCAAATTTGACAAACGAAAATAATCGATGTGATAGATTTGTTTGACTGGGCGGTCGAATAAGTCCCAGTGAACTAGCTTGAGATGTAGTCACTCCTCGAATCCAGAAGTCTAAGCCAACTTTCGTCACCTCTTGGCACCTATGGTATTTGCGTGACACCGGTTTGTCCGTCAAGGGCAGAGTATATACTTCAGCTGTAATATACGGATCAGAAAAGTGATACGGGCTGTATACAGGAGAAGACAATCAGTGTCTCCAAAGCCGGGTGAAGTGGGAACATCGGATCAGCAATGCTGAGGTGTGTCGTTGGAAGAAGAAACTCTCGAACGCGCAGTCGGTGGAGCTACTACATCAAAACTGGTGCTTTCAATGCGTAGCATTCTAGTTTCCCGTTTCCTCAAACAACCAGACTGATTCAAATCCAACTAAGTGATTATGTCATCGCTCCAATTCTCTGCTCTGCTGAAACCGTAACAGTGCACTTGATACATGTTTTGTAGTTGATAGGTTGAACTGAAGCCTTGAGGTGTAAGATAAGACTGAGCACGGAAGAGAATGTGTTCTCGCATGCCACAAACTTCCCGAGGTGCCTACACTTCCAAAAGCCCAATCAGGCAATCTGGAAAGAAAACTAACGACGAGAATGCCACTGAGAGAGCCCAAACACCACTTGTCGCAACAGCTCGGTTGAGTGCAGAATTCAGGAGAACCTTATCCTGAAAGGCGGACCGCACTAGAGACAACCAAACCCATTCCGATTTCCTTCAAATCCTTTTGCCAAGTCACGAGTTGTTCCACTAACATATGGCTTTATTACGAAGGAGTTACGGAGAACAAAACTCGTCTCAGTAGGTGATTCAGCGAACCTAGCCCACTGACTAGCCACGGCAATTAATGGAGATTGACATTTATATATATATATAATGCCTCGCTCATCTGAACCGGCCATTTCCCATGCCACAAGGGCCGTCTCGTCCGACACTGGTGTGTGTGTGTGTGACTGTGCGCTGGCGACCTACTCACCAATGCGTGTTCGTGACCCGTTTGCTGGGCCTGCTCTAACTTGTGCCGGTCTCCGACAGATTGGTGCACCTGTTGACGCCACAAACATGCACAACTGAAGTTTGTTGTATAACGTTGCTTACCTTTGTGTGAACATTACCGCAAACTTTCAGTGGTATTGTGGATGTCCGCTTATTTGTTACGCATGAACTGAACCTGACAGACCATGCGATAAGGAAGACAGAGAATTCGGGACACGGCAAGGCAAACATACAGAGCTTCTGCTTAAGTATATAAGATGGATAAATGACAAATATGGCCTTTTGCCTTTTCTTTCTGTCAAGCCAATGACGATGTTCTTGTCGTGAACAATTTCGCACCTACTCCTCTGGCTGCATGCCACTAAGTCGTGCTTCGTAACCTAAGCCCACGCACCCGCTATCCAGAACATGTTTTACTGATGGTGACATTAGGCACGCATCGTACTCTGCACATGCACTTTTCTTGTCCGGACGCTTCCTGGCAATTCTTCCTCTTGGTATTCGGGAATGTCGAACCTACGCGTCACTAAAAGTTCTGTATCAGGAACCCCGACAAAAATTGACCAGAAATCAACACCGCCGAAACTCATACCAAAGTCGAAGTTAGAAGGTTCAGCAAACTATTAAATGGAGGCTGCGTGAACCGGCCAAGAACCACAACGATACAGAAATCTACTTCAAACAGATGGTGTCCACCCGACTAATCAAAGGCTGACCAGAACGCAGATCACACGAATAGCAGAATGGACCAACTGGAATGGAGTTTCTCAGCGAACCGATCAGCTACAAGATTATCAGACTGCAACACAACACAAATTCCAAAATGAACAATCAAATTAAGTGATAGACTATTCTCAACCAACGAATCACGTTGCCGATATTAACTACTATTTAGAAAGTAAACAAACGCAAACAGAACTGGAGGAGTCACTCAACCCACTAGGTGATATCCCCTCGCATGTTGCTGAGACGTTATCAAACCAAGAACAGACCAACTGCCACATGATAAACAACCCAACCAGGATACCAAAATTTAGGTGTTTGTGAACATAAGAATCGGATTATGTTCGCAAACTTTCGGGGCATCCGATCAAGAAACTATACGGTTTGACCAGTCACAGGCAAGGCAAACCAAAATGTCTGTGTGAAAAAAAAACTGATTCCCACTGTTCGTAATGCACTGCTCATAAGGTTGCTGAAAATTCGTCGACAACCTTATGAGTAGTACATCACGAATAAACATGCATCGCGATATCTCGAATATCGTAGCGACTGGAACATGAGGCGGCCTGGTGCAGCACATTCAATTGCCTGGAAATATCACAAACGAGAGATTCAGCTGGGTTCCAAGTGAAACCAAATCAGTTTACAAATGATTGTCGTTCGCCAACTCCCACTGGTTTGAAAAACCTTGCTGCAAGCTACTGACGACCGTTTACGCAACTGGATGGATGTATCCATAATCTTGTCTGCGCTAAATACACGCAACCCCATTATTTCTCTGAACCCAACTTAATTTCTGAGCTGCAATTGCTTTACTCAATTTGTTCTGCTCCCAAATAATCCATAGTGGGACGTTTTTCGGTTCAAATTAGTTCTCCATAGCGTTTGTCCCGTTTTCACACCTCCAGTACGATGAATCTAGCGATACACACAGGATGAGAAAATTTAGCTACTCACGACAGTGAGCATCATAGTAACGGCTTAAGCAACAGTTATGACCATCTGCTATTATAATCGTGGTAAACCGTCAACTTACGGGATCCCCAGTATCAGCAAGACACCACAAACAATGTTAAGACCAAATCTGTCTGTTTTGAGCTCTCATACATGGCTATATGATGGGACACCAGTTCATGTTTCCATACTTGGCTATTGGTAAGATATCAGATATAGTTAGCCACAAGCGAGGGACATTTTTCGAGCGTAATTTGCAAATCACTTCGACGTTTTTGTCAAATGAGCCATGTCATAACCCCTACTCCTCAAATTAGCCTACTACAGATGAACGGGGACGAAAGAGATAGCGGTGCCCTGTTACGAAATGGAACACTGCTTAGTTGTTCATGCATTAGGCCTCAAGAATGTCTCTGGATGCGAAATTTAAAAAAATCAAGCACTCATGTGATTTTAACATCTGAAAATGAGCCTTTGCACGTGACTTCAAGGTGAAATCTCCCGTTTGGACCCGTTTGGACCCTTGTCACATTCCATGTCAAAAGGCATTTCAATACATACAAGGTCGACTAAATGCCTGCAGAAGTAGGACCACACTGAGATGACAGTTAGGTCACACGTGTGAGTTGAAATTCAATTCAGGCATTCGTATGCCAGAAACACTTACATCATGAATTTGGTTAGAAGTTAGAAGTAAAACCGGTAATCTGAGGAGTGATCAAACGAAAGACAGATGCAACTAGCGAATATGCACTCATCTGCAAACTAATTTGGTCTTTCGAGAAGGCTCACCTGGAAACCAGCTGAATCTCTCGTTTATGATGTTCTCAGGCAACCTTATGAGTAGTACATTACAAATATATACATGTATCGCGATATTTCAAATGTCGTAGTGACTGAAACATGAGGCGAAATATCTGAAATATCGCGATACATGTATATGTTTGTAATGTACTACTCATAAGGTTGCCTGAGAGCATCATAAACGAGAGATTCAGCTGGGTTCAAGGTGAGTCTCTCGAAAGAACCAAATGAGTTTGCAGATGAGTGCATATTCCCTAATTTCGTGCGATTTGGTTTCAGGTAGAACATAAGTTTGACGGAAACTCGGGGGCTGCGCCTACCTGATGAGCCCAAAGTCGAAGGGTGAAACCGGTCGTGGGCTGTCGATGGATTTTCAGCAACCTTATGAGTAGTACGTTACAAATATACAGATGTAATTAATTCGACCACCGTGTATCAGACTCCGGTTACCATTAGTGGCAAGGTTGACTATAGGAAATTTGGTCTGAACTTGAAGAGATGTAGATCAATAACAAGCTCCAAGCGGGAAACTAGAAAAGTATACATCAACCGGTTATTTGGTCACGTGAGAAGGCAGATCTTTAGAATGACCAAGTCTTTGTCGTGACCGAGGGGGATTACCTTGCATGTACTTTCCTTTTCTGTTTGACATATATGAGTATTGAGTCCCCTTACCCGTCTACTCTTCTCTCATCTCAGTAACTGAAATTACCAAGCTAAAGATAGATAAGTTATTAAGGTACAAGCCCACCGAAGGTCCCTGGTTCGAATCCAACCTCGGTATCCCGAATGCCCTTGTCTGGGCCCGGGCAATCCTTTTGAGTAGTACTGCGATCTCTCGAACAGAGTACCGACTGAAGCATGATATGCTTGTGTGCAGCACATTCTGTTGAAAATCATAAACGAGAGACTCAGTTGGGATTTGATTGAGTTTCCCATTAGAACCAAATTGGTGTGCGAACCAGTGCATTGTTATTGATTTCATATTAGTATTAGTATTATCGGTTGAGTGGAACTATTCCGTTGCTAGGTCCTAATCGACTCGTAGACTCGCACGCTGATCGTCACAAAAACGCCTATGCGTATTTTGACTGCATCTATGTTAGTCTGAAATACTGGAACTTCCCATTTGGCTAGTCTTCACTTTCTCGCCACAGAAATTTTTTTGCAACGACATGTTGATACCGTACTCCAGCCTAACACAAAGAAGTTATCAACAACGAAGCATCGTACTCATAGTTCACCGACTGTAATTTCCCAAGCCAGGTTTGCTTGGAATGACATTAGCGTGGGTTCTGACAGCCAGACGTTTTCAGATTTCTCCCATTTTGTCCGACAAATGAATTTGTGATTTGGCATCAATAGCGGTGGTCTGACGGCCCCCCACCAGCTGCGTGTACTGTCGATCGAACTCACTTCCCGATCTACGGCGTACATGCCATTGGGACTGAGATCGCAACTTGTGCCCGTGTCAGGCACTTTGAAATCGTAGTCCTGACATCCACCCTGTTCCCAAAGTTCTCATGATGAGGAAAATACAGACAGGCTGCAATGTCTGTCTGTTTTCTACCTGTCTATCTACCAATACTTATTAGTACGTGAGCGCGCGCGCGTTACGCCATCTTGCCCCTGGCCTTGCTGTGTGGGCTGTCGGACAAGGTTACTTTTTACGGGTCGATACAAACGCAGCTCTCATTGGCTGAGCTGCCTCTGCGTACCGGTGGCGTAATGGGTGGAGCTGGAGCAGTGCATAACAGATGTCCGACAATTACACAGCACATTACTTGGTCACCTAATGATGCGAATCAGTCATTTTTTGCTCGTTTCTAGTCACCAGCAGTGGATTTTCTGTCAAATGGTGCTCTAATAGTTCCGGACTTTGTAACCCTTCAATTATAAGAAATTCATGTTGAAGGTATCTGTATTCTGGACTCTGTTAAAGTAAATCTCAATGAGAATGTGACGAAGTTGTTCAGCCTGGAATTACCTCCTCCATTGGTTTGGATTGATTGTGCCTTCGCGACGTTCCTCTTTCAAGCAGTCACATGACTGCGCAACCACGTCCTAGAGGTTACTCATTCACGGAGCACAGGACACCACAGACCACAACAGCTAAAAGACCCACTTCTGTAGCAAGTGAGACACCGGATTTATCTCATCTCACTTTGGAGGAAAGACGCATCATAGAGGAAGTTATGTACAGACAACAAGAAGTAGAGAGCAGAAATGCGGAGTTGATAAGGTAAGTTGAAGGGCTAACTGCAGTGGTTCCTCTCAAAGCTAAATTCCGTTCGAGCGCAGATTGCAGGGGGTTATTCCGACTGACTTCTCCTTTTTTCTGGCGTCTTTAAGCACAAACTCGAGTTGGATATGGCGGAAAATTTTACCCCGGGCTCTGATATCAAGTAGCATACTTGTTGTAGCTGAGAAAAGGGTATTATTACACGCTGTATGCCGCCGTGGTCTTGATAGCGTGAGAGTTTCAAAGTTCCGGAAATCTTCAGTAGAACTTGCCTGTAGAAGAGTGCTACTTCACTCTAAAAGTTCGAGCAATTTTTTCACTTGACTAGTCAAGAGGCTAGCCTAAATCAAGGACAGTGCATTGAACGGGTTACATACAACCTTGTTTGAGTCTACTATTTCCGGTAAAGTCGCCCGGTCACAACTACTCGTGGAAGCTTTCTGTCGAAGTCTGTTGAATTTTCCTTTTTATTCAAACTCGCACGTTTCCAGTGTTGCCTCCATCGATTGGATTCACTGGTGTGACGCGCACCTTTCATGTCCTGGCACCAGTCTTGACACGATGCGATATTGAAGCCGACGGCCTATCATCGTACCATCAATTGTATGACATGAAATGATAAGCGACAGGGGACAGTTCACTCTGGCAAAAGAGGCACTGACGTAATGGAACGCTAATCCAAACAAGTGAACTTCTATTCGAGGAATACGCTCATTTGCAAATGAATTTGGTTTTCACGGGAGATATTCTACAACTGAATGTCATGCACATGGGCTGCTTCATGTTTCACTTGGCACGATATTCGAGATATCGCAGCATATTTTCATGAGGGAAACTACTCACAAGTTTGCTGAAAACTCTTCGACTGTCCACGACCGCCCTTCTTGAGGCTCATCAGATAGGCGTAGTCCCCGAGTTTTCATCAACCTTGTGTTCTACTTGAGCGTTGTTTCCTTTACGAATATCGTGTCCACCGAAACATGAGGCGGCCTGTGCGTAGCACCTTCAGTTGTAGAATATCGCAAACGAGAAATTCGGTTGAGTCTATTTTGAAAACCAAATTGATTTGAAACTGAGCGTATTTCTCGAAAACAGTCCAATTAGGGTTCAAGTGGAACATAAGGTTGACGGAAACTCGTGGATTGCGCCTACCTGATGAGCCCCAATTCGATCAAAACCGGTCGTGGGCTGTTGGGGATTTTTCGGCAACCTTATGAGTAGTGGATTACAAAATATAAATGCAAACTCCCTTCTGGTTGATCCACCAACCAGAACAGTCCACAAAACGCTACGTAGAGAATGCAAAGTTCTGACTATCTGTACTATTTCGATAGGCCACATTGCTTTATCCCCGTACCTGGCATACCTTTTCAGCTAATAATGGAAGATTCTTTGGATAAATCGAAGGATTAGTGCCACTGAATGTTCTAACGGTCAAACCACCATGTGTGGTTCGATACGTCTTATTTGGGGCAGAATGACCTTCATGTAGCCCACAGGCACATCGCTGACTTCACAGACTTTTGGGTTGTGTTCGCATGCATGGTGAACTTTACATTGTCTACGTTTGTACCGGTCTCTCTATGTTTTGATTCTCTCACACCGTGCGAGTTCATGAGACATTCCTCATCACCCTCGGATTCACTTGAGACCGCTGCGATGAATACTTGTGAACACGTCGACCTTCAAGAACCACGAACCACAGACGGTTATGTCCTAATCCAATCTGCCCCAGATCGGCCGACGTGTAGAACGACCTCAGCACCAGTAAATAGGTGTGTTGATTAGAGCAAAATTTTGAGTGTCCACAGAAAGCAAACAATTGGAGGAACTTGTAATTGACGCAACCGGAGAGAAATGTATTCAGTTCCAAGTGAGAATGACGATCCTATAGCACTGACCGGTCGTTCTAGTCTCAATCTCATCCAGAGATTCATGTAGTGTTTAACCTGGAAGACAATTCGTCATACGATTATAGGGCAAAGCATTTCTCCAAGAGAAAAAGTCGGATTTGTGGCGACATTTCCAATTCTATGGAAATTGCGTGGAGAATAAAAGGATACGCTGGGACAAGTGGTAGACTTTATCCTATCGGACTGTTGTCTCTCCAAACTTTGACAGGGCTCACTGGATAAAAGCATCTGGTTTGCATTTTATTTCTTAACGGTAGTGAGGAATCTTGGAGCTTCGATCGATATTTCATTCGGCCAATCAAGCCGTGATGGGAAGCCACACAGCTGTTTCATCCTTTTTTAGCATCATCATCCAAGGCAGTGGAACTCCAATCCATCCGGTTACTTGCTGGGCCGCACACCATTTGGCCGCGAGTCTGTAATTAGTTCACACTTGGACAGTATATTGGGCTACTCATTCTTCGTCAAAACGTGGCGACCGATATCATATGGCACGTGATTTCCATAGAGTTTGAGTGCCGTTCAGTTAAGCGAAATATCAAGAAGTCAACTTTCCGTGGGAAAACTCAAGTACATAATCTGTTACACACGATATGTTGCCGTCACTAACTCTGTCAGCGGAGATTTGCATTAATTTACGCAAGAAGAAATACTCTTTTTCTGTAACTTCAAGGGGAACTCAACTGAATACCAGCGAGGCCTCTCGTTTATGGCTTCACGATAATCCAGATTTTTCGATGTCTTTGGAGCACTGCCTGAATCTGGTGGGAACACCCGATCATCAATGCTGAAGTTCGTCGTATGGTATTCGGGAAAAATAACTCACCCTCGATAGATGAACTAATCACACTGCATAGGTTGCGCTGGCTTGACCATATACCGTGTATGCCAGTCGACCGACTTCCTCGAAGGGCTCTTTTCGCACAACCATGTGAAGGGTGGAAGAGATTCAGAGGCGGTCAAACAATGACTTGGCAGTGAAATGTGAAAGCCATTACCAGCAAACTCATCTACGCTGGTCATTGCCGTCTTCCTGGATGGGGACCCCGAGACGGGCCATATCAATGCTTAGCGACATTTTCAGACATGACTCAGTCGCGCCTCAATGGCGCTCATGCATCCAAGCTATTTCCTTCAATGCATAGCTCCCTTCCCAATCCCCCTAATTAACAGTCCACCTACAGTGCTGTATTTACGCACTAATTTATCAGCTCCCGCCTCCGATGCGCAGCTACCTACCCCACCTCCACGAATCATCGGTGAACGAAACTGTGGCAGCTACAACCACTGTACGACAAGTACGCGGTTATTACAGCTGACAATGATGGTGATGATGATGAATCCAGATTTCCCAGTATAATTTCTCCAAGACGGAACACACTACTCAGCTTGGGCTGTCGAATAGTTTTCAGGAGCCTTATAAGTAGCGTGTTCCATCAAAAGAGTGCCATGCTGGTTAAAAACAACATGTACGAAGTAGGGTTTTGTGAGAACAACTTGGAGCTTCTGCTGTGATGAGAGGGGGCAGAGACAGCGTGGTATCTCGTTGGTGGTTCAGTTTTTGTGGCGATACTTTCGTGTGTTCTCGAGAATTCAGTGCTCTTCAAGCTCCTTTTCTAACATTGCTACACTAACGTACCCATGGCCGTAGGAATATGTGATGCCTCGTTAAGCTCACCAGCTTTTTGTCCTTTTTCGCTTCCGTTCAGCTCGAAATCTCATCAGGTATCTTTCCGGCAGGTTTGGGTCAAATTTATGATAAGTTTTGATTTGGCTTACACAGGATTACCAAAACACCATATTGTGTGCTGAAAAGGTGCGGAACGCCTTTAAAGTCTATCCGATCCAACACGCGTCATTGTTTACTACATTCTACGAAACGATCGCGTTTTTTGCTTACTTCTTACTGAATCATGTCAGGTTTTGTCAGCGGATTCCGCCATGATCAAACTGTTTCTCCCACTCAGTCGCATCGCTTGCTTCAAGGCCTTGTCGTCAGGTCCCGCGTGCTTTTGCAGGTGTCTCGTCCACATCTGTGTTTTGACATCAAATATCAAGAGTGGAATTATGAAGAAGCTGGGAAACTTTCGGCATTTTTAAGCCGATTTATCAAATTTTTGCCTCCTTTTGTCAGAAAAACGAGAAAGGCCTGCCGCTAGTTGTCTTGGCCTACCGATATGTTTTAGCTAACTAACGTTTGTCTTCCACAGAAACAGGATTACGAATCACAAAATATCTGACTTCTGTTAGCATTCCTCTATTCCACATTCCGTGCAGATTGCCATTTTCAACATCATTCACTAGAACTCATCCTTATGAGTGGGGTCTCCTTCATTAAGACATACTGCGATATCTCGAATGCCGTGCTAAGAGACTCATGAGGCGGCTTTTGTGCGTCACGCTCAGTTGAAGAAAAGCATAAACGACATAGTCAGTCGGGAATCATTTAGGTTTCTTGTTAAACCCAAATTGGCATACAAGCGAGTGTATTTGTCGGAAAACCCTTGGCCATCTGTGATTCCGTAAGGAGCGACTTTCGGCACACTTGACCCAGTGCTCCAAATGAGTCAATGTGGCTTCCTCGTCTTTAGTTGCTCCAGAGAAACCGCTGGGAACCCCCATCCCCAACTGCAAACTAAAAAATCTTTCCATGTTTCGACTACTTCTGACCTGATTATCCGCGAACCCAAGCAACCTCCGCCTTGCGTTGCCATGCACAGTTCGTGATAACTTTTGTGGTATGCCACTCAAAGACATTGGAACTTCTCAGCAAAACTTTTGATCGAATGAATTTTGTTGTAGTGCATCAGATAATCAGTCCGTCTCTCATGTTGACACACCATTCATTTATTAAAAGGAGCTTCGCTCTAGTGATACACTCATTTGCAAATCAATTTGGTTTTCACGGGGGACTCAACTGAATCTCTCGTTCATGGTATCCTACAACTGAATGTGCTGCACACAGGCCGCCTCATGTTTCAGTTGACACGATATCCGAGATATTTCGTGAAAAACCAGATTGATTTGCAAATGAGTGTATTTCTCGAAAACAGCCCAATTTGGGTTCAAGTAGAACATAGGGGTTGATGGAAACTCGGGGATTGCGCATACCTGATGAGCCCCGATTCGGGCGAAACCGGTTGTGGGCTGTCGAAGAGTTTTCAGCAACCTTGTGAGTAGTTTCCTTTATGAGCTTCGTTCTACTTTCTAGTTGGCTCATTTAAACTATTATCATTGGCAGCGCTCATCAGTGAACGCTTACCATGCACTTATGGTTTTTTCTTCGACCATCACTAGTCAGATCGGGTGCATTTTGAATTTCGAGTATATTGCAGGAGCATGCATTCACTGAATCGGCCTTAAAAGCTTTGTTGAAGGATTCTAAGTTGAACTAAAGCGGATGGATAGCCTCAATAACGTTGCACACGCCGTCGCGAAGAGGCTAGACCTTACCATGGTGTGGCGGTTCGTGTACCTCGGCGGCCAATAAGCCATACTGGACGTGTCCGCGCGAAACTCACAGAGTCTCTCACACCAGGTTGGTCCATGGGTAGAGATCTGGCGATCACAGTCTCCTGACCCTCCAGGTTGGGGGTTGGAACATGTGTGACGACGTGTTCCGTAAAAATGGTAATGTGCTTGCATTTCAAGCCCAACACCGTTGACTTGTGGCTAAGCTTTTGAGCCAAAGGCTTCGGTTGAGGACCCTAATCGTCTTCCTGTCAATGTGTGGGCACCCTGGCAGTATCCTAGCCCTCATACAACCATGACATCCACATTTTCCTCGAATGCCTACCGGACGGTAGGTTGTCGGATATAGACGGTCACTGGGAAAAGATATGCAAAGTGCTACTGAAAGCCGGAACGTCTGTTTGCGGTACAACCCAGCCAAACTCATCCAAACGTCGGATCTCTGATAGGACCGTGTCTTTGCTGGAGACCCAGCGACAGATTCCTCCTGGCCGCAACCACAACTCCACCCGACGCATCATCCGACGCCAGGTGAATGCAGACGGAAAAGCTTGGCGGACCCGAAATGCTGAAGAAATGGAAGGTGCAACGAATGGTGGAAACGTCCGCAAGCTGCTCCACCTGATTCGTTCGACTGATCATCTGAAGCCTCTTGTCAGTGAAATAATCAGGCACCAAAATGGCTCCCTGTTATGCAGCAAAGTAGAACGTTTGGACCTCTGGATACAGTACTTCGAACAGCGATTCAGCTGGCCACCTACTACCTCCAATCCAGAAAGATGTACTGAGAATATGGAGCCACTTTCAGTCTCAGAAGTGTCCGAGGGCACTTCCCTACTACAGCGTCCTGACGGCCTTCCGCCTGCTCTGTTCAAGGATTGTTCTGTTCAGGGTTTCTCACTACGTGTCCGTCTAGCCTATTCGGATTTATCTGGGAGCAAGAGACCGCTCCAGACAACTGGAGGGAATCGATAATAGTTCCCATTTTCAAAAAGGGTACTCGCAGTGAATGTAGTAATCACAGAAGTGTTAGTGTGACGCCTGTTGTGACAAGGCTTCTGGCGTCACTGATTCTTCGTCGTCTTACGGTGGCACGCGAAACCTTGGCTCGTGAGAACCATGAAGGATTCGGACCGGGTAGAGGCTGTGTTGACCACATCTTCACACTCCGTCAGGTGTTAGGGCAACGCCACATGTACACCCGACCCACAGTCTTGGCGTCCCTCGACTTCAAAGGTGCGTTCGGTTCTGTCGATCGATCACTTCTGTTAACTACACTTGCTCCACAGGGTATGCCCCAGAAGTTTGCAAATATAATCTAATCCCCGTATTCACATACTGTTGGGCGGGTGAGAATGTATGGTGAGCTCCCCAAAAGCTTCGCTACAAAAAGTGGTGCCATTCTTGTTCAACTTCGTCACTGATGAACTAATCAGGCGAACACTGGACGGACTTGAAAACCCCGGTGTTCAAATTGCTGCTGGTGGGGACCTTGTCGAATTGGAGTGCGCAGATGACATCCTCCTCATCTTTGAAGACCAAAACGAAGAACGAGCTCTGTTGAATAAATTGACCGCCATCAATCCATCTTTGAGCATGCGCCTTGCACCTTAAAAGTGCGGAGTCATGCTTCAGAACGTGCAGTCTGTGAACATATCCCTTACAATTCAAGGGGAATCACTGGGGACTGTTGTACCAGGATACAGTAAGAGCTGTGTTTTTGTATGGGTGCGGGACGTGGCCTTTGCGGACAGATGACGTGAGGCCTCTTCAGATTTGAACCATCGATACCTCAGAAGCGCTGCTGATATTGGATGGCGTCAGCGGATTTAGTAATGAGAAAACGGGTATTTGGTTGTGTGGCAGATACTTCAATCGCGGAAAGTATCCAGCACCATCAACTATTGTGGCTCGGTCATGCGCTACGCATGCCAGAACACCGTCTACCGAGACAAGTGTTTTCCTCCGTGCCTCCTTTAGAATGGCGCAAGCTGCGAGGTCAACAACGTATAAATTGGCAGAGGCGCGTGAAAGAGACTACGAAGAGTTTGGGTGTTGTTGGTGTTCCGCCTGCACTCTGTCGATCGACGTCAGTGGCGTTCGTGTTGTCAGTTTCCGGATTGTCTGATTGAGCGCTCAGAGGTGTTGGCACCTCGGAATGCTTGACATAGGCCACCACTAGGTCCCTTCCCTCACCCACTCTTTTTCTCTTCCCTTCACTCTAGAGCTTCAAATATAACTAGATGAGCCCCTAATGGTTGTACAGCAGTAAAGCATTTTGTGTAAAAAATGCTATATGGCGATACCTTTCAGATTCATTTTCCAAAATTCACGAACTTTTCATCAGAATTTAACGAATTTACGTCTGCAAGTTTTGTCGCAGACCCACACTATTCTTAAAAAGCTTTGCGAATGGCCGTCAATTTTCGTGGCTTTTAATGGAAAACCATGTGGAAGAGTTTTACCAATCAATTTATCATTGCAAGTATAGAGTATCGTCAACGAGTTATCAAGATAAATGTGATATAAATGGTAGTTTGCTAATATCGAACGTCGGCGGTAGTGCGTACTTACAGCTCAGCCATTAAGATATTCTATAGACTGGACGGGTCGAGGTAGCCAATCAGAGAGCAGTTACGTTTTTACTTAGTCGCCGAGCGCCAAGAAAATGCTACTCAATGTTTTTGTCGTAATTCTGAGTTATGGGTGTGACACTGGTAGATGTGTGTTTGTGTAACAAATGCTGAGCGATATTGTACTCTATTTTTACGTGAAACATTAATGGGTTGGGATAACTTGGAATAAGAGTAAATTATGTTGGAGTTCGGGATGGGACCACGTTTGAAGCTTGAGCTCTAGAAATAAGTATCCACGTCAAAGTAATGGCATTTTTATTGAAACTTCGTCATTGACAATGCGTTCTGGAAAGTAATTTAGTGGTTATGAGATATCGGTCTACTCCGAACGCTTTATCGCTCTTTAATGCATAGTATTTTTATCCCATCAGGTTACTGATTTGTCCGATAAACCCCTAATCTTCGTTATGTGTTTATACACTGTAGCAACCCCAACGGAACTCTGCCTCATGAACAAATCAGGGGTCTTGAGAATATCAGCGAGCAACGGAAGAGATTCATCGAATCGGCTGCGTCAGTTGGTACTTAGGGTTCCCCTCTTTTTTCGACTACACTCTG
>NW_008751720.1:1658888-1681957 GCF_000715545.1 Opisthorchis viverrini | reverse complement strand
GTTACTGATTTGTCCGATAAACCCCTAATCTTCGTTATGTGTTTATACACTGTAGCAACCCCAACGGAACTCTGCCTCATGAACAAATCAGGGGTCTTGAGAATATCAGCGAGCAACGCAATAGATTCATCGAATCGGCTGCGTCAGTTGGTACTTAGGGTTCCCCTCTTTTTCGATCTACACTCTGCGGAAGTGGTCAGCTTAGGTCCCCTTCTTGTCAAACGTCACCAGTCAGAATCGAGTTAATGCATCCCCGTCTTATACGACGCATGTCACCAATACTTAGCAAACTGAATGGCACCCATTTTTCAGCTTTGTATTGAAATACCTAAATTTCTAAGGATATATGTGCTAAGACCTTATTTGTGAGTACAATTTTTCGAAGGAAATGAACTTGGGATCGAGCGTTCCCGCGGGAGACTCATGCTTCGCAACTACCATGCTAGCCATTGACTTGCTCACATTATCTTAAAGCAACCTTTAGTGGAGAAATAGGAAGATCTCTACTGCCAAAGCTACAGCACGGTCACAGAATCGTCCACAAGTTCACGTCCGAATCCTCGCAATGGGGCTAGAATCTCGGAGCAAAAATGTTCGACTCTGATTGGCCCATGCTAGGCCCAATCAGGGTTCACATTTATCCCGGTCCATCGTTGATTTGATGTCTAACGTAGTGTTGGTCTGTTATTGGACCCGGAGTCCACCGTGGTTGACCTTCATGATATTCTTCATTCTACACCTGACTCTCATGGCCGCACTGTGATCTCTTACCTGTCTCTTGAGTTCTTCTAGGGTGCGTTCGTGGATAGCAGTGAAACGCTCTACTTAACCATGGGAATGTCAATCAAAGGGTGAAGATCTCAGGCACAATGTTTCTGGCTGTCCAAAGAATTCGTCGAAAAAAACTGAAATTAATGATAACTTTTTTGTCGCATGCGTTACGATTTGTCACCGGTGTGACTGTAGCAGTGACGACCCGAAAATCGTCAGAATGTGGTGTTCCCATGAGGATATTACTGTCATCTACAGACGTCATCTTGTTCACGGCATCGGGTCGCTCCAAATCTGAAGTCCAGCAGTTCAATCAAGTTCCAGGAGATCAAGTCTTGCGTATTTGGTGATCATCAGTCACGGAGCAGTCCCTTTTTCTGACCACTTTCAGGTTCTCACCTGGGTCACCGCGAATAGGGTATTCTGCGGGCCCAGCTGCTGGCATTCTAGTCACCTTCCGGCTTCGCTTTATAATTAGATTGAAGTCATTCTTAACAGCAGCCGCGATCTCATCGGTGTAAACTGTGACGAATTTCCGATAACCGGGTAACCTTATCCTGAATTACTTGGTCATGATCCCTGATTATACTCTCTTATCAGGTCTCATCGGTGTAAACTGTGACGAATTTCCGGTGACCTTATCCCTGATTATATTCTCTTATCAGGCCAGTATTTGCGCGAGCTCTGGAAGTCGCTTCCGCGGCAGAAGAGCCGCGCTAAAAAGGCGAGATTCTGATTGGCCCGTATTCTGACCAATCAGAGTTTACCTGACCCGTAGCCGGGTCACTGTGCTTCTGTCCAACCGGCCCACCTGCGGACAATGACGCAATGTAGTGTATAGGACCCGTTTCCTGCAATTGGTCAGCTGGCTAATACATCGCACTTTGTGGACTAAATAAGAGCATAGTATAATGCGGAATATGCAAAAGGAGGGCTGGAGGTCAATAGCTCAACATTTCAAGAGTCAGGTCATTGGAAGGGGAACACTGAGGTAAGAAACCGACAGTAGACCTGTTTCTTTTGCGTACAAAAGGTATGGATTGCTTGAGCTACAGATAGAAGCCGGATCTTCATGGATTTAGACTGACTGTTAGGCATCCGGTGAGTGGTGTGAAATACTCGACCTACCTATTGTGTGTAAAGTGATGTTACTTGAGCTGGATCCGAAGGTCGTGGTAATGGCTGGCAATTTATCTTCCATCGGTACTACGAAGAGATTTTGAATGTTCAGTGGAGATTCCGTCCTATACGTGAGGCCAAGCTATGCCGAAAAGCCGAGAGGCACTGTACAGCCCGTACAGTGAGATGGCTCTGTGGGTAGAACGCGAATTTACTTATCGAAAGGTCCGTGGTTCGAACCTGACCTCTGCCACTCGACTTCTCCTGTCTAGACTGAAAGTATCCCAGGCATCGTAATTCCTTCGGTTGACATGGCAGTTAGGACCGAAAGGGTGCCACAGCTGAACGACGATCTTATAGCCATTTCATGCTTGTTACGAATCACCAACGGTACGCATTTCGCGAAGTTCCGTTTAACCACACTACTGTTTAGCCACTCCTTACCCAACGGTTTAGCCTCCGAATACTGGCCGGCAGGTTACCAGTTCGAATCTCCCTGGGGATCCGTGAGAATCACGCTGCTGGTGATTTCCAATAAGGATGAAACAGCAGTACAGCGCTTCTCGGCTTTTCAGCATAGGTTGACTCTACTCAAAGGACAAGATATCCATGGAAACCTGTCTTTCAACTATGGTGTAATTTTAGGAAGAAGAGCTTAAACACAAGCGAAATTTAGATGCCATCTTCTGGAGTTCAGTTGATCAATACTTTCCCGTTATGTGGAAGGCTCACATAGACTCACCTCTTGTGAATTGTCTGCGTTTTTTCCCACAGATTCTTTCGTTCTTGGTATGAAAGGGGTCGAGTAGCCAATCTGCACAGTACTTCTTTCAGAAGATCTGGTTTTGTTGGAAACAGTGATGTGGACGGATTTCCGTCCTACCTTCCTTCAGACGGCTTTTCAGCATAGGTTGACTCTACTCAAAGGGCAAGATTTCCATGGGAACCTGCCTTTCAACTATGGTGTAATCTCAGGAGGAAAAGCTTAGATACAAGCGAAATTTAGATGCCATCTTCTGGAGTTCAGTTGATCAATACTTTCCCGTTATGTGGAAGGCTCACATAGACTCACCTCTTGTGAATTGTCTGCGTTTTTTCCCACAGATTCTTTCGTTCTTGGTATGAAAGGGGTCGAGTAGCCAATCTGCACAGTACTTCTTTCAGAAGATCTGGTTTTGTTGGAAACAGTGATGTGGACGGATTTCCGGCCTACCTTCCTTGAGACCTTTGATGAAATTTCAGTTTTAATGAGAGAACTCAAATTGAATACTAACCAGTTCAGGTGTGTACTTTACCGCACTGTCCCCTCTTTCCTGTTCATACGGAAATCTCTGATTTTCTGCTCCATAATGAAGTCACTAAGTGGTTGAGCTGAACTGACAAGGTTAAGTTCACTCTTGTCACTCGATACAGTTTGATGTCTTCAGAATAACGTCAGTAGAAAGCAAATTGTCCAATGACTGGTTTGACTTCATTTCTGTCTACTTCACGCATAGATCTATTGGCCAGAGTGGAACTTGGTAAAGGCCTTGTCGCCATGTCGGCTTCCTTTTGGTAAATTTCATCGTTATTGGGTCGGAATTAAAAGTTGCTACTGTGGTTTCTAGAGTTTGGCGGTAAAAATACGAAGCTCTCAGACAGTGACTCATCAAAGTCACGAGTGTAATTCACTGTCCCCTTCAGTGGCTCATTCATAAAAGGCGAGGTAACGCCGTGGAAGACGGTGTTTTGGTTGAGTGAGCGAAAATCCCGAATGGGGATGACAGAGTGACAAGGGTCCTTGAGCTTGTGCAGTGTTAGTCCATGCATAGCGGACGCAAGTATGCCGACAAGCTGAAATAGTTTTGTACTAGCTGGTTCCTTGCATCCGATCCTAGGTTGTCACTTTGTCACAGAGGTCAGACTGCAGTGTTGCAATAACCCTGTGAGCTACATTGACTGTAATTCAATTTCTCAAGGTTCATCCATGTCAGGCAGGACAATAAGACTAGTCAGAAGAGTCCCCGTATCACGAAAAATCTTACTACTATACTAATTACACTGTCCTGCGCGATGGGTGTGTGAGGGCAGTAAGGCGTTTTCGTTGGGCGTCTACCCTGTCCGCATTTGTGGAAGCAGTGTCACCAGGTTAGGAAGGGTTGGTCTTAAAGCGATTCACTACGTCCGGACAACAAATAAAAACTTCGAGAGATACACTCACTTGCAAATCAGTTTGATTTTCACGGGAGACCCAGCTGAATCTCACGTTTATGATGTTCTACAACTGAATGTGCTGCACACAGGCCGCCTCGTGATTCATTTGGCACGATATTCAAGATATCGCAGTGTATTTACTTAAAGGAAACTACTCACAAGGTTGCTGAAAGCTCTTCGACAGCCCACGAATGGTTTCGGCCTTCTCGGGGCTCATCAGGTAGGCGCAGTGCCCGAGTTTCCGTCAACCTTTTGTTTTGCTTGAACCCAAACTGGACCGTTTTCGGGAAATACACCAAATTGATTTGCAACTGAGTGTATCTCTTGAAAAGCAAAATCTTCCGTTCGCGAAAAGTTTCCTAAAACCAAAAGAGTTCTAGACTGTCGATGTGATATTTAATCAGACATCACGGTGGTTTCACCTGGGGTGTGGAACACCGAAGCGTCCTCTAAGGATTCTCCCGAGAGAAGGTTCAACCTTTCTGACAGACTATCCGGAATTTTTTTATTCATTATTCAACCATATGCCAAGTTTGAACTGTTTTCCAGGTTGATCCAGTTGCCAAATAATAAACTGAGCTAAAGTATTTACATTTATGGGTTGGCTTGGTTAGCCTTACAATGGTAAAATTCCGATCAGGCTTTATCTTCTTCTGGCCTATAATCAAATCGAGCCCCAATCAAGCTGATCATTTTACACTGCCTCTCCAATGGTGCTTCGGTTGTCGAGCGAAGGCGAGCCCAAATATTCTGGCACTGTCATCATACAACATTCTCATCACTGCGACTATGGGTTGTGTACCGTGTCTTGAACGGTTTCTGATCACGCGCAAGAACGGTTCAGCATTTTGAGGATAGCAAGTGCCGCACAGTTTTACTCAACCACAGATGAGTTCAGCCGTCTTTGAAGTCAGTTTTTTGGTTCAACTTCTGTTATATCTGCTGATTCGTCAATCTGAGGTATCTACTGCTGACCCGCTCCAGTGCTTAGTTGCCGAAAGAAAGACTCAGAGAAGGGAACACAACGGCTACGTTTCGAACAAGCGAGTGCGAGAGCGTGAGTTCGTGCGAGTGCGAATGTACAACGTCCTCAAGCTATTTATTGGGAGGACACTGTCTGAACTTGGTCCAATGCTGACGAACGCGGTCTGGCTTTGGAACGAGGCTGCGACGCGCTGCATATTGCGGAGGCGTTGTCTGTCTGGTCAACATCTAGCGGAGCTGAGAGTCTCGGTAGATTTCTGGTATTTAGTGTTCACTTCCAGGAATGTTACCCTCCTGATAACTTTAAATTTCAAACATCTGTACCTACCGGTTACAGAACTGTTGCGTCTATCTGTTGTCAGTAAACACGGCGACGATAATCGATTAAGCGCGTGTAAATTCCTTGTAAAGATCTTGACAATCTCCTCGATGTTATGTCCTCATAGGATCGAAATATTCTCCTAGGGTGGAAGGAACCATGACTCCGCAGTTCAGCGCATCCACTCTTTGTGAGTCACTTGTCTGTGTCAGATATTCTGGGGACGGACAGCGGGCAGAGTGACAGAACCGTTGCTTAGAATAAAAATACGTGATAAATCGAAACTGAGAGAGCTTTGAGGTTTGTTCTGGATTTGAATTCCCCGAATTGAATTGTGAGTTGCACGAACTGCGTTTCGGTTTAAGTAGAACTCTAGTCAAAATTTTATTGTGGTTCCTTGCCACAGCCCGAAGTGTAATGCGCACTGAAACCGAACGGCTAGCTGGTAAGTATCTGTAGTGTTTGAATAAACTACAATCGGCCCTTCGGTCCAACCCCTGCCAAACCCGGTTGAAGCCCTTCCCTCACCATCTAGAATGAAATAATGGGACAAACTGCACTAACCGCTCGTTATTTTTTGTGTTCAGGGAGATTCGGCTTTAACCAATGTATGATGAATGAAAACGGCTGTTGTTCAGACCGTTGCTGAATTTTTTAAAGTGTATTATATTAACATTGGTTGTAAATTCTAGGTGGATTTTAATCTAGATTTCAATAATGACGGAAAATAGCGCATGAAACTCCGCAAATTCCAAAAAGTGTGCACCCTTACGAAGTATTTTTTCAGGCTTCACTGCTTCCTTTCTAGCAGGTCAAATTCGTGCACGCGGCCTTAGCATTCGTACGAATAGTTATTCGCATTCTAATTCTCTGTTAACTGGATTTGTTTTTGGTATAGTCTTCGTCACATGACGTTCTGCTTTCGATGATACCTTCTTTCAGGGCATAATCACATCCATAATGTCTATTGATGTATGGTCTTCAACGAACATCTTCCGGATGACCTCGTTTGTTCTTGTGTGTTTTGAACCCTGTGTGCTAAAATGGGATGTGCATATTCAATCTACTCTTTTTAAAACGTAAAAAAATTCACAAAACGATGTTGTCTCAAAATTACTTGCGTACAGTGCAGTCGGTCTCATGAGCCGTTCAACACCACACAGGCTTGGAGCATCCGATCGACAAACCAAATTGCATTCATCCAAAACGGACATAGTACATTTGGTTTAAACGGTCATCACTCCGGAGTGGATTACGAATTTAGTAACCAATGATGCCCTTCCAGGATGACACTTTCTCCAAGTTACAACGCGGAATCGCATTGCTTGAAATGAAGGCATTTTAACCATTATCTCAGTTTTAATGATTCATTCGCGTCATAGCCGTTTTTTGTCGGTCGCGAAATCCGTTCGTTCAGCGAAACCGGCAGTTCCAGCGTGCCACTGATCATGTTATCGCTGTCATGACCAGAACCATCCACAAGCTGCGACGTCAGTGCGCTCCTGGTGAAGCCATGTTGTGTCGCTATGCCCTTTCTGCCGCACAGACGAACGGAAACAACTCGACAAACTGCGACGTCAGTGCGCTCCTGGTAAAGCCGTGTTGCATCGCAATGCCCATTCTGTCACACAGACGAACGAAAACAACTCAGTGTGAAACAGAATGTGATACGACTGAGAGACAGAAGAAGATGCAACATGCAACATAATCATACTTGACTCTTACTCTTACTTGATGTGGAGGAAGTTTGATAATCCGAGACCCAATATCGTGAAGAGAGATTTCAACAAATAAGACTGTCATAAGACTGCAATAGCGGTTTTTGACACCGAAAATCTCAAACTAATATGAGGGAAAAATATACATGGGGCCTTTAGGGTTAACAGTTGTTTTGGGATTATCAACATTTGACCGAGTTGCTTCAGACTCAGAACTTGTCCAAAGGCTTGTTCCTATCATATAGTGAGTGGAACTAGATTTTCGCTCCATCCAGCAGACAGAAACCATTGTTCTGGTCTATTGGTATCGTATGGGCAACGGTCAAATTCATAAAACGTTTTTTTACGGTGCTCCTGATATCTAGGCAACGGTCAAATTCATAAAACGTTTTTTACGGTGCTCTGGTAACTAAAATACATGTACAGACATAATATACTACTCATAAGTTTGCTGAAAACTCTTCGGCAACTTACGACCAGCTTCGCCTTTCTTGGGGTTCGTCAAGCAGGCGCAGTCCCCGACTTCCCATCAATCTTATGTTCTGTTTTGACCCAGATTGCACGAGATTTTACTCCTATATTCATCTGCACACCGGAGAATCATCTGGAAGCCAGCCGAATCTCTTGTTTCTGGTGTTTTTTCTCAAAAGAATGCGCTGCATCAGGCTGCCTCACGCTTCAGTTGGTATGGACGTAATGCACTACTTAGTTGAAAAGAACACTATGGACGAGAGATTCAGCTGAGTTCCAGGTGAGCCTCTCGTCAAAACCAAAATCGGAATGCAGATGAGTGTATCAGTGGAATTTGTCACTTATTTGGATGGTTGTGCTTAATCCATAAACCATGCAACGCTCGCCCAACGTCCAACTCGGCCATCACTTAGTCTACTCAGCTCGTTCAAATGAGGCTTTCTGTCACAACCACCCTGAAAGAGGACAATTGCTACTCATGTGGTTTTACTCAGCGCAGTAGCCAGTGGGGCAGTGGACAGCTTACTAAAACTCGTCGTACGTTCGGGGGTATCGAGCGTGATACATGCCTGCATTATACCCCGCAAGATGGTACCGTAACTTTTACTCTCTTCAGGGCTGAGATACATAAGTGCGTCAGCAACAAAGTGGAGCGAACGGACAGGCAAATTTTTGAACAACACCACGTGATTAAAATTGCGGAAGCCTGATGTTTTGCTTCAGAACATACATAAGTGCGTCAGCAACAAAGTGGAGTGAACGGGCAGACAAAATTTTGAACGTCACGTGATGAAAATTGCGAAAGCCTGATGTTTTGCTTCAGAATGATCAATCTATGAGTGACTCAGAGGAAAGGGAAATTTCACAGGATGACTGGAACTTCCAACTGAGAAGTCCCCACTCGAGAAGCCAGTGAATACCTAACCACGCGATTTGGTTTACGCGGGCTATATCCTGTCTAAGTGAGAACTAATCACGCTGCTGTCCAGCCGCTCGAAGTCACTGTCCAACCACTGGCCGGTAGTTCGGGGGCTCGAAATTCTGAGTTTCGTGAGCATCGGTTTGAATTTACACTGCTGACAGGACGGTTCGTGTACACGGTTCTGGCTGGTGAATTCCAGTGGGCAAGGCCTCACAGATTGACAGCAGTTTTGGGTCACGGTTATGTAGTAACGCGTGAAACAAATCTTTCGGCTAGCTAAATGCACTCATTTGCTGGGTTCCGGGTGAGTCTCTCGCAAAACCAAATTTGTTTACAAATGAGTGTATTTCGCAGATTTCGTGCAATTTGGTTTCAAGTAGTACATAGGGTTTACGGAAACTCGGGGCTGCACCTACGTCAACAGGGCGAAACCGGTCGTAGGCTGTCGAGGAGTTTTCAGCGACCTTATGAGTAGTGCATTACAAATAATCTTTCGGCTGTTTGGTGACCGAAATTATTGAGTCACAATACGTTCCGACCTTTTACAGTCAAAGGTGGCACACTTCTAAAGACGTACGGCAGTGTGTGTTCAGCAACGCACTCCAACAAACGTTGAAGTGGATTTCTGCGCAACTACAACAGAACTCATGGATTGCGTGCGCGGCACACAAGTCTGACGAATTAAGTTTGCGATTGGTTCTCGAATAACCTCTCTGGCGGTTTGAATTTTAGACTCGTTCTAGGGTCAAGTAAAGTTTGTGCCGCTTCATGAACTACCTTCTTCTGAGGTTTACTGGCATTGTGAATTTCGACAAAACGTGAATCGACGCCGATTAACAAGATCTTCAAGAACTGTTTGTCCTCCCAATATATCTGGGCTGCAGCCTTTTTCCTGCTCTACAGAATAAGGGCTTGCCTAAACTATGTTTGTAAGAAACAGGTAGAGAGCTGCAGAAATGTGAATATCCATCAACTCACAATGAATTGCCAAAAACTAGACGTTGTAATGAATCACCGATGTGCCTATTTCAAGTACAGGAAATGTAAACTTGATCTGGTTTCGCATCAGGATGGCACAGGCGAATTGAGTTGAGGATACCAAGCAAATGCAATGGTTAGAACATCATTAGACTTCCATCACAAGGCTTCCGAGACATTGTTCGCAATCTTGATCATTCCTAAAAATACGTCAATATTTATCTGAGCTGCTCATTGCAACACCATCGATCTGTCGGTGGGGTGTTTTCCTTCGAACTCAAACCCCAAATTTTCTGTACATGATAAAATGGTATGCGCACAACTCAATAGGGAGACTTCTACTAAGATTCTCACCCACACTCTTGTCACATAAAAAAGTCAGCGATCTCTCGTATGGGGATTGATGAACATCGTTTCAGAACTTTTTTGGAGTATCGTCCAGGGCATCACAGAGATCACGGATCCCCTTAGACAGGGCAGAACAAGAATAAAGCTCAATAGGCTCGCAAGCAAACGCGCAACCTTGCGGTATGCAGAGCTATTCATACACAGAAAGGCCAGAGTGTAATACCTTCTTAGGGTGTCTTTGATGCTCCTCATTTTAGACCCTGTCATTGCAGTGATTAAAACAGGTATTGCTGGTAGATGTCTATCAAATTTCCCGAAATCAACTTGCTTCATCA
Organism: Opisthorchis viverrini; assembly: GCF_000715545.1. NCBI lineage: Eukaryota > Metazoa > Platyhelminthes > Trematoda > Opisthorchiida > Opisthorchiidae > Opisthorchis > Opisthorchis viverrini. Next base: position 1,671,799 of record NW_008751720.1, on the reverse strand, counting down.
GGCTCGTCTTACGACAATGCGACTGGTCCAGCTGTCTGAAAAGTTGGACAATAAGTTGAACCCGTCAAATAAAGGCGTTAGAATTGTATTCACGTGCCGGTGGCTGAGTTTGAAGAAGGTTCTAGAGTTGTCCTCACTTGGTTCAGCCGGAAAGTTGAATTTATTGCACGCAAGCGTTCACTTGAGGCCACCAATCGGATACCGAAAGAGGGAACACAATTCATTGGGAAAGGGAGACAACAGTTGGAGATGCTATCACGTGCTGTCAGGTGATCTAGTAACACCAAATTGCTCATGCTTTCCCGGGAGTTCACTATAAAGATGTTCCTTCTGTCTCTATTGCGTTGGGGGTCTATATCCGATCATCAAATTTGACTGAATTCGTAGTCACAGCGTAATTCGACCAACTTCCACAAAGATGCACTGAGACTCAGTCAGATTCCTATCGGTCATCAAAGAAAGTCACGATTGACCATTTTAGGCAACGCAAGTCCATTAGTCGCCAATCGTACTGGAAAAAGAGCTACCAGTGGACTAAGTCTGTCGCCCATCGGTGTGTGAGAACGGTGCAACCAGTGTGTGATTCGCAGTGATCCGGAAGCAATCATCGTGAACCCGTTCCACTGATGCCTCGAAAGTTAGCCTTTATACTAGTGCGTTTCAAAAACTCGGATAAAATGAGTTTACGTTACCACAGTACTCCAGAATCACCAGTTTTTTTTCGAAACTTGAGCATAAATTTTACAATGATCCCAGTTCTAGGTGGACTTTAAAATCTTACTTTTCCCTTCTGTGTTGTCGCTTCTTTTCGCTCATTTTGCTGTGTCCGACATTCACTGACTCATTCTGGTTGTTCCCTCTAAACGATTAGTGTTTGCATCACTTGACAAAGAAAATGTACTGCTTCAAAAGCCATATCCTGCGAACTACACTGTATCCTTCTAACCACAACTATAGACCGTTAGCTAAAGTGGTTCACATGGCGCATCGTTTAGCAAAAAATCGTACTGTTTTTAGGAGAGTTTGGAAGACATTCAGTCGATTCTCAAACTGTTTCAAACCGGTTGATCAAAATTCGAAGACTCAATCGCAATTCCGATCATCCAAAGCTTGAGAAATGAAATACTAAGCATGGAATGTTTGTTTTTCCGTTTCCTTTCACGTAACACGTTCATTTTTTTATTTATTCTGATCCATCGATTCGTCTGGTTTGTTGCAGAGTCCTTTTTGGACGTATTTGTACAAACTGTTGTAGTCCTTTGCACAAGACCTTGTCCCGCCAAGCCACTTTTCGGTGAGGTCGCACCAGTTACCTACCCAAAGTCAGAAGTTTTGCTCATTAAAAACATTCAACAAACAAAAATTAAAGAACCTGAAAAAGTGAACAGTACATCCTCCCCCCCCCCCCAATAAGGCGCAGTCTACACTTCCAGAAATTATGCGTAGGATTAGAAGTAGAGACACTCCGCTTGACCGGATAGCTGACACTAAACGTGATTCTACGGAAACGAAAAGTCCTGCCGCTTGCAAAAGGTGAGATTGCGAAAACAGTTGTACCAAAGAGAGTAAGTATATAGAGAAACTTAAAGATGAAATTTTACAAGTGGAAGCTCGATTCCTATGGCAGGAACACTGCAATTTCTGGCATATTGTGGGAGTAGATGGTGGGGTTTAAACGTGACTCATGCGGCACCGACAATAAATTGGTGAAAAAAGACTGTCATCCGTTAAGCTGGATTTCTGTACACTATGGATGAAACCAGTTTAGTCAATAGGTCTTGCGTTGAAAGGCGGGAAAGTTCTCAACTACAGTCTACACTCGATGGAGAAGCCAGGCGATTAGGAGAAATAGAGCTATAGGACACTAAACATAGTATAATTACATGTTCTGGCAACTTTCATCCACCTTCCGTCATGCACGCAAAGCCAATCTGCGCCGAAAACGGTGAAAAACTCGGTGCAGTTGTCTCGTCACCTCCCGGCTAGTAGGTGGGTAGTAAAACGTTCGGTCACGAGCTGTCGATTAGCAGTGCGTTTACTCAAACTTTGCTAGACTATTTGAAACAAGACTAGATTAATTACCCTTATCTTCTTGCTCGGGCATGTTTGGTGGGCTGAGGACCAATGAGTTCCCCTGATTGGTGCTCTATCTATTGAAAGGTCTCATCTCATAGAAGAACACCCAGTGATCTTGATTGTTTATCTGCGATAAATCTCTCGTGTGGTCAATCTAAAAGACCTTAACTCAAAATATGTTGTTTGTTGAGGGCCACCTACAGCTAAAATTCAGCAGCATATTAAAGGGATTTTATATGACAAAACGTCTTCCTAGCACGCCTTCAAGCGGGAGAGTGAATCGAATCCAGCGGTCAGTTGATCAAGTTCAAATATGCTCAAACTCCGCTTAGAACGACAGCAAGTCTATTTTGCATGAGGTCAGTATTTTTTTTACAAACTTCATCTGACCTATTTGCAGGACACGCAGTGTTGATCGTACCAACTGCATAAATGATTGGCAATCAGGTGATGGTACATTATCCAATGATCACGTGAGCAATCTGAACCTTGACTAGGTGACAACAATACAATTAGAGCAAAGGGTCACTAGGCCTTCTATAAGCTGAGCAATCGGAAATTATACTCTGTCACGCATCTTTAGTTTGTACAACTGATTTGCATTCGCCTCTACCCTCCGTTCCTTTCTCGGGTTTTCTGGTATCAGTCAACCGTACTTAGCTGCGATAACTATGCGACCGGGTTGTCAAAACCTATCCAATCGCAAGTGAGTCCAATAACTTGACATGGCTTCTCGAACCGGATGGGAAATCGAACCAAACTGTACGACGAGACCGGTTCTACATGAACATCCATCTAGTCACTGATTTTGGTGGAGCCGATTACACTCACGTCCCCCGGCACTTGGGACTGAGTTCGTGGTTTGGGTAGGCGAATCTCTATGTCACGAGTAGACTGGACCTTGCTGTGATGTGACGGTTTGCACACCTCAGCGATCTATTGAGCTATACTGAGGAGTGTCCCCGTGACACCCACAGAGTCTCTCATACCAGGTTGATCAATGGTTAGGGGTCTGGCAAACACTATCTCCTGGCCTCCCAGGTTGGGGGTTGGAACATGTGGAGACTTGTTCCGTAGAAATGATAATGCATTTGCATTCTCCGCCAAACACCGCTGCCTTGTGGTTAGGCTTTTGAGCCAAAGGCTTTGGTTGAGGACCCTAATCGTCCTCCTGTCTAGGTGTGGGTGCCCTGGCAGAATCCCAGCCCTCGTACAATTGTACGGCAGTGAAGCATCGGTGTTGAACACTGATGTCATGCTGTCGATGATGATGATGTTAAGGTTTACGTAGTTTCTACTATTAAGCTAAAATACGTAGACATATGCTTAGTTAAAGCCCGATAATACCCGAAGCTCTTAAGTAAGGGTTTTCGGCCAGTCTGAGCAACCTTCACGACAGAGAACGTTGTCTTACCTACAGGATAAACTAAGTTATGGATTTGGATACACGTCATGCTCTAACATGTACAATCAACATTATCACATCTTCTCATAAGCACAGGGACACATAGTCTTCAATTGAAAGTCTGAAAAACTGAGAAATGGAACTGACGTGTGACAAAGCACGTGATAAGAATTAGAGCCAATCGCTTTCAAGGACAGCTGTTGGAGGCATACGCTCACAATTAACTACAGAAATGACGGGCTTTATGGCTGTAGATACCTAAGCGTTTCCCGCAGTACCCACTGATGTCCTACTTCACCAGGTATGACCTAGTCAGGTACAGTGCTCGGAGAAATTCCCTGTGTGAATGTTTGTGCCGCTGTCCAACCTGATCGCAGCTGGTTGTCTCAGAGTTGAAGCGCGCCAATGTCAACGACAAACACTGTAGGGTGGTGAATTCATGATTCGGCGAAGACATGATCGTCCCAGTCTTATGGAGGTGTAAAGAGGGTCATTTGTTGCTGGAGACTTCCACAGTTCACGACCAGTTTCACTCTTCTTTGGGTTCATCGGGTAGGCGCAGTCCTCGAGTCTCCGTCAAGCCTATGTTCTACTTGAACCCGAATGGGACAGATTTCGACAAATACACTCGTTTGCACCCTTTCACGTCGATGATATTTTTCAACTGAGTACGCTGCACATAAGCCACCTCATGTTCCAGTTGGTACGATATTCGAAGTTGCCGAAAACTCTTCGACAGCACATGATCAGTTTCAGCCTTTTTGGATCATTTGTTACCAAATGTGAGCAATAACATCCGTCTTGCTGAAAGTTTCCAGAAATTTAGTTCTGTTATCGTAATCTTCACTTCTAGTGCACTGCTGAGTTACTCACTCCTAATGGGATGCACTAAGAGCACCAAAACTGTCTCATGCTTAGAAGTGTCGCTTGATGAAGGGTTCGGCTCGTAAAAATCAATAAATGGCTACAAAAAAGACAATGATACAAGGAAAGCAAACAGCAGCTACAACCAGTAAAAGGTATATTGTCATGGCTTTCGAGAATTTGTGGCCGTTTCAGTGGATACTGATTTGCACTTTGCCAGTCACAAATGGGTCTGGTTTCTCTCCCACACCACCACATCAAAGAGTCACTACCGGCTGCTTCTAAGCGTTCTTCAAATAATGACGGACCGAGTGACAACACAAGACTGCCACTCGGCGAGAAATGCAACCAATGTTGTTTGATTTTGTTGTTTTGTTTGTTCAAATAAAATTGAGCCATGCGTGTGAGCCGTTGGTCCGTTGTCATCAGCTCCAATCAAATGTGAGTTGCAACTCGACCGCTCATTTTGGGGTTTCTTGAACCGGTGGCTCTGTTTGGCATCCACTCTCTTCCGACAGTGATTTTATGACAATCTTGATGTTGTTTTGGTGGATGTGAACAAACTTCCGGTAGACCATCCGTCCTACTTTTGGATGAAGGCATTTTTTGCGAAAATCAACTTCTCATGGTACTTTGACTCCTCTTTCGATTGGTTTCCGATATCCTCAGTTTATACGTGGAGTCCTGCTGACTAGCGCGTACACCTGTCATGGTTCTGTCCTGCTCCAATATGCCACGAAACCTTGATGTTTTGGAGAGATAAAAATAGTTAACCGGAGCTACTGACAAAATCACTGGGGAGTTCTGACGCGGGCTGATAAAACACGATGAGCAGCGTTCAACTACGCTGTACTGGTCGTCTCCGAGTGCTTTGAACGAATCGATCTCCGTACTGCACGCACGGACAACGAAGTTAGGAGTTCAGCTGAAACTATCCAGAGACCGCCTAGATTTCATCCACCCTATGGAGGTAAAATGTCACCGGGTCGATTACCGGAAAATATCGCGAGCACAGAAGGTGCATGTTGCAAAGAGTAGATTCGCTATGATTAATTCGTCCGAAGAGAGACTGGGTTTTTTTAGTCGTTCCTTTCTACGGTAATTCTCTCGCAAAGAGATGCTACTTTGTTGGCAAACTGCACCCACTTGTAAACAAGGTTGGTGTTAACGTTAAACTCAGCTAAACCTCTCATTCATGTTCTCCAACTGAATTTGCTGCACAAAGACCGTCCCGTATCTGATATCTAGTATATTTTCTTGACGGACCACATCACTCATAAGGTTGCTGAACTCAGCTCGACAGCCCGCGACTTGTTTCGCTCTTCTTGTGGCACCCTTCAGGTGGGCACAGTCGTCGAGTTTCTGTCAACGTTATTCTCGATTTGAACACCAAATTGCACGCAACTGGCAAAGATATACTTTGATATATCGAATATTGTACCAAATGAAGCCTGAAGGCGGTCTTTGAACAGAAGATTCATTCGGAAATGTCATAAAAAAATATATGTAGCCGGGATTCAGTCAAAACTCCCGTCAACAAGTTTTGTTTGCTAATTTCACCAGTTGCCCACAACTTTGTGTTCAAGTGGAACGTAAGGCTGACGACGAATCGAGGACTGCAAAACCGATCGTTACTTGTCGAAGAGCTTTCAGCAACCTCATGAGTAGTTCCGTCAAGGGATTATTTTGAATTCAAGACATTTCGTCACATCAGTTTATGACTTTCGTGTGTTTGTACATCACGCACTGCATTAGCTCGTGCAGTAGAATTTGCTAGCTTAACAACTCACCGATTTGTTAAAGTCAAACGTCGTTTGTTCCAATTGGAACAATTTTTCAGTGAAGTTGTGTGACAGTTCATTGTGACAAACACTGCGTTTTCAGAACTCCTAAAGTGAGAGTCTGTTTTAATTTGGTTGTTCCAAGACATTTCTTCACTGTTTCTGGACTTCTCGGCTCTTTCTGACCGGCCGCCCCCGTGGAAGACGAAAAAACGTGACAACTGAGCTTTAGCCTGGTAGCACTGATCGACGTCAGTTTGTCTGTCGAGAGCAAAGTCTACACTGCGGCGGTGCGATCCATGCTGCTTTATGGATCAGAGACATGGCCTCTACGCACGAAGGGTCTAAGAAAGTTGTCAGATCTGACCCTCGGTGTCTCCGAAGCATTTGTCTGGTTTGGTGGGATATCGGATCAGTAATGCTGTGGTGCGCCAGATGGTCTTTGGAAGGACAAACTTCCCCGTGATAGGTGAATTACTCACGCTGATAAGAACACGTACTCTGCATACCAGAAGACCGTCTGCCTCACAGAGCTATTTTGCCGACCTCTGTGCCGAGTGGAAGCGACCGAGAGGTGGCTTGGCAACGGTGTATGAAAACACTTACCAGTGAACTTAGTCGGGTCGACAACTGCCGCTTTTCTGGATGGGGACCCCGGGACTTATCTCACCAATAGTTAATGACACTAGCAGACATGGTCCAATGGCGCAGTCCGTGGCGCTCATGCATCAAAGCTATCGCCCTCAATACGTAGCTACCCGATTTCTAAACAAACTGAACATGCCGTCGCCTACAAGCCTTGGTTGTATGTCCCACACTCCCGTTTTCCGGCGATCGAAACCGTATTAGCTGAAACCAGTGTGCCTGTCGCACACGGTTTATAGCCGATACATTGATTGATTGATTGATCGACCCATTGATTGATTGATTGATTGATTGATTGATTGATTGATTGATTGATTGATTGTCACCAGTCGATAAGAACCTCCATTCTTCCTAAACTACTTCTGAAAGACGAAAGCCGATGGCCGGCTGAGTTTCGCTAGATTTGTCTGCCATGTAGCGTGAGAACACATCTTGTATCACGTTTTCAAGACTGGTTTCAACTGCTCAGTCACTAAACATACAACAGTTCATCTATCGGGAGCACCCCACGGTCATATTAACACAATCTTTATTTAAAAAACACATAGGTTAATGGGGAGTTGTGGTACCTAAAAAGGCGTTTACTACGAGACTTTGTTGGAAGTCTGTAAACAGATCCCGAACAATCGAGCCAAGTATCCACTCCTGCTGTGCTTCCAATGATTCTCATTAAATTAGTTCCTGTCTATTTGCAACCTTAAGCTATCTTTGAGTAGTCTTTAGGCAAAGTGGAACAACTGTTCACACACACACCAAAAAGATGAAGCGTTTTAGGGGCGGCATTGAATTCCCGCGCTTGGCTTTTTATCACTTAATTTTTCTGCTTTTAGCTCAACCTTCGTATGTGGTTAAATTAGCAAAATCGATAGAATTGAAACGTAACCTGATTTAGGGCAAGGATTCTGTGAATGTAAGATACGAGAAAATGGCTAAGATTGGGGTTGGTGTGGCCCCATTTGATGACCGACATGAAAGTACCTGAGTCACTGTTGTTAATGCTCTAACAGAACCCGAAAACTAGTTATACGAACGAGAAAACGGGGATCACTAACAATGTCCGCTTGTTGAGTAAAATTATCACAACAGGTATATATGCGAACAAGAGCGTTTTGGAGGTACAGGTTGATAAATCCTGTTGTAAGTCCGGATGCAGGTTTCGTGTCTTCTTCGCTGTTGTAACAGCCACACATATTCCTGAAAATCCGTGACTGAAGCGCCCTAAGTCCCAAGCGGCTCTGCTCCGAGCTGGGTGACGTGCGAAGCTCTGTTGAGTTGTGTCGTGTTGCTGTGCTGGCATCCTATTTGTAGGACGTTTGCGTGTGTGTGGGTGTCAGCACATGACTTTTGCTGCCGTATCAGACGGTAGACAGTCGATATCGGATGTGTATCGTGGTTTGTACTATTAGGGAATGAAGGGCTTGACTGTGAGCTGTGTAGTCAAGTTAGTCACGATTGTAGCGTGATCTGTGAGTGCAAGGAAAAAAAATAGATCCCGTGATCCAGCGAGTGGCGGTGACCTGTACAATCATGTATGTGGCGAAAGGGTAGCTACACTGTGCTTTCTACGGGTTTTCTGACAATATGAGTGGTCAGGCTTCCATAGCCCAGTTAGCCGCTATCGTGCAGGATAGTTCATCAGCCGAGATGACTCAGGCCTGTTTATTGCTACTGTACATGTTCAACAGCAGGCATTTGGCGCACCCAGATATGCCCTCTGTTGGTATTGTTGCTTGGCCTCCTCTACGAACTTTGCTTACTCAGAGTGGGCCTTGATAAAACCAATGTGCCACGTCCCACTGCGTTGACAAGGTTTTGCATTGAAAACGATTTTTAGCTAAAAACCGCCTTGCGGACTTTGCTTCAGGATCTCAAGTTGAAGAAGGAAATGTATTGGCACTATTCTGAACTGCGAAATTGGTTGCTGATGTGGAGGCAGCAGTTGATCTGTTCAGCGGAATGGGTCATTAGCTTGCAGACGTTCCGTCACCATGCAGGTAGACATCCTTGCGTGGTTGGGTTGGTGGTTCTTTCACTTCTGTTTGCGTTTATATAGTTTCTTAGGAGTAGTAAGTGATTGCATCATCATTGGTTGCTTCAAGGTTGGCTAGAACGTAAGTTGGATCTGGTTTGCATCTTGGCTTGGTTATCTTGCCCACTCAACGAACCAACCGGATGGGAGATAATCAGACCTTAATGCCATGCAGATCCTAAATTGACCAATCAAAATACGTTGAGCAAGCAGTGCGTCGCAAGTACTGACAACTCTTCAAACCTATATAAACGCAAGCATGAGTAAACCAATTACCAACCCAATCTCGCAATGACGATGTTTTCAAGCATCTAGTCAAGCTTGGCGAACAAAGCAACAGCTGATAAACCCACCCCCTCTACTGAACTGTGGAAAGAGGTCGAGTTTTCAGCGGTTTACTTGGCAAGAAAGATTTCAGTATATCTGGTCTGATTTCTTTATCTTTCGAAATAAGCCGTTTTCAGGGTGGAAGGCACAGACTTTTCAGGCCGAGAACCAGCCTTATATATGCTGATCTCAACCAATCAAATCCGTTCATGGATTTTCATCTTTTAAGAAGAGCTTGGCTTGAGACATTTTGTATGTCATCTCCGGGCTTAGAGATACATGAGACTGGACCCCCACCGGTGATGGGATGAGGACAGGGCGTTACTGTGTCCGGTTAGACTGAGGGGATTTAAGACATTTAATTCACTTATTTATAGAAGAATCACGTATTCACATCACTACTAATATTCTGAACTATTGATTTCAGTGGTGCATGTGATACGTTCCCCTTGGAGCTATCACCCCACTCCAAGTAGAATTCCAGACTGAGTGAGCTTTGTTTTGATGACCTTTTCTTTCAATTGCCTTCACAGGAAAACAGAATCTGCTAGCAAGCCGAAGCCGGACGCAGCGTTGGCACCTACCTCAGTGAGCGGGGTAGGCAGCGGTGGTGTTCCGACGGGCCTTGATTCCAATATCAACGGCACTGACAGACCCCTGACTGGGGTTCCACTCAAAAATACCGTGAGCAATATGGTCAGTGGGGCATTGAATGTGGTGAGCGGCAACACGCTGGGGACCGGAGGGATCATGGACGCCACTTGCGGGGTATGCCGGAAAACTAAATTCGCCGATGGTTTGGGTCATGTGTGCATGCATTGCAAGCGGAAAATTTGCACGCGGTGTGGATACCAGATCAATACCGGTGTCCATCAGGTAAGTCACTCGAGCAAAGCTACATATTCGAGTTAGCACATCAGATCTACGGAGACATTAGTATGGGTAAAAGACTTATGTCATAGGACGTCCAGGTTTCTTGCACTCCCTTCGGACATGCGGGACGAAATGGTTTAAGTGGCTAGGGCGCGAATTTACTGACAGGAGGGTCCGCGGTTCGAACCCGACCACTGCCTCCCGATTTCCCCTGTCTAGGGTTGGGCAACCTGGCAGTACCCAAGCCCTCGTGCAACCTTCGGGTGGCATGGCAGCTTGGCACTGGAAGGTTGCTACAGCTGAACGTTTTCTTTTCTTCAGACGTGCAACTTAAGACATCTCTGTAAACATGCGGAAATGGGTTGACAATGATTCTTAACGGACAGACAGATGTCTGTATCCACATTCATGCTACGGAAACCTCTGGTAACACCTTGGTCGCCGATTTGCTCTAGAAAGTGAGCATTAGAAAAAAGTTGTTCGGGTTAGGAACTGTTCGACTACTTTCGTTTGGGTTCTGTCCTGCATATTGCGCAACATAGTTATTGCGGACTTGGACCCGAAGATTTTGAACGTTTCACATCCGCATTGTGTTTCACTGGTTTTACTAGTATAGAAAATATCAAATAGACCGCAAAGGACTCAACAGTCGCGTGAGCATCTTGATGCAGTGAAAGTACCACGGAGCAACCCATAAGAGACTACTTTCAGAATTAGTTGCGTTACTGGAAGATGAAACCAGGTTTCCGCAAGACAGTATTGAGAAAGACCAAGTTGAACGGACTGAAATTGAACTGATCACGTACTTGGAAGAATTTAGAGATCGGGTTTATGCCTCCACCAGCATATTCAATGGCTTGAAATCCAGTGGTTTTAAGTCGTGCCGCGTTTGGATTCGTAAAGCAGGACTTCCGAAGCGCCCCATAGTTGTTCTGACGGATTTCCATACCACGCTGCATCTTAGTTCGACTGGTTCGACTTTCGGAACTTATCGGACTGCAAACAGTCTGTTACGGCCTGCGCAACAAATTTCAAGTAAGACCAACTAATCTTAATCTTAGAACCATGTTCTCGCCTGATGTAGTCCCCTCGTTCACAAATGTCTCTCTGTTGAAAGGTACTGCCCACCTGTGCACACATGTCGAAGCCGCGAACGTTTCATTATACATACCAGCATATAAGCTGAAGAAATTTAATGTACAGTTTCACTAGGCCCATCACTCGCTGATATCTGCATGGCTAAACTTGAGAACTAAAATCCGAGGGATGATATATCGGAATTCGTCCAGTACCACAGCTGTGTGAAAAACATATTTTGTGCTGTTGGGGCAGACCGCGATTCAGATGAAGTCCTGACTCGATTCAATAGGAAAGGGGAGTGTGTGATCAGAGCTCGTTTATGGATCTGTGGCTGTATGGAAAAAAATCAATAACTTTTCAAAAAAGCAGAGAACACATGTGGTGAGCACTGTATTCACTTTCATTGGTTTGTTCCTCTACGATCAGAAAAACTTCATTTGCAGTTTTGCTTCAAGGGCTCAAAAAATATGCTTAGATGGAACTCGAATTGGATGCTCTAAGGGAAAGCGGTTACCCTGATGGGTTATTATCACGCAATATGCAGAATAGAAACCAAACGAAAGTAATCGAAACAATCGAACCCAAATACCGTTTTCCAGTGCTCTCATTCCAGGACGACTCAGTAACCGCGATGCTAACCGTAAGTCTCCCCAACGCGGTAAGATCCCGTATTCAACACGGTTAAAATTCGCCGGTTCCTTTCAACTTCATCTCATCTATGCCCGCGAAATAAATACAAACTGCCAGTGTTGACCACATCGACGGTTATTCATGAATTCAACTGTGTATGTGGTGCGGCATTTGTCCAAGCGGATTACAGAACATCGCCCAAATGGCTCGTCCTGAGAGGTACACGCCAAACTCACACAGGACGATCCATTGCTTTCCGTTCCAACTGAGTACACTTGCTACCGCCGGATGAATAGTTGGATGAAGGAATTGCTTGGCTTTCATGCAACGATGACATTTCCATAAAGACGGTAGCCCTCCGGAGTGAATCGATACATTGTGGTAGATGGCGACCCACAATGCTCTTGCCTACAAAACCTTCGCGAGTGGAATAAAGCTGTTTACATCAAAAAGTTGCACTTTGTTGCGTATGTGCTCAAACCAAAAACCGCCCTAATCTACGTTCATATTTTTGCAGTTCATCAGATTGGATTGTCCGCTGAAACAATCATACCTTTGGCGCAAAAAATTCTGGTGAAATACTTTCCTAGCATCACTGGGACCCCTGGGTTGCCTAGATGGGGCTCGAAAGTTTGAATTGGTATTCTGAACCCAGTTGTCTGTCAGGGACACGTTGTAGCTTTCGGACGTTTAACCCCATTGTGCAAATACTGAGCGCCGTGGTAGATTGAATGACTGCTTTGACCCAGTAAAACGGTGGCTCGCCTTTCGTCATGAAGGATAAACTGATTTTGACAATCGAGTTCGGTAGTCACATGACCAATGGATAGGGTCAGAAGTAAGATTTGAGTTCAAATGATGACAGATGGCATATCGATGCTAGTATTCGGTTTTTCGGAAGCTACGTTGGTTGGGACATGTGTTGCGTATGCCGAACCATCGTTTGCCGAAGAGAGTGCTGTTTTCCATGCCCAATTCGGAGTGGCGTAAACAGAGAGGTAGCCAACCCTTGGCTTGACAGAGGAGTATGAAGGAGATCACGAAACGCTTGGATGATGTCAGTGCCTTCCAGGATGAGGACCGCGTGATCCTCACTGTGCCTGGTTAGAGACACTACAGGATATGGCTGCCAACCGATGTCAGTGGCGTTCTTGTTGTCAGTTTCTATCCAGATTGCCTGAGTGAATGTCTGGAGGTGTAG
>NW_008751720.1:1627498-1658764 GCF_000715545.1 Opisthorchis viverrini | reverse complement strand
GATGATGATGTCGATGATGATGATGATGGTGATTCAGTTTTTCTGTTTTCTATCTGCCTTCGTACTCAATCGGAGAAGTCACCTAACTGCAACTACGAGCTTGCATTCTACTCGTAAAATTCGAATTTTGTGTCACGGTTCGTTACTAGTGTACCTGACAGATAATATACCTTCGCCAGAGACTTTCCACCTTCGTATCTCGGTGGAGTAGTGGAATTACAACGCCACTCGATGTGTATGTTTCCCTCTGAAGTTATCAGTTGAAGGGACCGAAAAGATGGCCTTTTCTGAGAGAATCTCATCCAGAAACAATCAAAAGCAGTCTAGCCTGGGGATAGTCTCTCGATGTTCGACTATACGGCGTAACAATTTTGGCAACATCTTATCCTCTTTTTAACCCAATGACTTTACAAAATAACCAAGCGTCAACCGACGGTAGAACACACCAGAGCACCATCAATTTTCTCGCTCATCTCTGCTGCATCGTCTTTATGGCACAGCACGGAAAGTTGAAACACGCCCTTCTCTTTGTAAGTTAATCTCTCCGAACCAAAAACAAATTCTGTTCATTGAGAATGTTGCTCATAAATTGTCTGACCTCATGTTATTAGCAAAGGAATTTTGTACTTCTAGTAGTCACAACAGAATCTGTCGCGAAATTCCTCCCATGGTGAAACGACTATTCGATGTCTTGGGTTGCATTCAACGAATGATCAAACAAGAACATAGGTCACGAAGAATATTTCACTCTCTCCAGTCTCAATTCTCTGACAGGAACCATTGTTAACGAGCGTAAAAGAATGCAAAAAGGACATGACCTTAACATGACCTTGCTTATAGTGAAGGGAAAGAAAAAGCGGAAACAACACTTTCCGTTTCCTCATATCCGCTCCAGTGCGCAGGTGATAATTCGGTTCATCCAAAAGTACATACTCGCCTCGAGGTTGGCCTATTTTCTACCACCGTCCGCTAAATTTATGAAAATCACGTTCAAATATGCAATACTCGAGTGGTCACGATACGTGTTTTGTAATATATTACTCATAAGGTTGCTGAAAATTCGTCGAAAGCCCATGGCCATCATCACAAACGGGAGATTCACCTGGGTCCCAGATGAGTCTCTCGAAAAACCAAATTAGTTTGACAATGAGTGTATTTCGCTACTTGCTACTCACTGTGTAAGGTCAACGGAACAATAGGTTGTCTTCTGCTNCTCGATGTTCGACTATACGGCGTAACAATTTTGGCAACATCTTATCCTCTTTTTAACCCAATGACTTTACAAAATAACCAAGCGTCAACCGACGGTAGAACACACCAGAGCACCATCAATTTTCTCGCTCATCTCTGCTGCATCGTCTTTATGGCACAGCACGGAAAGTTGAAACACGCCCTTCTCTTTGTAAGTTAATCTCTCCGAACCAAAAACAAATTCTGTTCATTGAGAATGTTGCTCATAAATTGTCTGACCTCATGTTATTAGCAAAGGAATTTTGTACTTCTAGTAGTCACAACAGAATCTGTCGCGAAATTCCTCCCATGGTGAAACGACTATTCGATGTCTTGGGTTGCATTCAACGAATGATCAAACAAGAACATAGGTCACGAAGAATATTTCACTCTCTCCAGTCTCAATTCTCTGACAGGAACCATTGTTAACGAGCGTAAAAGAATGCAAAAAGGACATGACCTTAACATGACCTTGCTTATAGTGAGGGGAAAGAAAAAGCGGAAACAACACTTTCCGTTTCCTCATATCCGCTCCAGTGCGCAGGTGATAATTCGGTTCATCCAAAAGTACATACTCGCCTCGAGGTTGGCCTATTTTCTACCACCGTCCGCTAAATTTATGAAAATCACGTTCAAATATGCAATACTCGAGTGGTCACGATACGTGTTTTGTAATATATTACTCATAAGGTTGCTGAAAATTCGTCGAAAGCCCATGGCCATCATCACAAACGGGAGATTCACCTGGGTCCCAGATGAGTCTCTCGAAAAACCAAATTAGTTTGACAATGAGTGTATTTCGCTACTTGCTACTCACTGTGTAAGGTCAACGGAACAATAGGTTGTCTTCTGCCCCCCCCCCGCGATGGACAACATTTCTTTAACCAAGTGGAAGTCATGAGAAGAGTTTTTTTCGTGGAACGATTTTACAACATGTCCAGTATGTATAAGAATCACAATGTTTGACTGTCCAACCAGGTGATTTTCACTTGCAGTTGCTGCGTGCACTGTTGATTTCAATATCTATTCAAGGAGAAAATTCGTGACATCTGTGGGAGCTGGTGGAGGAACTAAACTTGATTTTGTTGTCTGCTCCACACGCGATGACATTAGTCAAATCGGTGACGCCACGAATGCCGCGTCGTCTCCTTTCGAGGTAAGGTAGAGCAAGAACTTACACGAGATCCTAGAGAATTAGTCCTCCGATCAAAGTTTGAGTGCGTTGTGTGCTGAAACAAACACACATAAGCAAAACTGCTTTGATGCACGAGTTTCTCAACAGTTTATTCTCAGATTCAATAGTTTTGAAGGGTGGATTGGGGAGAGACCCGCGAGTTATGAGTGGGTAACGCTTATTGCGCTCCGATTATTCCGATTCTCTATGAGTTCTCTCCTTTCGTCTAAAATGTGAATTGACGTCACACGTCACAACGGACTTACTGCATCCAGCACGCCCATATTCAATGGCTACTTGCCCTGGCTTCAAGTGACCGATCAGTCCTCACACTTTGTGATACAACGAATCAGAGATGCATGGGTGTCTGTGAGGATGAAGTACGCTACGAGAAGTTTGGGTGCTTTCCAGGATGATACTCCGTGTCCTTGGCTGGAGACACTGAACGAGATGGCTAATAATCGATATCAGTTGCGTTGATGCTGTCAGTTTCTATCCAGGCTGTTTGATTGAGTGTTTGAGGTGTAGGCCTTAGTTCTCCTTCCCTTACCATTTTTTTCGCATTACAAGGCTTTATTCAAATATGGTGACGTAGTTGTACGGTAGTTAGGTACTAGTGTCTTCATCGAGTAAACAGATTCCTCAGAATGAACCTACAGTGATGTCGCGGGGGCAATAGAAAAACGGATTCTGAAGAATAAGGGGGAAGACGTCAGCAGTAGTCTGTTTTTAACTTATCCGCCCGATTGTATGCGGCGAGTAAGACGATGTGACAAGAGATCATTTGCGTTTGACTGTCCAACCAGGTGATTTTCACTTGCAGTTGCTGCGTGCACTGTTGATTTCAATATCTATTCAAGGAGAAAATTCGTGACATCTGTGGGAGCTGGTGGAGGAACTAAACTTGATTTTATTGTCTGCTCCACACGCGATGACATTAGTCAAATCGGTGACGCCACGAATGCCGCGTCGTCTCCTTTCGAGGTAAGGTAGAGCAAGAACTTACACGAGATCCTAGAGAATTAGTCCTCCGGTCAAAGTTTGAGTGTGTTGTGTGCTGAAACAAACACACATAAGCAAAACTGCTTTGATGCACGAGTTTCTCAACAGTTTATTCTCAGATTCAATAGTTTTGAAGGGTGGATTGGGGAGAGACCCGCGAGTTATGAGTGGGTAACGCTTATTGCGCTCCGATTATTCCGATTCTCTATGAGTTCTCTCCTTTCGTCTAAAATGTGAATTGACGTCACACGTCACAACGGACTTACTGCATCCAGCACGCCCATATTCAATGGCTACTTGCCCTGGCTTCAAGTGACCGATCAGTCCTCACACTTTGTGATACAACGAATCAGAGATGCATGGGTGTCTGTGAGGATGAAGTACGCTACGAGAAGTTTGGGTGCTTTCCAGGATGATACTCCGTGTCCTTGGCTGGAGACACTGAACGAGATGGCTAATAATCGATATCAGTTGCGTTGATGCTGTCAGTTTCTATCCAGGCTGTTTGATTGAGTGTTTGAGGTGTAGGCCTTAGTTCTCCTTCCCTTACCATTTTTTTCGCATTACAAGGCTTTATTCAAATATGGTGACGTAGTTGTACGGCAGTTAGGTACTAGTGTCCTCATCGAGTAAACAGATTCTTCAGAATGAACCTACAGTGATGTCGCTGGGGCAGTAGAAAAACTGATGTGGAAGAAAAAGGGGGAAGACGTCAGCAGTAGTCTGTTTTTAACTTATCCGCCCGATTGTATGCGGCGAGTAAGACGATGTGACAAGAGATCATTTGCTGGTGTTTGATCACAATGACATTTCGACAAGATGTCATTTGTGAGTGTGCATTTCATGGGCCGGAATACCCCCAGGATACTCAAGCCTAGACAGGATAAGGGTTAAGGTCCTCAACCAAAGCCTTCGGTTCGAAAATCTAGGCGCCTCGAATTCGTACACAGAAATACCAGCATGTCACTATGAGTAAAGTGACTATCTGGCAGATATCCGGAACTAACTGTCGTTGATATGGTCCCCTGTAATCCGAATATCTAGACTTTTATGATTTCAGGTCTCAACCTGAATTTATCGCTGGAGATTCGGGCCTTCGGTGAAACGGGGTCCGTCTGCTGGTCCTTATCCTTCTCTCTTGTCAGCATATTCTAGTGCCGTTCCGTACATAACTACTGCAGTTATCATCATTCCCAGTAGTCATATCAAGTCCAACAAAGTCTGTTCAACCATCTCCGTTCGCCACCACTGTATGCACCGGTGAACTGCCCAACAGTCTGACTGGTTTTGAGAGAAAACCGGCACAACCGACTGGGGACTTCGTTGTATGCGGTTATCAATAAGGTTAGCAAAACCTGATACACAAACACAAGCCACAAGTCAACCGAAAGGCGCAACTTTTAAACATCTATGGCACATTGATTTGCATCCCTTCAGTAGTGTTGTAAGTAGTAGGGAGGGGATCAAAGTTTTGTTGCGGAAGGTAACTGAGTCATTTGATAAGGTTAGTCACTGGCATGATCAGTGTAGGTGAGGTAGTACACTGTATTAACAAGGCACATAAAACAAAAATTTACCTCTCACTACCTCCGCAGGTGCTACAGCTCTAGACCAATGAGGAGTCCCACTTATACGTGTTTAACTGAGAAACAGCCTTTGTGGATTATCTCAACAGAAAATTAGTTTCAAAAGGATGAATGAAATCAATTGAAAGGCTAAGAAACAAACATTTGAATGTGGATGTTTTCTAGGATAAATAAACGATTAATGAAAGGAAAATTCGTAATACAACGCAATACTAGTGAAAATATGGTGATGGAGTAGTGATTCTTGCGTTCATTTTAGTTTTTCTCCCATGAAACATGTCCGAATTTACGCCTATTTGGTTTGGCATCCATACCAAAGCAAAATTGACTGTATGCTTGGGCAACCCCTGGAGGAAGTGACAAGTCTCTTTTTTCAGTGAAATTATTTGCTTGCAGCCAAATAAGTCTAAAAAGACCAACCAATTCACTTCGTCTAGACCTAATCAAGCGGTAAAGTGAGCAGTATGTGAAGTTTCCGAATTTCATTGGTGATTTTTACAATTACAAGTTTGGAAAACCAGGAGAATGCCAACACACTTGCCAAAGATCCACTAACTCGGTTGATGAGCACAAATTTTCACGCTCAGTTCGACCGGTCATGGACACACATCATCTTCATTTACAGGAATTTCCGGTAAAAGAACCTCACCATAAGGAAAGATGATAAACCCAATATGTCTACAAGAACAAGGGCGTCGAGAATGACCCTGCTGGTGAGCGAAACTAGAAAAGAATCCAAATTATTTTCGAAAGAGTTTGGTGACAATCGGTAGATCTATTGCTGGGCAACGTTTCGCTTTTGACACAAAAGCTTCGTCAGACCAAGTGACTACGTTCCGAGATTGGTGGAGATTTAAGGCGGAAGGAGAACCAATCAGCTAAGTCAAGCTAAATCTCTGTTGGGTGTCGGCCAAGGGATTTTAGTGTGTTAGAGTGGTTGAACAAGTATTGGGTCGGTGGGAAACATGTGTTTGGATCCAGCCTAGGGTCTAGTTCTTCTGGTTCGGTTCTTTGATGGTCCCTCTTGAACGTCGTTTTAACCTTCTGTCCGTCTGTGTGAATGAGCTAGTGCTAAGAAAGTTGTGTAAGAGGGATGCTGTGACCTTCGGTCGGTTGGGGTTTCCACCCCCCGGTTTTTTCTGATGATTCTACATGGATGGACAACCACCGTCACTTGTCAACTCGGCTTATCTAAGACCGCTTTCCATACGCTCGCCAGTTCCGCACTCTCGATCCTATTCACGCTGTGATGATTAGTAATTTCCACCGCTTCGGCTATCAGCCGCTGTGGTGTGAATAGCAGTCCCCGTCTAAAACTTCCACATTCTCCAGATCTATTCTATGTCCCGCGTCTAAGGCATGTACCGCCATCGCTGAGTCCTTGACCAGCGTTTGGTATTCTTCTGCATTCCTTGGTGGTTTGTTTACCCTTCTGTTATGCTCACCAATTCTGGTGTGCAATTCCCTGGCAGTTTGCCCTATATAAACCTTAGCGCAATCATTGCAGTTAATATACACACAGTCCCTAGTCCTTTCAGCCGGCAGAGGATCTTTCAATTGCACCAAAACTGAACGTAGCGTTTTTCCCTTCTGAAAGGTTACTCGAATGTTGGCTAAGTTCAACAATCTTCGAATAACCTCCGATGTTCCTGCTTTATATGGAATGACTACTGTGCCAATCCATTCCTTACTCGGTCTAGATACTGGAGCCAATATCTTTCTTAGTTGACACTTAATCAAACTCACTGAGTATCCTATTTCTTGAAGTTTGTTCATTCCTATGATATCTGTTGTTCGATTCTCTGCCGAATTAGGTCCAGTGGACTTGCAAACCGTGCGCGGATCAACCTTCCAGTCAACAGCAACAATCAAATTTAGGCAATACGACTAGCAATAACGGTCCGTTCAAGGACGATAAAGCCGCTGGTCGGCTTATTGGTGGCATCGTCGGCTTCATCACTGGGCAACAGGCGGGCGGCCCAAGTCGATCGGAACCAATGAAATCGGATGGGCAGAGGCAAGTCGTTTTTAGAAAAAGCAAGCGAGATTTCATTTCTGAACAAAACTCTGAACCGGAAGTCTTTCTGCAACAAGGAATATCATTTGCGATTACTTGTTTGCACTTTATTGTATGTCGGGGGACTTTGAAATGCTAGTTCACTAGTGAGCCACTGAACAACCGTAAAAGAAACTACTCACAAGGTTGCTGAAAACTCCTCGACAGCCCACGACCGGTTTCACCCTTCTTTTGGGGCTCATCAAATAGGCACAGTCTTCGAGCTTCCGTCAACCTTATGTTCTACTTGAACCAAAAAATTGGACTGTTTTCGATAAATACACTCATTTGCAAATCAATTTGATTCTCACGAGGGACTCAACTGAACCTCTCGTGAAAATCAAATTGATTTACAAATGAGTGTATTTCTCAAAAACTTCCTGACCAGTTTGAACCAGAAAGTTTGATTTCACGCATCTTCCACAATATCATGTAGCATTGGTCTGATGTAGTCTCCGACATCCTGAATACTTGTCCGACTCTACTGAAAATCAGCCAGTAAGCTGTACCTTCGGTTAGGTAACATGGTAGATTCTCATTCAGTTCTCTGGTTCACATCAGTGAGTGCACAGGCGAAGTGGTTCAGTGACATGAGCGCGTCGTTGGACAGACCCACACACATATCCACTTGACCAGCGCTGTGGCCGCCCCCAGTCCTCATTCGAATTGCAGTTACCCGGTGGGGAATGTACCGTTCACCAACACGGTCACCTCCGAATTTATAACGTTTGTGCGTAATTCGGAGGACAATAATACACCCAGCTCCCCATTCAAGTGAGTATTTTAGTACAAGCTAAGCGAACTTCCCTTCGTGAAACTTAACAGCCTTTTGTTGTTCATGTGATGGTGGACGAATCTTTAGCCACAAGCAAACCACCTGCAATTGATTTTTGTGGCTACTTCGGCTCTTTAAATCAATACCAACTGGCCAGGCCCCTGGACCCCGTTGTTAGGCCGTTCGGGCTTCTCGGTAGTGGTCCCCTACAGGTTTGTTTGAACGCGTCTAGAATAAACGTTGCGAATATCCACTTCACTACTATCAAACGATCAAACTTGGCGTAATGACGTATTTTCCTCAGCTTAGTTCTCGGTCTGAACCTCCGAAGGTGGTGTTCCCGTCAGAAACAACCACCAAAGGTGCACAACCTATGTTAACGCCCAAAACTAGGTCAAAAACACATACAAGGCGTCGTCTATATGGTGTATGCGATGGTAACCTGGAAATTCTGACAACTTTTGGGCGCAACATCGGCAACCGGCAGGCACTGAATCACGATTGGCTATTGAGCCAATCAGAGTCCGCCTTGATGCTGGATCAGCAGGCGGTCCGATCTTTTAGCCAATCGCGTGCGGGATAGACTTTCCGACTGCAGCAGCGCCCAACTGCGAGCAGTAGAGTGGCATCGATGCGAGATTCCACCAAACAATTGGATACCGTTTACAACGCATTTTACTCTGAGAAATAAATGCTTCCTGTAAGGTTTTGTTTTTTAAAGGGATTCTCGCTCATTGGCGAGAATCGTGTACCGGAGATTTTTAGTCCGCCACAATCACTCAGTGCTAAAAGTTAATGCTTATTTGAGGAGACTACTGTGTCTTTATTCCACTTCTACGAAATGCCCACTTATGAGGTTTTGGATATTATGCTCTAGTAATTACTGATTGAACCTTACTATTTACTTTCGTGTGCTCGAGAAACTACAACGTGAAAGGAATTGGTCAGAACAATAACAGTTGTTTTTGTTGAATTCGACGCGAACGAGATTCAGTTGGGCCTTCTGTGAACATACATCAACTGGAGTAGCGATTTGTACCTACGTACAAATTGGAATGAATGTAGGAAAGAAGGTTGCTGGAAACTTGGGTAATACACCTGCCTGGTGATCCCCAGGTATAGCGAAAACAATCGTGGATTTTAGAAAACCACAAGAAATCTAAAGGGGATTTCTTTTTTGTTCAAATGGCTATATAAAGGAATTGAAGTACTATGACGGGTTAGGACCCAGCAGGATAATTAATGTCTCGTTTTCTCGCTCATCTGGTCCAATTTCTCTCTACACGACATATTGATCGACGTCCGGAGATGCATTTGACCTTGTGTTGGGACTCTGGTCTACTCACGTTTTACTGCTTGGGCAAATCCTGGTATAAAGCGACACGCCAAGCCTTATGTTCCTCCACAAACATTCACGAATAAGACAACTAGATTATATTCTTTATATTGAGGTAAGGCCTCAGCGCGGTGCAAGCTTGAGCAGATCGGGGTGGTGTACACCACTCAGTCAGCCTATACGATTTCTTGTGCTTTGAATCTCATTTGGTTGTGCTCGCCAACATTTCGCTTTTCAGACGCTTACCAGATATCAGAACCCAATTTTTTGATGGATCAAAAGCTGGCGCGCCAAGTACCGGGCACAATACATCAGAACCGTTCATGCTCAACCGATCTTCTAGCCTAGATCAGGAACAACACGGTGCAGTGGATCGGCAACGTTCTTCCAATTATCGAGGTTACCTAACAAGGTGAGTCGTTATGACTTACCTAACTTGTTCGAAAACTCTTCTATGAATGCAAGTCACCTGGTAGTGTTTTTTCCTTAGCCAATATATATATAAATAGACAGACCTTTGCAGTCGGTAGGTCTGTGTTAGTTAATCGAAATTTTAACTCCTAATCCGTAGGCTTGTTTTTCAAGGCCATTCAGACGACTCAAGTTCACTAGGAATTCGAACAGTAGTATCCAAAGTTCAAGTAGAAAATATATCTTGAGAGATATAAACGTATGTCAGTAGGAGCCGATCGATCTTCTTGGTGTGTAGGACATTACCGAGATTTCCTGGTTTGATGGAAACTTCCACGTAAACGTAAGTACATGTTTTTTTTCGGAATTAATCAATGCTGGACAGTGAGTAAAAAACCAAGTATTCAACATCTTCGAAAATTGTCACGAGATTTTTACGCACTACATGTATATAAAACCTTACAACCTCATCCCAGTTTTCCATGCCACCTTGTGTTTATCTCATCGTTATTCGGTGATTTAATTTTACGACATTTCTGGTAAATCAATAATATATCACGTGATCGTCTAGCCAACCTACCAATGCCACGGCTGCTCGTTGATGACAGAAATCTGGACTGAAATAATGACGTCTGGGGTTGGGTAACTTGGCGTGACCAAGAGGTAGAGAGTAATGTAGATTTTGGACTTATTTCACTGGGAGAAGGCGTAATAATGTAGCAGTTGGCATTGGGTTGGTTTTCATTGCACCCCCTTCCACTGCAGATTTTATTCCGATTGTTTTTTTGGCCTATATTTTACTAATCAAGCCGGAAAGATTGTTTGTGCCAACTCACCGATTCGAGCAGTAGGAAGAGTGAACTTCATGCGGTCTATCCTAGGCAGCGAAGCCTTTTGAGTACCTCAGTTTTTTACCCGGAGAGGCCTCACATGGATTCGTCGATGTGAAAGCCTGGAAAACGGATTTAATGCAAATACATTCATCTTTAAAAGCTCGTGTCACACGAAACAGTTTGTTATGCTATAACTTACTGAAAGACATGCATCTACTAAGGTGTTATTGATTGAGACTTACTGTTTTCAACTGATAAAATCAGAAGTTGAACTTCGGTAAACAAAAGTCCGCTTTTTGACCGTGAGCAATTATTGCTTCGTCGTTTGAGGAGCAGGCACTTTGTATTGTCCCGTCCGTACCAAGATCGATGACCGGACAAACGGGTTATGCTGACAATTGGCATAGCGTCACGTGACCACGGATCAGGTAGGTCAAGCGACGAGATAAGACTATGTATGACCTGTTGTGTCACACTGTGTTCAAGGTAGGCTAAGGGTCACATCCGGTTATTTTACCGAATTGAACCATGCTATATATTATCTACTGTATTTTTCCGCGAATTACATGTGTAGACCCAAAATTGATCGATGTTCAGAAATGTCAATCTTATTGAGGCGTGACGAGTCACTAGACACGATTGTACAGTCTAGCTAGCGATAACCAGCCATGTGCGTGTGCTGGATCTTGCGAATGTTGCACATACACTATGGGTTTCAACTGGGTATTTCTTCTCAATTGATTTATTATTTATGGGTCACCAGTTGGCCAATGTGAAGATCCTCCTGTTCGATCGGGCTTACGCCGGGTATGGCGACTGGCTAGAATAGTATAGTATAGTATAGTATAGTATAGTATAGTATAGTATAGTATAGTATAGTATAGTATAGTATAGTATAGTATAGTATAGTATAGTATAGTATAGTATAGTATAGTATAGTATAGTATAGTATAGTATAGTATAGTATAGTATAGTATAGTATAGTATAGTATATAGAACATGTGACGGTCGAATCACGTAGCGGATTCCAGACCATCGCTAACCAAACAACTCAAGTTACAGAGCTATTGGAACCTGACTTAATCGCAAAAACCACGAGCAAAATTTGTCAGTCGTTTGAAACAAAAATGAATACCTTCAGTAATTCAAGCAACGCGGTTACAAGACGAATGCTGGTAGGTGCATCACCTCAAGCTACCTGTAGCTTACTGTTGTATCTGCTTCAAATCTGCTGTCAGAAGCTTTTGTTCCCACTCCAGTGCCTTAATTTCCCAAAAAGACTTGCCACCAGGGAACACAACAGCTTTTTTGCGAACAAACGAGTACAAAGGGCACTTTTCGAAGTTGACCCAGGCTGTCTGATCGGTGTTTGGTGAACACCGATCATTATCCACCGTGCTTCTATGAAATGCCTAAACACTGATTATCGTCGCCGTACTGAAATTATTGATTTAATGATTGACAGGGGACCTACAAAAGGGAGTTGGTTACTTGGATACAGATTAATTGATCATTAAAGGGATGCAACATACGTGGTAATTCCAAGGTAACCTGAGGAAAACATCGATTTTATTTTAGGCACACACCAAAGGCTTGAGGTGATTGATTGGAACGGCCTCTTGGAGTTTTGATGGCTGAATGAAATGAGTACTGAGGTCAGATCAATATGGTGGCCTGTGGCCAAAATTTGTTCGCAAATTCCTCACTGTGGTAGCTTACTATTAGGTGATGGACCCGACGTTCGGTCGTTCATCAAGTTCTGGACCCGAAGGAGAAAGTGCTGTTTCTTTCTGTCACTGAGACACTTATTGATTCTGTCCATGCATCTTCGTTCGCGGTCACGTGGGAACAAATCGATCCCAATGGATTTCTCTCCCTAAGTTGAATGTACCGGTAACTCATGGATAGCGTTTTGGATCCGGCTCTCCACAGCACTTTTTAGTGCTTTCACTAAGGTTACGGTGATCCGAACAGTTGAAGGGGGGTTGAATGAAAACACTGGAAGTTTTCGCTTGATGGACTGTTCAGGATATCCATTTCAACCCAGTGTATCTATGAGCAGCTCTAGTTTGGCTTGAATTAAGCCTGATGTGCGAAATCGAGGTGGTTGTGAGAACGGAGTGGGAAATGTCCGGAGCGTGGGGATATTCTGTAAACGATACGCCTGCGTGTGATCATTATGTCTAAATGGGGGGACAGTTTCTTCTACGTTGATATTCAGATCTATGTTACTGGAACGTTGGGCAAGCTTCATCGACAAAGCTTATAGGATCATGGCTCAGTTACTTCCGATGAATCAAGATCGGACTGGGGCTAGGAGGCTTGCCGCGAAAGCCTATTATCAAAAGATTCCAAGACCGCCCGATCGTCGAGAGAAACCGCTAAGTGTCACCCCGGGTTTTACGCAAAATCTTATCAGCCCAACTTCCCCGACCTTTACACGACTCTCAAATCATGAATCCAGTCGAGTGGCATTTTAAACTTGGCACCATTGAGCTTCAGATTTCTGTAGCAGATAAAAAATTTGATGCACACAAGATGCTAGATTCCTCCGCCTGTGTCGTGAGCATTCCCGGATAGCCGTAGTGCATTGCTGAACTATCATCATTACTCTTCTCTGTATTCGATTCAAGGCAAAGTACCGAAGGGAGCAGACCTCAGTATCACTCCGGAGTACCACTATCGAGTCCACGGAGTCAGCCCAAGTATGGACAATATTCACCGTATCAAAATATGCACCTTCAGAGGAGATCAGGCCCCTCAAGTGATGTTCCCCGTCCTGGGCCGAACTATTCCAAGCGTTACGATACTTCCCGCCAGTATTATGCCGACTCTCTGACCTCAGAGCATTCTGATTCTCCCAGACGTACGGGAAGTCTAGCCAGCTGGGGTGGATACCCCCAGAGATCCCCAATGCTATCCAGGCCATCTGTTGGTGGACGATCAGATAGTGAGTATGGCACAGAGGCAGGTACTTTTGTACCGCCCATGTATCAACTTCCGATTGGGGCTCCTTTAAGTTACTCACCACGATCAATGCGGGATAGAGATATCCGAGAAGGTAAGTGCACCCAGTAGTTCTTTTTAAAATTCTTTCTTATGCTTTTTTTGTGTAGAAAAAATGCCTATCGCCCTCAAAATCCCTATAACGATGTTGCTTCTCTCGGTGTTTACCATACTCAATAGAGACCGAAAGACGGGAAATATCAAATTTCAGTTGTTCCTCTTTGAAATTCGACCAAACCCAATCTGAGAACGAGTGGGTAGTCTTTGAGGAAAACTCTCGACTTGCCCTGCATTGTCTGCATACACCGCTTTTCTTTACTTTGCTTTTGATAACCAGTCCACAGTGCGCATCGTGTGACTTATTGACGGGTCCAGCCTCTTGACGCGGATATAATAATGAATAATAAATAATAATAATCGTTCAGCTGTAGCACCGTTTCGGTGCCTAGCTGCCAGGCCACCCAAAAGGAGCACGAGGACTGGGATACTGTTAGGTCGCCCAAGCCTAGATAGATTCATGAACACTGATCACTGACTTACCGATCTGTAAACGAACAAATTTCAGGTCAGGGGGTGATGAAAAACACGACCCAGGTCCCATGTTTTATCTTGTCAACAGAATCTTGATGATTTAAGCCTACATCAGTGGCTTTCGGAAGTGAGGAGAACCTGGGAGCCAATTTGGGTTCAAGTAAAACTGATGAGCCCCAAGAAGGGCGAAGCTGGTCATGGGCTGTTTTTCACCAACCCTATGAGTAGTATATTACGTCTATAGAGCCATGTACTTCTCATAGCCAAGTTGTTGCCTACTTCATATTAGTTCCGCTGGTTGCGAATTTCCCCATTTAGATTCCTTTATTGAACAAACCCGATACGATCAAGACTCCCCTGGCGTTCCACGACAATATTCCTACAGCAGCTCGGAAGGTGATGAATTCCTGGGTGTTTATCGCGAACACCCGTCCGACAGGCTACACGCATCTCGCAAGTTGCCGCCCAGCTATGCTCCAGAGGAGGAAGTAATGGAGGGAGAATTTTACGGAGAAAGGATTTACGATGAGGAACGTGACATGCCCTATGGTCGAGCCCCAGGTTTACTCAAGGAACGTGTCACGGGTAGACAACATCTGTCCTATCCATCAGATACATACAGCGAATCTGAACGATCTACTGCCGGAAGCGATTTGCGTGCAATGATTATGCCTGGGCATGACAGTAAGTAATATAGATCTTCAGCTGGTCTTTTTTGTATCTGTTTGCAAGGCAGCGTTAACACATGGACGCATTAGCGTCATCAATCCGATGGTGAATTCCCGTTCAGCCGAATAAAACTTGCGGTTATCACAGCGCAACTGACTGTCCTCGACAAGTTCGGCAATTTCACTCAGTGCTAGGGCTCAGATGTTCAGAATCATCATCAGTTCGATTGAATAACACTCGCTGATCAACCAAATGGGGGCCGGATAAAATCGTGACCCTCAACTAGTCCCTCAGCTTCGGCTTCATTACCACAACACAGGAGCTCCGTTTGAAGGACCAAACGATAAGCATTCCTGAAGAAATTAACTCTTTCCTGTTAACCACTACTGATCTCACTCTTTATCCATCTTGTTGAATGATTACCCTAGGATTTTTTCGCAAGGATGTCGATGTCAATTTTACTGAAGTTTTCAAAATGCCGTGAAATATGCCACCATTGAACCGTTTCCGGCCGTGCTTCACCGCTGGTCCTGATCAGTTTAACCGATACCCTACTTAATTTTGCCACGGCGCAGTGAATTGGTTCTCTCCATTCTTGATGTGCACCGGGGCCGACGGCGGACCACCGCTAGTCCCACCCCTACCCCCACCACATTTGGCTCACACAGTTGGGCTGCCCTGCTCACGCCTGCACCGTAGGTGTTCGAGACAAGTGCGGACAAGAATAAACTGGGGAGCCACAGTGACCTGTGGCATCACTCGGGTTGGAAGCAAGCCCCTGAACAGGAGCTTCGTTCTCGGGACAATGCTGAGTGGGGATGGAAAACGGCTGATCAAATCGACCAGTCTGCTTTGTCCCTCTCCTCCCAAAAGCTCATACGTATGGCCGAAGTGGGTCGTTGCGATTTCGATTACAACTAGGCGGTGAAACAAAAAAATTACGAGATGTGGTTCGGGTTTATGTAGGCCTTCATGAATGAGTGACGCTTGCTGGAGAGTGATTGGGTGATAGGCCTGGATGAAGTGTGTGCTCCATTGCTAAATATGCCTTCAATCAAAATCCACAAGCACTGATCGCATAAAGTACGCGCATAATAGCATTCGCAACAAAACTCACAGTTGGCCAGCGTTCCCCCAAGTAATATGGGGGTCCTTGTTGAGAGATTTGTGCTCACTGCACGGTCAACCATGATTTGTTTTTGCTACCACCGGGCAGAGTTCCGAATTCCAACTATCGGAGGAATGTACCTTTGCGGGGCAGTTGGTCTTCTAGTCTCTAAGAGAAAGATGTCCTCACATCCTACTTATCACAGCAGGTAAGAAGGGGGCAATCTCAAGAACAGGACTTCGTCCTTGTCATTTGCAAGTTTGAGCAACGTTTGAATATCTCTCTTCAGTCTATCAATTGCACACCAATCGTTCCATCCACAGTGTGTTTGTGCCTCCTGTTTCCAACCAGAGAACGGTGTTTCTGACTGCCTGCCTAATCTGGAATAGACCATTTTATCACTTTACACCCTTATACATAAGTGAGTCTGTTCTCCTCTTTGTAGTGTCTTTACGAAGCCCGAACATCGGTGGCGTCTCAATCGATCGACAACGGATGACAGAAGTAAGTTCCCAGTTTGTTGTCGTTCACGTGACTACTCATTCTTTTTAAGCTGTTGCTACCTATTTTGACTACTATAGATCATATCCTTTGGAAACGAAGTTTGAAACAAAGTTGATATGGTATACACAGCCGTACAAGGGTCCGTTGCCAGGTCCTACTCGATTTATTCTCCATCGCGAGTCGGCCATCGATGCTGTCCAGGTTACATGGCAAACGGATGCTATCCCTGGACCGTTGGTCACTGTTTTCTTTCAAATTAAT
Organism: Opisthorchis viverrini; assembly: GCF_000715545.1. NCBI lineage: Eukaryota > Metazoa > Platyhelminthes > Trematoda > Opisthorchiida > Opisthorchiidae > Opisthorchis > Opisthorchis viverrini. The sequence continues at coordinate 1,642,282 of NW_008751720.1, read as the reverse complement.
TATCCATTTCATGCTACGAATTCACTTACGTGCAGTTGTCAGCCGGCACTCTGGATGTCCCCTATTTTTCCCATCACAGACACAACCAGTAACCTGGAATCCATCCAGGGACGGCAGAAGGCTGATTGGACATATGCTTTTACGCAAGCAGGCGGATCGAAATTCAGCAGATGTTGGATCTATACTCGGTGAGCAAGTTTTTTCCTCGTCCACATTGGTTTTTAAGTCCTGCATCTCTGGATGAGCATTTCTACGCACGTTTCAAGATTCTGAGCGCCACTTTTGAATACGACCTCCGGGCCCTACTATGAACATGAGGGATATTTTGTAGAACTGACACACTACTCTTCGACGTTTAGAGGGTAAGAAAAACAAACGTTGAAGAGTTTTCAGCAACATTATGAGTAGTGTATTACTTCAACAAAATGTCCAACCACATATCCCTACGCTGTTGACCCGAACCCTCCCCCCCCCGTATATACGATCGCCTGGCCATATCGGCAGCCATCATCGTTTTTTATACAAGGTTCGCATTCGATCGCGCGTATATTTTGAAAAACTCCGATCGTCAAGCTGTAGCACCCTTTCGGTACTAACTGCCATGCCACCCGCAGGAAGCACGAGGGCTTGGATACTGCCAGGTTGCCCAAGCCTAGACAGAGAAAGTCGAGAGACGCAGATCGGGTTCGAACCACGGACCTTCCGGTCAGTAAATTCGCGCTCTGACCACTTTGGCCATCTCGCCTCCGATAAAGCAAGACGAGCAGTGGTTTACAATCTAGCATCTACTCAGCTCAGTTCATTTTACAGAAAGTGACGCCGCTTTGCGTCATCGCTTTCGTAACCTTAGGTTTATTCCTCAAGATGGTGCACTAACCGAATCCTCCCTTTGCACTTGGATCTTGAACAGCATCGTCTATTCTAGCGAGCGATTTCACATTGCTTTTGACTGAATTGTCCCCTGTAAACTGTCATTTTTTTGGCATTCCTCCCCACTTTCTCCTGAGACGGTTCCATCCGCTAGCTGCCGTGGATACGTACAGGTGTACAGTTGGCTTTTACCCACGTTTTCGCCATCTACTGGTGCCAGACACGATCGTACTTTCCGACGCTTCCTCATCAACTGCATTGCTTACAGTTGTATCCGCTTGACCTTCCTCTAAAGTATTCGGCAGGGGAGAATACCTCCAGGATGTTACTCAAACTCACTGGCGGTCAGACTTTCCAAATCCAAAAAGTACTTTCACTACCTCGTTAGTTTGTCCGCATGGTTCGGCATGCATTCCTCCGCTATCGATTTGGATTGGGCGCCCGTTTGTAGGTGATTTGGCGAAAAATGATTCGATCTTCTCAGTGGCGTGATTTCCAATGATCTGGCAATGAACGTGGTTGTTTCCCAAACTTGGACAGTCAATCTGACTATCTTAAACCGATTCTTACAGACAATAGACATGTCTAGTACATTCAGAAAACCTAAGGTTTTGGATGTTTAACCACTTACGCCTCCGGAAAATCGCCGCAGCCAAACGATCAATACTGAGGTGCGTCAGTATTGATTATTTCCAGTAATCTGTTGGGCCACCAAAAAAATCAAATTGTGGGATCCCAAAGTTCAGACCGACTTACGGCAAGTGGTCAGATGGCGATAGCCATGTGAAGGATTTAAACATTACGTGCGACAACAAAGTCAAAGAGCGGTTTACGCCCAAGACGAAACAAGAAAGGCGGGGAGGAAGAACCCCTCGATGGACCGCACCGTTTAGGCCACGTGTTCCGTGTGTCTGGAGATGGTCTACTCGACAGAATCCTTTCTGAGAGTAAGTATGGAGACCAAGGTCGATTTGCTACATCTCCTATTTTCCAACGGGAACCAATGTAACCCAGTCACACAAAGCTCAGCAACTCAATCACTATAGTTAATCAGTAGTTGTCCGAAGTCGCGCTTTGTCAAAGTGCACCTCTGATGCATGGCCTCTGCCTCCCACAACAATATATCGTGAAGATGACCAGCTAGCCCAATGTAAACATCATTTTCACGGGGTGGATTCTCTTTTCGAGCATTTTTCTGTCACCCCTTTCGAGATTTTCTCTCCATAATGATTGACTGTGTCACATGCGTACATACAACTCCAATAAGCCTGTCCACAGCTCCAACTTCTCGGGTGTGATAAAAAAGCACATGGAACTTGCACCAGCTTGTACTTGTATGCTGCAACGATCGTTTTCGTTTTCGGATGTACTGAGATTTCCATAAGAAGCCATCGATCCTAATCGGTTTCCCAACTCTCTCACAAACACGCATACCTCCCAGTTCCGTCTGCAGATCTCCGTTCTGGAACATCGACAGCCAGTAGTAGCAGCTAGAGCAGTGGTGAGTGGGACAGTTGGGTCGATCGATAGCTATGGGCTGATAGCCAATCAGGCTCTTGCACGAGGTGAACTGACGATCACAAACGCGCGTCTCTCTGCTTCTTCGCCGTCTTACTGTTGCTCTGTGTGTGTGTGTGTGTACGTGTGTGTTCACATCCGCTCCCTCGCGCTCTCCGCCGTTCTCACTTAGAAGGCTAAAACGAATGCCAACATCTGGTCAACTTGGCCGCTGTACTTTAGGCGCTATTCCGATGCCCAGCCCTTACTAAGCGCACTCAGATCAGGATCGATACGCCGCCCAATAAAACTGTACGCGGAAATCGTAAGAAAGGCCAATTTACTTTCCTTGGGGTTTTTTTCGTAGCCTCATTTTGCAGAAAATCCTAGTCATGTCGCCGTTGATGGACCCGAATGATATTTGTCTCTAGGCGACAAGTCTGTTTAATGATCAAATATCCACCAAAGTTTAAACTCGAGCATGCCCATTGAATGTCTCTGAGAAGAACTGAAGCAAACTTGGAAAGGACAAGTTCGGGGGCAGGGCGGCGTGAACGAGAGGACACCCCTCAGGATGAACACCAATCACCGCCTGTCAGAGTGTGTTCTGTCGACTGGGCTAACGAAGACGCAGGCGCGTTCTTTTCTTTCGAATTCATCGGTTTACCCCATCCCAGTCCACTTTCAGACGAGGCAAAATTTTTCCTGAGAAGTTGCTATCGTAGGGAGAGAGGACATTAGGACGTGTTTCCCGTTCGACTAGAATAGTCCTACCTAACCAACAAGTAATTAATATCGACAAGACGGCGGTATGACCGACGGTTCGTCGGGATGTACGTCGGCTGAATTCAGAACGTGACGCTGCACATGGTGACTGCACAACCAACGCCGGTTGTACGTTTGATCTTGCAAACAGTTCAGTGGAAGCAGCGCTGGGGAAACAGTGGTGGGGAAAAACCTACAACTTCGGCGTCCCACAGTTCCTTCCGTTTCTTGATGGATTGATCAAGCGTTCAACATTGCGAACCCGTTCCTCATCTCTTTTCACATCTCTTCGTATTCCGATCCTGCACAACTAGTGACAGATGCGTCATTGCTTAGTCATATGAAGGATGTAAACAGCTGTGCAGCACAGATTGTCTTAGAATCACGTGACAAAAGGCTGGTTGTAAATCAGGTCTCTTTATAATTGAGGGCATCGAGTAGTGGCTGTTACGCAACCTGATATTAGTTGAGTTTTCGCGCGTTCCACGGCAATAAAACGTCAGAACTTCGTGTTTTGACTTGCTTTTCCCAGTTTTCTTCTGGTAAAAACGCTAGACATAAGTAAATTGATTTATATGCAACCAACGGGTCATTCGCTGGAGAATACAATGCCATTTGGGGAATCCCCCGAACCAGCAGAAGTAACTTCACTCTTCAAGGCGTGAAACAAACACAACTTGGTCATTACTTATGTGGCACCCAATGGACCAACTGGGTTCTTTTTTTTGTACAACTAGCCACCATACTGAAAGCGAATTCCCACACCACTGTGATTGCGTTCCACAGCCGTAGGTAACAAGGTCAGACTATCGGTTTGCGTGGGAATGCGGCCAACAACCTGAAGATAATTCAGTCTTTAAGTCTGAAGATTTCAAGTATCGGTTGCTCAGACATACTGAACTACTTTCAGCGAATCCGCTTCTTTATCCTAGAGGATGGAGCATCAAAGGACTGATTGGGAAATCGACCAGGTTAGGTCATTTATTTGAAATCGCTGGGAGTCGTTATGCATGCGTCTTGGAAAGAGTGGAAGGGTTAACAAACCTTAAAAGATTTTATTCTGCCAGCTGATGCTACGCTCCGTTACTGTTTGATCTATGCTTTCCCTCGAACCGTACAGGTATCAAATTGAGTGGGGGTCGCAAATCTACCTCAGGTCGTTTGGCCACTTTTATTTCACGCGTAAAATCTGGAAGCTCCGCAGACGTCATCGGACAACTTCGTCCGGGAGACGAAATTCTAGACTGGAATGGACACTCGCTGAGGGATTTAACAACGGATGAAGTTTCTCAAATTGTGAATGAATCTAAAAACGATACTCAGGTTGAACTTATCGTCCAACGTGACTTGGAGTAAGTTCCTGTTGTCTACTACACAAACAGTGCATCTGATGTGGGGAGATGAAACTAGCTCGTTTACCTCCCCCAGTCAGTCAGCTGATTTAGTCACGTCCACCCCTCCTGATCAGCTGGTTAATTTTGTATTGTTTAGTTCCACTTTCAAACGTTTGCCATTTACTGGTCAACCTGATTTCTAAGCTCTCCCACGTTGAACGCAATCTCCGTAATCAAGCGGTTCAAATTGAATGCTGGCAGTAGGTGAATCAGTGTCGCACAACGACCGATTAACCTCCGTAAACTGCTGATTCCAATGGCATCCGTACAATCACTGATCTCTTACACCACACAGTTTCTCGATTCGTTTTCTCTAAACACCAGATTCATCCTTGTCGAAGTGTGCATCATGCGTACTTACTATCGCCTTTCTGGTGCTTTTTAGGGAAACCCCAGGTTTTGTCGAAGAAGACTTTGGCACAAGTAAGTTGGCCATCTTCTCGCTTTTTTAGGCCCCCACATTTTTGCTAGCTCATTATGTTAATTTCTGAGTAAAATCCTTCCGTATACTCAACTCCTAAACGCTGGTAAAAATAGTGGTTTTTAGTGTATAATGTCCAGCTAACTAAAGGTGACACAGCAGTAAGCTACATCCAGCCAACAACGTCCAGACACAAATTCCTCTCCTGAAAGAGATCAGGATGCGAAGCTTATGCACTAGGTTCTCCCATATTTCGCTACCAGTGTAACAGTGATACTACTGATGGGTGGGCGTGCGAGTAGTATGTTTTCTCGTAAATACACTGCGTCTCTTGAACAGTGAGATTTTATTACGGAATTTGTGGAGTCGCTCTGTACCATTTGCTTGCAATTGAGCAACAGTCAATGAATATCCAGGAAGTTCAGAAAGATGCGTTCGAAGAGAAGATGGATATTCAGTTTTGTAAACAAGATGCATATGAGAGTTTTGCTTCCCTGTCCAATAGTCTGTAACAAATAAATCCGCAGCAGAGGCCTTCTCTTCACCAGTATATATACCTAGCTAACTATATTACAACCGGGTTTGTTCCGCTGACCGTTGGGGCTTCAAAACTTCATTTCTTTTGCATGACACTCCTTCAATCGTCCCGCAATGGAGAGATCACGTGAAGGGGCTAGCCTCTCCTGGATAAGCTTATTAGTGCACTGTTGATGATAGCCATAATAAAACTCAAAAGGTATGTGCACTAATAACAATCTTTGCTGTGGTTGACAGTCGTTTACAGAAGCGATTTGCAGCATGTGTTAAATAAAGGCAATGTAAGATGTGGAGCAAGTCAAAAGGGAACTTATCGTATGCTAGAGTCCGTTGGTGAAAGTCCGGACGGCGGGAACGTGTTTTTCTCCGCACTGTGTTCCATACTTGTCCGTGGACTTATGGAAAGGTTGACTTCCTGCTCCCTGCGCGCGCGCGAGTCTGTGTGTACTGACTGTGTTCGGTTTCCCTATATGTAGGTCCGTTTGCGCGTACATGGGTGCGTCAGCGCATGAGTAGTTGCTACGCTCACTAGGCGGTGCAGACAATCGATGTTCGATGAGTCAGCTTAATGTGACGTGATTCGTGAGAATAAGAAAAAAACAAGCCCCGTGATCCAGTGAGCGACTGTGAGCTGAACAGTCAAGTGTGTGGGTGACCGGGTAGCTACAAGCTTCAGCTTTACGAAGGGTTTCAAGAGCCTATTTGTAACAACTGATTGCATGCAGTGCCTTAATTAAAGACAGCGTCATTCAAAGCGAGACGTGACGTTCTATCCACGTGAAACTTCTTCCGCATTCGAAGATTTTGACTGTATCCTTTAGTGGTCAAGCCATCCACCCCTCTAAAGACTGTTCATAGCCAACCTACCCTCAAGAAAAAAAACTCTTTCATTGTTTTCTTGGTGATTTCCTTGGTTCGCCTTGGGAGGGGACTACCTTTGAGCATATGAGATTAACGGACGGTGGCACGTCCTAATCTCTTAAGCTACACCATGAGGACGAAGGTGTGCTCTGTGAAACCTACCTGACAATCGTTTAAAGTACATCTTCTTGGCAAATTATCTTGATATATAAAGCTGACTTTGTGCAGCACATTCACTTGAAGAGTAGTATAAACCGGAAATTCAGTTGGATGTTCTTACAACTCCAAATTAAGTTGAAAGTGAGTGTACTCCACCAATTACATACAGTTTTGTGTTTGAGTAGACTGATGAAAACTCCAAGGTTACAGCCCATGATTAGCCCCAAGAAGGGCGAATCGGTAGGAGACTATCGAACTTTTCAGCAACTTTGTTAGTAGTGTGTTGTACCACGAAAATACGAATCGTGAGTTCCTTTAAATAGCATAATAGTCGTGTTTATAGATCAGGGTAAACAGGCGGCATAAGGCGACGTGACAGCTAATCGTTAAAAACCCCAGAATTCGGTGGCTTTCCGTCAATATCTGATTGACTGGACAGCTTGGTTTTTGTCATACACTTCGTGGAATATTTATACCCATTTGGGGCTAATATTCGAATTTTTCCGATTGATTCACCTTGATCCAGTCGGTTGAAAACAGGAAGAAGGGTTATACGGTTAGTTACTGGCCACTTTTTGTTACGAATGGTAGTCAGGCCGTAATTTGGACACTACACCACATTTTACAGACAAATTCGAAACAAGCAAAAAGTTGGGGTTAATTTGGAAATATCTACATCTTTCTGATGCCTTTATTTTTACTGTTTATCCGAGAGCGGATAGCTTAGTGAAGAGAGCCGGCTAGGCGATATGATCATTCATGCCTCGGATTTCCGCTTTGGGCGAAAGCCTCTTTACAACTACCACCAACAGGACTGGTTAAACATGGTCACTCTAGGAGGGTTGATGTAATAGAATGTGTCGTGACGTGGTGCTTGTCCACGAGTCAGTATGTAGTCAAATCCAACTTTTGCTGGAGTCTTACTTTTCAAATTAAGGAGAAAAACGATGTCCTCGATGGGGTGAGCAAACAGCCTCAGAAAATCAAGAATTCGCGGATCCACAGGAATTGATTAGTTGCGACCGTGTAGAGGATACACTGCAGTGTGCCTCTGATGACCAGAATCCTGTTCACCACTGAATGACAGGATGCTGAGACGTGGAACTGGGTTGCTCTGACATGAGTAGCTCAATACCTATGGTGTCGTTCCTCCTGATTTTCCAAGCGAGTTCTTGGTTTTTTGAGGTTATGTGACGAAGTTTCACGCCTCTCCCTGAACACATTGATCGAGGGATGAAGTATGCTCAAATTAATATGACAAAGTGCAGTGCCATTCACAGTTATTTGGCCTTGCCTTTCAAATGGATCAGCTCAGTTAACTATCTGTCATACGAAAAGGTATGTTTCCCCAAAGGGGAACCAAGTTTCCAGTGCAACTAGCAAAGCAATTTTGCTGACGATTTCAATACTGAAAGACGGCTCTTTGTCCATGAAGTAAAGGGGTGAGTTGTGCTACACAAAACTTTAGTCTGAAGTAAGCGACATGCACAATATTTCCCCAGTTCTGTACAGTTCTATTTTCGTTCAAAAATTGTGCGCGGGCGCACCATGGGGATCAACCAAACACGTTTATGTCTCCAAACAATTGTATATCTTCATAAAGGAAACTACTCACAAGGTTGCTGAAAACTCTTTGACCACCTCATTTCCAAGCGAAACAAGTGTCCTTTAAAGTTCAACAGCTAGCCACCAAGAGATGCTTTCTGATTACGTGACCCCATGACCGAAGACTAGCCACTTCAATCGGTTCGGTAACAAGTTGCATGATTCTAACGACCTCGATCAAACAGGTCGGTATAAATTAAGGAGGTTATGTGCGACCAGACCAAAAAAGAGATTCAGTTTAGTCTCTTGTGAAAATCAAGTTGATTTGTGAATGAGTGTATTTCTCGAAAACAGCCCGATTCGGGTTCAAGTAGGACATAAAGTTGACGGAAACTCGGGGACTGCGCCTGTCTGATGAGCCCCAATTTGGGCGAAACCGGTCGTGGGCTATCGAAGAGTTTTCAGCAACCTTGTGAGTAGTTTCCTCTATGAAGATATACTGCGATATTTCGAATATCGTGCCAACTGAAACATGAGCTGGCCTATGTGTAGCACATTCATTTGTAGAATATAATAAACGAGAGATTCAGTTGAGTCTCTCGTGAAAACCAAATTGATTGGTAAATGAGTGCATTTCTCGAAAATTGTCTATCTTCTTTTACAGCAACCTCGCAATCAATGCAGCTAGCTGTTCCCCTGTATTCGAAGTATCGTTCCGAAGAGGGTCTGAGTAAATCGGGATACTCATGGCGCCCTGCTGTTCAGGTAGGTGCTTCCCTACAGGCTTCGCTTAATATTTCAGGAATTGTTGTCAGTTGGCAAGTTGGCTAATATCCGCACCGGACAAATTACTCGAGGCATGCAGTTTGGCCGATAGTGTGACCAAATGACCTGGCGGTGGTGATCAGATGGTAGTTGATCTGTTTGCCGAGCTTGGCAACTGGCTGGCAAACGTTTCGTCCCCAGTCGAGGAGACGTAGTCGGTGCACAGCTGAGTGAGTCACTCAGCGCACTGATGATGTCTCCTCGACTGGGGACGAAACGCTCGGCGGACAGATCAACTAACATCTGATCAACCACCAGTAAACACATCCGACCTACCCATAGTTCGCCAAATTGACATGTGACCTGGTCCACTCTACAAGTCAGCCATGTGTGGAGATCTTTGTACCTTGGTGGTGGGGACGATTTGGGCTCGACACCGAAATTCCATACCAGTAGATCGATTCTACTTCTTGTCATACACTGCAAACCCTAATTTCGGAACCCCCAAGACAGCCTAACGCGAGTGAACTGGCCCCCGAACTACTTTTCGAGTGCAGGGACCTATCCTTATGCTCTGGGATTTCACCCAATTTATCCGTGTGTTTGGCAAAAGGAAACGGAGCAAGACATATTTTCATCATGAAATATCACTTTTCACCTTTCAGGTTGAGAGGAAATGTGATATAAATTAGAGTCTTCCGAACACAGCATAAGATATATAATTGATCCGAATGTTGTTAGCCATTGTGGTTTCCATTGGGGCTTCCCCGCGTGGGTTCGGATCCCATCCCCGTCGCCAGGTTGTTGTGTCGTCCGGAGGTAACCCGTCAACTCGCGTAAGGAAGAAGCCAAAGTCGGGCACAGGATCAGGTCTTTTTCGCCGCGAAGTAAGGCGTTTTATATGCATCGGAAAAATGGCATGAATTGGCTGAGACTTTCTCTTCAACCGAATAACCAATAGGAACCAACAGTTATGCACGATCGAGCAGAAAAATAACGAAATGCAACGACCAATAGGAGTCACACGTGAGAGCGGAACGAGGATAAATCAATAGGGACTCAGCACGATGCAGTCTGGTGGCTGAACGTGTGGTGACAACAAATATAAGCAGAATATGAGAATTGACCAGAAACGATCAGTCCGTAGTTAAGACGAAATTTTTAGACAATTAACAGTTCCGTTCTGGTAACAATAGTAGTTATTACGCAACATGTGCGGTGGGTGACCAACTTTCAGATTTGCTAACAGACTCAGGTTAAGCAAACCTAGACTAGACTACATGCAATTTGGATATTTCATTCCCGACTCCAAACGACGTAACAGTTAGTCCCAACTTTGTAGGCTTCGTTTATTTATGTCCTCTGGTAATACTTACCTTTTATAACGACTCTTTTTACAGCTCAAATTATTTATGGACTCATCCAAGGACCAGTTGATTGTCAGTCTTCTTGCTGCGCGAGATTTAACTTCCCGAAGTAGTCTGATAGGAACGACTGCCACGGCTGCTGTTTGCAATTCCTACTGCCGAATCCGTCTTATCCCTGGGGGAGAGTAAGTTCCAAAACATTTTACTCACAAATTCCCCCCTCATATTTTTTTCACACACTCACGGATTATGCTTACCAAAGGAAGTATCGTATCGCCTGCCAGTTGTAGTCTTCTCAGCCTAAGTTATCCATTATGTATGGCCCCATCTTGGACGGAATGCCCTCAAGGCCACCGTATTTTGCATATCCCTACTCTCTCTCCAAACTCAGAATCCATGAAACTGAAAAAGGTCATATATTTAACGGATGTGTATAAAATCTAGAAATTACATCGACTGTGTGAGTTTGGGAAACGCTGTTACGGATCAGACAAGTTAGGGTGAATTGTTCAATGAAACGGGGTTATTTCAACAGGAACGGAGTAAAGTTCACGATCATGACTAGGTTTTAAGATTCTTGTCAGTAGCCTAGTTGAATGGAACTAATTCGTCATTGTCGGAGCTTGAAAAAGGCGATACATAAGTGTGGTAGTGTTAGACAGAATTCCACAGGGATCCCGCTTGCAGTTAGACGCTGCTATTCTGCGCAAGACTGGCCAAAAGTTCGGGTCGCTTGCCGGTCCAGCATCGGGCCGAGGTCGAACGCCTGGACCCAACAACCAATCATGATCCCGTATTGGCTGAATGCCGGTTACCAATGCTGCATCCGGAAGGCGTCAGAATTTTGAAAAACCATCTGAATTAGCTTCACTTTCGATTTGGTTTGCACAAAACTGTTTAGATATCATTTGATGTTATGATGGAGTGCGAAACCCTATGCACGCCACTTCTCTGATCGGACAGATGACTGTCCCGGAGAGACACTCGGTATGCGCGATACTCAATGCTGTACCCGTTGATGTTTCAAGGTGTGACAGTTGTGGGGTTCTTTTTACTAACAAGCCCTTGTTGATAAGTAGTGTTCTTGACATAAGAACCAACTGGAAAGCACAGAACTCGTGTCCGAAATAACAAGTGACTGACAACGAAATTTGCCTGACCAAAAACTTTTATGGACAGTTGCCTGGATGGAGAGAGGTTACCACAAGGAGCACACCGAATTAAAACAAAAACCGGTCCGTCAGCTTGTTTTCGAAGGTTAAGAGTGTACAACAGGTCCGTCAAAGTTATCAAAGCTTGGGGCGGATTAACCTGAAAAAATCGTGTTAGTTCACTAGACTACACATGAGACGTAGAGCCATAACCATAACTTACAGAATCAAAACTGTAAGGGAACAATATTCGCTGATAAAAAACTGTTAGTTGGGCAATCCAGGTTTCTCAGTCTGCCTTGTGGTACGGTGTGGGAGAAAGTGAAGATGTTCAGTGGCAGAAATCACACCGGAGGATCTTTCGTGGATTCTCTTTATGAGGTAGATCAAAGCGAAGATTTGTTTCCCTGTACAAAGAAAGGAGACTTGAGTTTGGGGAGTAAGCGTGGAAAATTTCCATCAGAGAAGAGCGGGAAAAAGGGGAAGAATCGGATAACATTTCATTAGTAATGCGACTTGGGGCATTCATCAAATAAAACATCTTAAAGAGCAGGGAAGTCGCGCCAGTGGACTGCCCGGAGCATGGTACCAAAAAATTCAAAAGTGACCAACAACAAATGCTGAATGAAGATTTCCGTTGTACTTTTCTTCATCGAGTTTTGTAAAAAAGTTAAGTTTATCGACCTGAATCTCGTGTTTTATCACCAATGTACTGGACGAGGCAATACGGACTGAGTTCAGTAGTTCGAATAACAGAGAAAGGAGAGAAGCCTTCCAGTGAAGACCAGATTATTCCACAAACAGATTCATCAAGAAATTTGTGATTGATATAACCACGAACCTCTATGGTCGTTGCAGAGTATGCACCTGACCTCACTCGCGGTTGATACACTTATTGGCACAATCGGTAGTGTGGTACTTGAATGATTTAGTACCTTGGTCTTTGATTTAGCAATCCCTATGTGGCGTTCGAGCAAACTCAACAAAAACGACTCACTTTTCGCAGTGTCTTTTCAACATGACTATCCCAATATCATTATTGTACAATCTGATATTTTTCGAGAAATACACTCATTTACCAATCAATTTGGTTTTCACGTCTGCACTTTGGACTACTCTAGTATTCAGAAAAGGCTTGGTCCACACCCCAAGGGTGAAGAGTTACAAGTTTTAAAAACATCCTTGTGAATGAGCATACTGCAACAACGTACCACTGAAGACCAATATCTTCCCAAAAGACCATAAAATAAAAAGTATGGAGGATCAATGGACAGAGTACTATTCAGCTACAACGCTATCTCGCAAATTCCATTAGCTAAGGACTTGATGTTTGAGGCAGGCTTTGTAGCACATTGACCAAAGAATCCTTATTCACGGTAAACGTGTGCTCCCAACGTTTTATCTTTGTCTGGGCTTGCTACGGTGAGATTCAACCCAACAAACAGAAGCGCTGAACAATAGGGTTGACAGAAACTCGGGGACTGAGCCTAGTTGACGAGCCCCAAGAAGGGCGAAACAGGTCGTGGGCTGTCGAAGAGTTTTCAGCAACTTTGTGCGTAGTTTCATTTATGAAAATCCGATATCTTGTCATGTCACTATCGAGCCAACAGAGATGTTACTCGACTCTCCGAATTCGATTAAAGTCAGTTTTATTTCAAATTCCCTCTCACTCACTGAGCGTCCGAAGGAAATCCTGAAGTTACAAAACACGTATTTGTCTATGAATGCTCTCATGTGATCACTGAGCGGTTAATCTCCATATTGCTATCTTATTTGCGTGGGCGTGTCAATTCAGTAGGTAGTTGCATGCAGAATTCGGTCACGTGAGGTATTACGTCAGCTGATCTTCGCCTTTCCTCTCGCGCATCTTCATAACCTGTTTGAATGGTCGATTGTGTTACTGTGAGTATAATTCAAACGATCGCTTGTCACAACTTTGGTTTGATGGTAGTGGAACAATGGATTGGTCTCTGTAAATGCCACGCTTGATTCCATCCTGCCGGACCGAAAACAATGGGCCCTATTATGTTTCATTTGCGTGTTCACAAGTGTGCGGTCAATGTTAGAGATTCAGAGATCGCTTTTCATCAAATTTTGCTCTTCCAAAATACGTAAAGTAGCAGGTAGTCGCAACCTCATTTTTCCAGATGTTTGAGACCATTACCTAAAGCGACGTTGGGGGATTCTTAATGTGTATGCTGATTTCTTCAGGTCCTTTGTCAACCTACCTTCCAGGAGAAGAAAATGCACCAAATGTTACTTGCACCCCGGGTTGTTCCAATCCAACCAGTTACTTTTTGGTTCCACCTAGCGATCCTAACTAGCAATCACTCTGGGTCGATAAACAGGGTTTTGATTGGCCTTGAAATTAAAAGCAACACAAATGCAGTCCTGATGTAGACGTGCAAGCGGTTGATGAGTATTATTGAACTCTATTCAGATGAGGAAAGTCATATGAATAATTGACAGTATTTTGAAGGTCACTGTGGTTGCCGTGGGGTTGAAGGTCACATTAATACAAACTCCTCAGTGTGGCTCATTGTTGAAACGAAGACGTATTTTCAGCAACCTTATGAGTAGTGCATTGCAAAGATGTACATGTATCGCGATATCTCGAATATCGTAGCGACTGAAACATGAGGCGGCCTGGTGCAGCACATTCAGTTGCCTGAGAACAACACAAACGAGAGGGTTGGCTGGGTTTCAGCTGAGTCTCTCGAAACACCAAATTAGTTTGCAAATCAGTGTAGTTCGCTAAAGATGCTACTTATGACCTGTAAACCCGTTCCTCTTCACTAAAAACTTCCTCTTTGTGGATAAATGTAGTAGAACATATGCCTACTGTTTTATTTTCGACAGTAGGGCTGACTTGAGCTTGAATACATCACAAATTCACCTTTCGATCCCGGGATAGTTCAGCGACCAAGGCACAAACTTACTGACCGGAAGATCTGTGGTTTGAACCCAACCCCGCTTGCTGTCTAGGCTTGGGCAGCCTAATGCCATTTCATTCCTCGCGGTTCCTTAGAGTAGCATGGAAGCGGGACATCGAAAGCGTGCTGCTCTTATTTATTTAATACTACTATTTATTATTTATTTATTTGTTTATTTATCATCTTCAACATTTTATTAACCACACATCCGCTGACTGTCACCTCCTCTGAAGAGCGAAGGAAGAACTATGATTTTTCTGTATTCTTCTTCCGGTCAACCGAGCCATAAGGAACTGATAAACCGACCCACAATGAAAAATATTTGTGGACTTACTGTCCATACTACCGGTAAAAACTCTTTTGAAGGACGATAGAATATCTAAGAGCTTAGGTCTACATAGTACTAAGCAAACACTTTTTCAGCCGTGAAACCTCTTCAGTACCCGGGTGCCATGCCTGGAAGCACAAAGGCTGAAATACTGCCGGAGCGCCCAAACCCAGACAGGAGTAGTCGAGGTG
>NW_008751720.1:1613460-1627439 GCF_000715545.1 Opisthorchis viverrini | reverse complement strand
GAGCCATAAGGAACTGATAAACCCACACACAATGAAAAATATTTGTGGACTTACTGTCCATACTACCGGTAAAAACTCTTTTGAAGGACGATAGAATATCTAAGAGCTTACGTCTACATAGTACTAAGCAAACACTTTTTCAGCCGTGAGACCTCTTCAGTACCCGGGTGCCATGCCTGGAAGCACAAAGGCTGAAATACTGCCGGAGCGCCCAAACCCAGACAGGAGTAGTCGAGGTGTCGCGAACGACAGACCTCCGGGTCAGTAATTTTGAGCCTTAGCCACTGAGTTATGTCGGGCTCTGTATATTGTGTCTACAAGTTCCTTCGAGTACCCACTGGAAAGCGCAGTAAAATCATCATTGATCTAGTTACTGGTAGAAAAAATGTTCCCATTACCCTTACCATTATTTCTCCGGTCATTTTCAGGGAGATGAAATATTCCAAAATGATTGCGCACACCAACAATCCCCGGTGGAACCAGATTTTCAAGTTTGTCGATTACCCGGAACAGGAACTGGCACAACACGATTTGGAATTGACCTTGTGGAATTGTGAAGTGAACACAAACGAACAGACGTTGGTTGGAGAGGTGAGTTCATCTAGCTACTGGCCTTTAACAGCCGAGTTTTACACAGGATCGTTGGGTACTATTGATTTCAATCGACGAATCAGCTAGAACCAGTCACGTGGCCTAGCCTAGGATTTCACGAACTGAACCCGTGGTATCGCGCTGTTTTTAACCAGTCCATACTAAATTCACTGTTTTTGATGTAACACTATAGACTAACGACTTTATACTTGTCTGACTCGGAGGGCCTTTGATTCGTACTAATATCAACAAAGGCTTCTTTACCAGTGGTTTCAACAAAACTGTTATTGCTAACGCATGGGAACAACGGAGAACCTGTCTGATTTCAAGCAGTTCCTGTGTTTTATAGATAGGTCACAAAAATTTCCAATTAACTCGCATAGTTAGGCAAGAACGTTTGGGAAATTACGTCAGTATAAAATCGATACATCTCCTTTGGATGTATTCTGCTACTCATTTACTAAGACAGTAGCGTGTTACTCGGGAAGATTCTAGTGTTCGAAGCAAGAACACCTCTCAACCAGGGTCAGTTTTGAAATTACACATCCGTCAGGTTTCAAACGACAGAGTTCTCCAGCTAGTCACGTGAAAAACTACCGAATCAGCTCTGTTAGTCATCAATTCATTGTGTAACAGCGTACGGACAACGTAACCTTACCCTGTTTGCCCGGAGAAATCTCAATCACATTTTCTAATCACCCGCTCGGTACCCTTCCGATTGATTCGTTCATTTCATTAGCCTTATTTGCCAACAAATTACTACCGATTTGTCCAATCTTACCCGCTCTCGGGCCTATCGTTATTCAAGCATGCTTCGTAACGCTCTGGGCTATGGACAATCAACAGTGTGCCTCGAAGATTCGTAAAATAAGGGGTGGATTCTCCCGTTAATGGAAACAAAACTGCGCAATAGGGGCAGTTGCGAGTTAATTGATTGTCATGAAGGATAACGTACAAGTTTGTTCCACTGGGGAAGCATATTTGTTGATCTGCCATTTCCGTTGTAGGTTATCATTGACCTCAGCGTTGCCGACCTCTCCGGCGCCGCCTATTGGTATCCACTGCAATACGGCTCCTTGGTTGAAGGATCTTCAGAGGCGACAACACCAGTAAGCTATTCATCTAATTTTGTAACCATATATGTTGAAAAACACGGTCCTACGAAGATGCTCTTCAACAGATTGCGCGCTTCTTACAGAGTGTATTTGTTGAAAGGATGTCGTCTAACAAATCGCGCGCATCCAGTTAGGCCTATCTTTTTCTAGCCAAATCCATGTATGTATCCCAAAGTGTCAACGAGTGTCAAGGTTGATTTTAGTCTATAATCAAATGCTGTATTCATTCATCACAGTCATTGGTACGTCACACAGCCTGTCGGATCCTCTTCTCGCCAAGAGTCTTAAAATTCAGTTTCTTGCTGATGACGGTTCTAAGTTTCTTCGAGACTTGTGGATACGTAGAACAATATTCTAGTTGTGCGTTACTCATAAGGTTGCTGAAAGCTCGTCGATATCCCACGACCGGTTTCATCCTTCTTGGGGCTCATTAGGCAGGCGCTGTTCTCGAGTTTCCGTCAACCTTAGGTTCTACGTGAAAATGAGTGTATTTCGCTAATATTTTAGTTAACTAATTTAGTTAAATAGGTTTTGACCTTGAGAAAAACTAGCAAAATTCAACCGTAAAGTGGCCGTTATGACAGGATATTTATCATGTGTTGTCACCTGTGAACATCGCATGTGTGAGTTACTTGTGAGTTTGTAATGCACTACTCATAGGGTTGCCGAACACTCCTCGGAAATTCATCCTGGGGACATCAAAGCCGAGAGATTCAGCTGGGTTCCAGGTGAGTTTCTCGCAAAACCAAATTAGTTTGCAAATGAGTGTACTCCGCTACTTAAGAGTTTCTTTTGCTTATGCTACACAGTAGCCTCAGACGTCCTCCGTCTCTGGTTACCTGAAGAGCCTTCCGAACCGATAACCTTTTACCCCTTGGTTCCACAACACGTCTGATAACACGACAGGATTTGGGACTGAAGTGCCAACGAATCATATGTCTTATGGTAAGACTTTCTGGGAATTGACCTGTGTTGTGATGCTCCAAAAGCCCAGCTGGCTCGTTGCACTAATTTAGCTACTCAAACGCAGTGAGTAGCATACAATTATTTGAGCGGATATTCCGGGTTAGGCGGCTGAAAACCACCGAACTGAACGACAGGCACTTCCCCATCCATTCCGAAGACCCATAAGAACCAAGTTCCAGTTGGACAAATCTTTTCAAGCACTACATAAAAACCAGGTTGATGATTAGCATAACTTATCCTAACTGGTGAAAAAATACGCGACCTCAGTAAAACTGGAAAATATTTGGCGAATATACACTCATTTGCAAACTAATTAGGTTTTTCGGGAGAGGATTACCTGCAACCCAGCTGAATCTTTCGTTTGTGCTAGATCCAAGCGACGAATTTTCAGCAACTTTATGAGTAGTACATTCCAAGGGAAAATACTTGATTTCAACCCATATCTGTCCGTTTTTCACGAATGTATCACATGGAAGAACCACGGACATGGTGTCTGGATGTGCCAACGAGACAGATTTTCGGAATATCATTCCAAATAGTTGCTAATGTTGTGTACGAACAACATTCACTTGTCCTACAGATTGGTGGTGTAAAAGCGGCAACAGAACCGTACACCCGGTATACTTACTGATGAGACTTTCGTTCTCGCTCAATCGGTTGAACAGGGGACGGGCTTCTGAGCCAGGTTTCGTTAGAGTTTAGGGTCCAATCTCCGCGACTTGTATGTTCCATTCAGCTCAGGAACTATCGCAACGCACTCACTTGCATACCAATTTGGTTTTCATGGGAGACCTAGCTGACTGTTGCGTCATTTATATACCACGTATTGCAATACTGGTGTATCCTGTCAACTGGAACATGAGACGGACTTTGTGCAGCACATTTAGTTGAAGGAAAGCACCTTAGATGAGAGGTTCAGCTGTGTCTTCTGTGGAAATCAAACTGGTGTGCAGACAAGTGCACGTCGCTAATTTCGTGCAATTTGGTTTTAAGTAAAACACAAGGTTGTGGGAAGCTCGCGGACCATGTGTACCTGAACAAGAGTGAAAGCGGTCTTGTGCTGTCGAAGAGTTTTCATCAACCTTGTGAGTAGTGTGTTATGTCGGGTTGTTCGACTAGCTGACTAATCTCCTTTATAGATAGTTCTGTGAATGGTCTTTTTAGGTACATCGTTGCATTTTGGCGGTCTTGGTATTGTTGTTCGTATTGTTTTCTGGAATTTCTGGGATATGCGTCTCATCCCAGGGTATCTGTGAGCAGCTCCAGTTCAGTTACCATTGCACAACTGACTTCGAGTTACCAATCGGCCACCAGGACAGTCCACGTTGTGAAAAATTCGTCATGCATAAGATCTTTTGGAGAGGTCATTCGAGTTCGTCGGCTTCCTGAAGTTCCTAAAGCCCCGGAATTGGGCAACCAACTGACTTTAAATGTCTTTTTCTCGTCGATTTATTCATATTTAAGTTAATTGCACTTAATTTGGTCAATGGGTTCAAAATAGGTTGCTTTATACATAACATTCAAATCATCAAATCACGACAGACAATTTCGGTCGGGAGTTTAAAGCTTGATGAGGCTGTCATCCTCATATTATCAGTGAGTTCTGGAGCATACATTTACGGTTAATATTTTTAATTTTGATATCAATGGAACGAATAATCCATATTTGTTCAAACTCGAACTTTGATCACCATTCATGAAAGTGTCGACCACATCCTCCTCGCCGGTAAAACATAACATCAACTTACCTGTGTTGTGGGTGTGGGCTTTTGGAAGTAAAACGAATTGAAAGACATGGATGTACGTAACCGGAGAAGCAATGATTAGTCGCTCCAAGTAACTTTTATACTTCCGTTAAAGTTGTATTTTTCTGTGAAATGCGACAAAATTATTTTCAATTTTCATTTTAGGTTGTCGGAACTGGTGGGGACCAATATTCCCAAATTTCACCTTGTAAGTCTGATGAGGTGGATACTGTTGTTTCGTGTGACTACCGTTATTCTCGTGCGCTAATCTGCTTGCCTTTTTCCTTCCAGCACGTCTTGATGCTCGCGATGCGGATTCCATTCAGCGACTTCGCAAAGATAGGTATCCTGCGGATATGGACGCTATTCGCAGTCCCTTACGTGGGCCGCCAGATATCTCAATGCTAGACTCAAAGCCAGATGATTACTCTGACTTGGACGAGCGTCAATATGGACACCCTGCCTCGTTGTCCGCACAACGTGGTTCGTCAAGGTCACGTGGTCGTCGGTATTCATCTCGGTAAGGCAGGAGTTCCAGTCCCTTCTAATAAGTACCCTCTCATTGGTCGATCGTAGAACCGGTCTTGCTTATGATTGTCGGTGTACGTCAGGAAAACGACACGCCTGGTGGGAATCGAGTCTGTCTTCTGCATCTGCGCATTACTTGTCTTATATTACTGGATATACACAGTGGTTGCCGTACAAGCTTCTCACCACATCTGGGTGTCACGTGACAGACAGCGCATTGATCTGTCCATTTCCCTATGAAATCCGCAGGTCACTGGATGCCAACTTTCGACACCACAGCTAAAGCGGTTAAACACTTCTCAAGATGCAACTAACGAGCTACGTCTAACGAATCAGGTGAATGATCGCAAGAAAAAATGGTCATAAAGACGGCGTACGTATTAAGCATCTTTCTGCACACTGTCAAGACTCTAAGTTATACAGGTGGAAGCATGGTGGTCCATCCAATCGAATTTTCCCGAATACTGGTCTGCTCAAACGGGCAACTTCCTGCCGGTTCTGAAAAATTTACCGCCAAGACCCTGAAGAAGACACCTGAAAACTTCGGCGATGTCGAAATTAGGGCCCACGTTTTCCTACCAAGCACCATAGACGATTTCTCTCAGGTTGTGGCGATCCAGTATATCCAAACTCGTCATCGATCGCCTCCAATGAACAGTCATGGCGCGAGTGGGCATCGCAACGAGCCGCAAGGCGTATTGTAGAGCGTGGACGAATCAATCGATGGCCGCTTAGTTGTGTGATTGCTAACTCACTTCATGTGCTTTGATCCCTAAATCTTAGGAAACTTGTCATTCCACCAGAAGGCGTAATTTGTATCTTTCAGCTCATTTGAGCAGAACTGATGTTTATGAAATACTGTTCGACCAGAAAAGGCACTGAAGATTGAAATGGTTGGGGTATGACGGGGGTAGAAAGAAACCACAGGGGTTCGGACTTGTTTTGTCTGGTAACATGCTCAGGTACCGGCCAGAATAATGTACTTTTGAGGCCAAGGATCGCTGTTCGAAGCCACCAGCGAGTTGACTCTATTCCTTGAAAGTGGATACTTTTGGACAATCGCAATCCTGCTGAGGGGAGATTCAAGTGAATCTCTTGTTTATAATGATCTGTCACTGAATATGCTCTACAAATGTCGCCTAGAACGATATGAAAGACACCGAAGTACTTTTTCTTGACCCAAGGCCGACTGAAAGGTTCCGGCTGGTACACCATCAAGACCAAATTAATTTGAAGAACGGTGTGTGACTCCAGTTACATTCGGTTCGGTAGTAAAGTAAGACATAAGATCAATGACATCTTGAGTACCACGCCTATCTGATAGGATCCAAGAAGGGTGAAACCGGTAGTGAGCTGTTCAAAACAATTCATCAACCTTATGAGTAGTATAATGTCCAAGTTCGTGGTGCCAATAACCACCGTCCATGAGTAACTAACTGGTTCTGAGGCATTTTTCAAGAAATGCATCACACACACGTTATTACTTCCCAAACGTACTTTTCTTGGAGGTATCTGTTCCCGAAAGTCTCCACTTTGTGTTGAGCATCCTGTTTTCTCCAGCTGGTTCAAAACCAACTGAGAAAGCAACCTTAAATCCTGATTAAAATAAAACGGGACACCAACCTCCCCACCTCTTCCCTTCGTGCTAACTTGTAGCGACGCAGGGGGGTATCCGCATGACGAACGCGTGGTTCATTCCGACGCCTCCGAGTTCTCTGATGTTTCCGAACTGTCCCGAATGAGCCTACACACAAGCCATTCTGAACGCCAACACCATCCGTCGGAACCGCTATCCCCTTACCGAACACGGGACCAGTATGGATCGAGTCAACCAGGCCAAACATCAAGACACATGACGCAGCATCGGCAGTCGGCCAGCCCCAGGACGAACCTGTACTCACAGACGCGAACACGAACTAGCACTGAAGACTTGCTCTCGAGGGCTCACAAGGGAATTACCTCCATGGATGAGCAGCCCATCGCGAAGGAGAGCAGTAGCTCGGAATGCGGATCGGGTCTGGTCACATCATCTCTGAGCAGCACGGTAGGTCAATATCCCAGGCCAACGTCAGGTTCTCATGAAACTGGCCCGTCTATGGAACGTGGTGATGGACGGAAAAATCGCCCCAGTATTGGGAACAAATTTTCCGTGGTTCTTGGTCGATCACATAAAAGTAGTAGTACCTCCAATTTGGGTAAGTAAATTACAACCATCCCATTTTTGATTAGTCTCATACTCTAGGCAATTGCGCAATTGCGTTGCGTTCACCACCTGTGCACACGTGCTGTGTGTGTGAAAAAAGCTCTAGCTTGTTGGTTGTTGAAGGAATTTTCGATGGAAATTTTGTCCTGTAAGTGAAATCAATCTGTGCCCAAAAGCCGAGAGGTCTTCTACAGTTGTTTCATACTTATTGGGAACCATCAGCAGTGCACATTGCACCAAACTCTCGGGGGTCTGGAACCCGGTACCTACAGGCTAGTAGTTAAAGAGGGGATGAACCAGTTAACAAGTGACCACATGATGTTGACTCTGTGATTGAAGGATGAGTGGGCTATGTGCTGTCTAAGTGTGAGTCAGTCACCCTGCTGATCATCCACCGTAAACTAACGGTTATCTGTTCAAACTACTGGTTGGGATTTCACGGGTTGGTGACTCTTCTGAACCTCGTGAGACGCACGCTGCTGATGAGTCCCAGTAAGAAGGAAACAGTTGTGCGGATTCTCAGCCTTTGAGCATAGATTGGTTTCGCTGACAAGATGAAACGTTGATTGAAAATTGGACAGACGTTTATTCGGACGCACACCATAGCTCTCACTGTTTGGATTCGATGGCGCGATGCAGTCTGTGGCCACCCGTTTCCTGCACGCCTTTCCTTGATGATCCAAGGTCTCGTGTCGGAAGGTAGTTCTTGTTCATAGCTTGCTGTAAAACTCTTCGTTATGTCTTCTCAAGTGCTATGTGCTGTCTGATTGGCTCTCGCTTCTCTCCTTCGATGTTGGTACCTCTGTCTTCTGAGCATCCTGGTCTGTTCGGTCGACATTTTTTGTCACCGATCTGATAGCTATTGATTTCGGCTTTGTTCTGAAACTACGTCGTACCGCTCTTTTTCATAAGTTACGATATTAAACTAAGTGCTCATATAAAGACGGGCTTGCTTGCAAAGTTTTTTTTGAGGATTCTGCCACGCGCAATATAAGTAGAACAGGAGGTGCCAGTTACTTTTTTGCACATAAGAGACAAATCAAACAGTGTACTGCAACTGCCTCAGCAACGTTAAATTTTTGCCCGTGATCCGCTCGTTAGACAGCCAAAGATCTCGGAAACTGTTGAAGTTCCCGCAGTAATTTTGGCAGAGCCCTCGTCGTGTGAACGATTTTCAGAGGTATGTACAGCTGTCCCTTATATGGCGCCTACCACAAGAGCGGAAGCAATGGAGGAACACAACGCAGTTGGTTCTTCACCCTTCGCCCCGCATTACAATTCGCCATTTTACGGGAATTCTCAGGTGTGAGCGTTGAGTCTAAGAATACTTATTAGGTTTGTCACACGGAACAAGCACCTAGCTACTTCAGGTATGCAACCGACTATTCAGTTGAAACACACGGTGTGCTAACTGGCATTGAATCCGGTATGATCCAAAAACAGAATTAGAGTGAATGCTGCGCGCACTCTGAAGCTGAAATAAGATTAACGCAGGTTGTAGCCCCAAGCAATGACATGAGTGTGCCAAGTACTCAGCTTGGAATTCATCCGCAGCGTTGTCAATCGCCCCCAACACTACCCCTTTAATGACAGCTTCTTCCCTAAGATATTCAGAACCCTTCAGATAATCCTAACGGTTTGGTTGCTATAGCAACCGAGTCGTACCGTATAAAGCTTCCAACTACGTCTTTACTATTGACCACTTCTGAGGTAGAAATGGCATAGTAATACAAAAGCACTTAATCAAACCACGAACACTCGAGTTTCCTCAAACTTATGTTTTAATTGATTCCCAATTGGACATAATTCGACAATACTCTCGTGCACACGAATTTGGGTTTGACAGGAGGCCCAAATGTCTCCAGTTGAAGGTGGCCTTTATGCAGGCTATTCAACTGCAGCAAAACGTCACACACGAGAGGTTCATCTTCTTTCTGAACCGAATTCGTGTGGAAATGAGGTTATTTGACACAACTACAACATTTCCACGTGACAGTCAGGGAGTACGCTAAAGGTACCGAGCTCCGGAGATTTGAGCACTTGAAAAAATGGCGTAAGATCCGGACTACTCACGAGTAGCCGAAAACAATGCGAAAAATAACTCCTGATTGCCGTAAGGTCTGTGACAAAGCAAGTAAACCAGGAAAACGTTCCTTCACCCCAAACTAAACATGATAGCTTCAAGGAAGTTTTCATTTGAAACTAGATGATCCAACTTTTTAACCTGTCAAAAGTAGATAACTTGCTGGCAGAACTTCATTAGCGGATGGAATTAGAAGCTGATCGAGTCGTGTGATGCTTGTTGCCTGGTTGTGAGCTAATTAGCCAGGGTACAATAAAATCCACCACAACTTTTGAAAAAGTCATTCCCGCACAAGTTTCACACACAAGCAGTCTACGATTTTGAGGAGGCAAGGTATTTTGCCCTGACGAGACAATAACTTGAAAGCACTTTTGTGGACCCGTCTGCGAGAAAACCCTTCAAAAGACATGACGACTGATCCATTTGTATTGAGGCTGTGTTTGAAGACATTACAGTAAGGTATGACAATGTCTTTGTTGCACCAGAATACCGATAGCTTGCAAACGTTCCACCGCTAATCAACAAGTTACCAGCGGTGCGCACACGGGTGAAAATGACCATCGACCTGTCCTCTGAAGGAGGATCAATGGCTGATGTAATTTGAACCATCATGTAGGTTAATAATTGACCTCCAGGTGAATGGGATCAATATAGAAGTAATGATAAGAATAACGGTAAATGTGTATATGTGTATTACTTTGCCCCAAATGGATAAGAGTAATGAGGGGGTTGAATCTCAACGGAGATGTACATGATTGAACTGGGATCAATATAGAAGTAATGATAAGAATGACGGTAAATGTGTATATGTATATTACTTTGCCCCAAATGGATAAGAGCAATGAGGGAGTTGAATCTTAACAGAGATTTACACGATTGGATCCATTTTGAATCCATCTTTTAGGGGGTCA
The DNA here is from genome assembly GCF_000715545.1 of Opisthorchis viverrini. NCBI lineage: Eukaryota > Metazoa > Platyhelminthes > Trematoda > Opisthorchiida > Opisthorchiidae > Opisthorchis > Opisthorchis viverrini. Next base: position 1,617,297 of record NW_008751720.1, on the reverse strand, counting down.
TGCGTCTTCCTGCATCGTTAACTCTCGCGTTATAAATCCTAACATTGCTAAAATATATTCTGATTTGTTCTTGTTAGACGAACTAAACAACATAGGTGTACCATTGTTGGTAGCGTGAGGAGGTCTGGAAAGTTCTACTGGTGGAGGTCGCGTCCTGTAAGGGGAGCCAATCTGTGCTGAAAATCTGGGAAGCTCTATCGAACTGTTTCATCCTTAATGGAAACCATCGTCAATCTGCATTTCATGAGACTCCAAAGGCTTAAGAATCCACGATTTCCTAGCCAGCAGTTTGAACGCTTAACTGTTCTCAAACGAGCTACAGACAGGTGGCATAAGGAATTCACATATAGACAAACGGAATACACATCATGGCGTCGTGCCTGTCATATCAACAACAATCTATTGGGAGCGAAATACATTTATATGATGTTTTTATAAACATCATGAACGAGAGATTCAGCTGGGTTCCAGATGAGTAGTCTCCCGTCAAAACCAACTTGGTATGCAAATGTGCGTATTTCGTTAATTTTGTGAAACTTGGGTTCAAGTGGAACATAAGTTTGACGGAAACTCGGGGACTGTGGTTAGCTGATGAGTCCTGAGAGGAAGGGCGAAACCCTCCGCTGTCGAAGAGTTTTCACAAGCCTTATGAGTAGTGTATTAAATTTATCAGTAGCTTAGTGAAAGAATCAAATTCATTCATCTTCCATCTGAGAAGTTGTCATTTGAAGAGCCAGTCAATGAACAATTGTGATCACGTGAGGAATGATGAGTGGCGCTCTGTCGTTCCAATGCAAGCTAATCACACTGCTGTTCAATCGATTAATTGTTCAGACTATTTAGCGGGAGGTCGCGGGTTCGCGACTGCCTGCAGTTTCGTGAGATGCGCATTGCTGGCGATCCTCAATAAAAATGAAATAGTTGGATGGTGCTTTTCGGCGTTCAAGTATAGTTTGGCTTCACATGCAAGACGAAAGCTCCAACAGTGGTCGAGTTCGCTCGGAATTAAGAAATGCATGTAAACGGCTTAGATTAGTGTCCATAATCACTCAGCCCACGTTAGAACTGCGGAAGGACGCTAAATCGATAGTCGCCAGTAGTCTCTGTAAAAAGTAGTGAGGTGTCACACCACATAAGTTCCTGAATAGGGAAAAAAGGACGTGGGACTTCTAGATCGGCCGTTTTGGTAGTCCGAAAGACATGTGAGCTGCAGCTGCGTGGTTTTGAACAGCATTTAAATACAAAATAGTGATGTAACCTGGCGAGTTCATCCTGTCTTTTTCACCATGCACAACTGCCCACACGCGTTGGACAACTGTGAAAAGAGACCAATCGTTGTACTGTACAGAAAGTGGAACTTGCAAAAATTACGGTTCGTCTGGACGATCGCATGTGGTATCAAAGAAACGGAACATGGGGGAGACAACCTTTGGTATCTCGTATGAACAGTAGCACCTGCGAATGCCATACAGTGTACCCGTTAACCAGTCCTAACCACGCCACCCCTATGCTCTGTATTCGATAAGAAACCATATAAGATACTTAGGTGATTGGGTCAGCTTGAAATGAGGTCTAGACAAACAAACTCATCACTCCAATACTACTCGCGAGGCGTCACGCCAAAGGTTGAACAACTGTGAAAAGAAATCAATCGTTGTACTGTACAGAAAGTGGAACTTGCAAAAATTACGGTTCGTCTGGACGATCGCATGTGGTATCAAAGAAACGGAACATGGGGGAGACAACCTTTGGTATCTCGTATGAACAGTAGCACCTGCGAATGCCATACAGTGTACCCGTTAACCAGTCCTAACGACGCCACCCCTATGCTCTGACCATGCTACCCCTATGCTCTGTATTCGATAAGAAACCATATAAGATACTTGGGTGATTGGGTTAGCATGAAACGAGGTCCAATTAAACAAACAAACAAACAAACTCATCATTGCAATACTACTCGCAAAGCGTCACACCAAAAACTTTACTGCAACTAAAAAGTCAATAATTTTCTCTTTTCTATCCCGTAAGCGTTTTTGAGGGCGAACCGAAGTAGACTGACTGTACGTGGTAATAAGCACTCTCGTTTGCACACCTATTTGTTACCGCGAGATTCAATCAAATCTCCAACACAGACGCTGCCTCACGCTCCGATTGGTCCGACATTCAAGGGAGCAAAGTCTATTTTCTTGATACAATATACCACTTCTAAGGTTACCGGAGGGTTTTCAGCATCCTTATAAGTAGTATATCGTTTCATGAAGATTGCAAGTAGTATGTTAAAACTGGTCGTCATTCGCTGAGTAAGTTCATACTAACTAGGTTGTTCAACGCAGAAGAGGGTGTTGCAATTCGTAACTTCCGGATCGTATACAAAAGAACGCATAACGCAATATTTATTGAACTGGTTTGAAAATGTTGGAGTCAAAAGTGTGAACTGGGACGGAAAATGTCGTTTTTTAATATGCCTCATTTTGAGTCTTGTTCGTGGTCCGTTTCTTTATGTTTTTTCCGATTTTTAATGTAAACCTTGATGGCACATCACCTTTGGATGCATCCGACCTTTTACTTTACGATACATCTAACTTAACGCAAATCGAAGTTGAACATAATAAACGTCCCTTACCGATGATGCCTCAAGAGCAGAATCCCTGCCCACTACTTCGTGTGTTATGGCTGAGGGACTTCTTGTTAGAAAGGTTGCCTCCGAACTCCATATTGAACAGTGGCGATGCCTGCTTGTATACGTGCCTTTTGTAAAGAGGTTGGGTTAATCAGCAAGGAATAAACGTATAGTTGAAGGGATGTATGTATGGCCCCTTCAAAGAGATATCTAACCGAACTCCCCGAAAACTGATTGTGACTGGACATAACCAGTAGTATGCTTCGGAAAATCTCAACTGTTACATAACTTTTGCAGGAGCAGCCAGAAACCAATTGAGTAAATCTTACAGTCTAGGGATAAAGTTCGATCATCGCTGCGCGCATTTGGGGTCGTTTTACAAAGCGGAAGGCCAGAGCATAAACTTTTATCAAAACTGATGAGCTTTACTCCAACTACCTCGTTGACAAGCATGTCGATAGTTCTGTTTCCTCCCATTCGACGACGTGGTAGATGTACAAACGAATTTTGGAAAGTTTTACCTGATGGCTTCAAGTGCGATGGCCTTTTGGTCACCACATCAGCTGACCTGGATCAAACTAGCACACTCTCTTCTCGTGTTTCAGACAAGAAAGCGCGAACTCGGTTCCAGAGGAGCGAAGAAGTACTACCCGCTGGACCTGTGAACTTATCCGTAGATGGCGCTTTCCACGCACCTGGACAGGAAACTGGAGACCCATCCTTCAGACGAGGACCTTTTCAGCAACAGCGTAGTGTGAGTAGCGGGAATCCGGATGTGGGGACCGATATTGAGAGGTGAGTTGAGTTGGTGAATGAGACCTGGTCACATCTAGTTCAGCATTTGGTATGCTTTTACCTGTTTGACCTGAGACGATCTCAAAAAACGGTGGTCAACAGTATTCCTTCTAAACGATAGATTCTATTACCCGTTGATCAATTCATGAAAGGTGTTGTTATAACCCTCCACAAAGCAAAAATTGGACGAAACTCATAAACTTCACATGCATTTACTCTTTGAGAGCTCCAGATGGCTCAGTGGTTAAGACGCGAACTTACTGACCGGAAGGTTTGTAACTGCTCATGTTGAGTCTTGGGCAACCTGGAAGTATCTTAGCTCTTGTTCTTCCTTCTGATGGCATAGCAGCTACACACCGAGAAAGTGCTACAACTGAACGATTATTATTTATCCTGCGGAAGTACAACGAATGACCCAATTG
>NW_008751720.1:1609009-1612498 GCF_000715545.1 Opisthorchis viverrini | reverse complement strand
TGTTTGACCTGAGACGATCTCAAAAAACAGTGGTCAACAGTATTCCTTCTAAACGATAGATTCTATTACCCGTTGATCAATTCATGAAAGGTGTTGTTATAACCCTCCACAAAGCAAAAATTGAACGAGACTCATAAACTTCACATGCATTTACTCTTTGAGAGCTCCAGATGGCTCAGTGGTTAAGACGCGAACTTACTGACCGGAAGGTTTGTAACTGCTCATGTTGAGTCTTGGGCAACCTGGAAGTATCTTAGCTCTTGTTCTTCCTTCTGATGGCATAGCAGCTACACACCGAGAAAGTGCTACAACTGAACGATTATTATTTATCCTGCGGAAGTACAACGAATGACCCAATTGCAACACATAATGAGTGGTAGCTAAGAACCTCACAGCTGATCGATAGACACAAGCGAATTGCACTAAACGCGCCAGTTTATAACGAGATGATCAACGGTACCATTCAACCTGTGACTCAGGTTGGCGGAACCCACACTTCCAGAATCCTTACAATGATGACAAGAACAGTAGCAGACAACACTCCTGAAGAATGTAAAACAGTACATTGCAGAACAATTACAGACGCCAATCACAGACCATTTTTCAGGACCGAGGTTCGAGAAAGGGCCACCGAAAACATGTGTAATTGTTCAGATTTCAAAAGAACAAGCCATCTGCAGATGAACTTGGGTGATCATTTTCATCAGCACGGTGAAAGCGACATCCATTTCAATCGATTGTTACGCACGGAACCTAGTGATTCATATCCACACGAAACACAAACTACCTGGTTGCGTTTCCTGTGCGGCGAAAAGGCTGGAAAGATTTGACAGAAAATCCAGTCACGGACAAAGTCATTAACAAACATCGCGTCTCCAAGTTTGACACCATACTACAGGACTCTGGGGAATTTCAGGGCTGTATTCCATCACGCAGAGAGTGTATCAACTCAAATTATTCCTTATCGTTTTATGATTTCGTCATGTTGAACACACAGTACTCCAATTCTAGTCGTTTCAGAGCCACAAACTCGTGGTTATCCCTGGAAAACCCTAGTTTTTTTGTGAGTGCATCACAATGACAAGTTGTTTGTGTCTTCCTTTTCGTCTGTTAGCCGAGCCAGTCCAAATCTTTCTCGAAATGAATCGCACGTTGGTGAGTTCGTGGAAGGACTGGGCCCTGGGCAACTGGTCGGTCGGCAAGTCCTAGGAATGCCCTGTCTTGGTGAAATCCAGCTGAGCTTCTTCGATCGAAAAGGACACCTTGAGATCGAAGTGATTCGCGCTCGTGGACTACAACACAGAAACACCGCGAAGCCACTGCCTGCACCGTATGTGAAACTGCACCTTTTAGAGGGAAAGCAATCGGTCGAGAAGCTTCGTACAACCACTCCGCCCCGACGAACGTTAGATCCTCTATACCAACAGCAGTTAACCTTCTCGGTACCTTACCACGGAAAAATAATGCAGGTAAGAGGTAGATATATATTGGATTATCCTCAGTAACTAGACTGATGGATGCTATAGGCTCTCGAAACAGTTAGGCTACAACTTCCGACTCTTGAAGTTGTTCGTTTGTCCAGGGGTCACTCTTTAAAAGCTTCGTTATGGTTTAGAATTTTTGCCACACCAGTCCGTTGACCTCCAGTTCTACGGTAGGGTCTTCAAAACGTTCAAGCCATTCCTTTTCTTCGAATTGCTGAAAGTAGGCACAACCAGGTAGGGACCACTTTCTGTTTGGTCTCTCCCCTGTCCCAAACTTTTCCCCATGATTCTGCTGTTTCAATTGGTTGGACGAATTTAGTCAATCTGGCCCAGGAGGTTGGATTCGACTTGATCCTTTTTGGAAGAACTGGAACGTACGAAATTTCTTCAACAAAGGTTACTACAATCCTTTTGACCGCTTCGCTTAGGCGTTGCCCAAAGAAGGACGGCAGTTTTATAAGTGGATTAGAGAGAGAGGAAATATTTGCCAGTGCAGTGCAACCATTCTTAGTCAGAGTGCTTTAAGCATATAAACTCACTGTTCTAGTCTAGTCTATGCGGTTTCCCCATTGGGTAGCAGTTACCATATTCTCATACGTAGACCGTCACTTAGGTGTGTGTGTGTGTGTGTGTGAGTGAGTATGCTTGCTGTGATGTGAGCAATCGTGTCACTACGCGTCGAGTGAGGATTTTCATTTCGTAATGATTGGTTTGCCAGCCTACCAAAAGGTTGGATCCGCTTGCCTTAGTGAGATCATCGTCCAATCATCCTAATACGGCTGCGCATCAGCCTACTGCGCAGCGGAACAATCATGTGAAACAGCGCCGTGCGATTATACCCCCACGTCTGAATCACGTCCGATTTCATCATGTGCCGGAGAAAGGTCAAAAAGGGACACAGAAAGTTCACGCCCGCTCCATGGCCAAGACACCCCGTACACAAGCGCACAGGTGGCCATCTATGATCAACCGAGACAAAGGGACAACCGCCTGAGAACCGGTGTGGGCGTGTAGCAGACACTGGTTGTTTGACAGTGGATCGACCATCAAATACGGTCACAAGTGAATCATATATATAGAAGTTTGTAATTGCGTTAATACACAGTTCCTTCTGGTCGCCTTCTTGTCTTCTGACTATAACCCAGTAGCGTCAGGGCAGGTGAAGAGATACAACACATCCGCCTTCTGTTCTACCCCTGACTCGTTTTATTCACCGTACCTTCCGTTTCAGGTGAGCGTCTGGGGCGAATACGGTCGAATGGATAAAAAAGTCTTTCTTGGAATGTGTGAAGTCGTACTGGACGATTTGGACCTGAACTCGGTCGTATTCGGTTGGTACAAACTGTTCGGTATGATTGCATCAAGTGCACACCATCATCACCATCACCATCAGCGCCGAGAGGTCTCACAGGCTGACCCCTCTAGAGGATTCGTCGAGGAGCCAGAATCCTCTCGATCGAAAGAGCAGTCTTCTCCAAAAGGCCGTATATCATCTTTAGGTGGCCGGGGTCCAAAAAGCGCTCCGTACAGTGGCGACGGGACACGAGGAAAGTCAGCCGGAGGAAGTCGATCGTCAGGTGGAAAGAAGTCTAACGCGTCTTGACAGAAATCCCCACCTCCTCTACGTGTATATTTAAAAATCGATTGATTTTCTCGCCCATTGTGGGTTTATTTGCCAAGTAGTATTAGTTGCCCCACAGAGAAGTTGCAATATGAGAAAAGGGGCGCAGAATACACACACACACAACCCATATACTTACACAGAGAGAGCGAGAGAGAGAGATCCACCTTACTATTTTAGGTTCCTTTTTTGATAGAGACTTTGTATTTCGAGAAAATGCTGTGACGGGACTTTATTTTCAACGATATTTTCATTGTAGACTCTCACCTCACTCCCGCCAACTCCACCCACTCCCCCCCTCTGACACACACGTCGAACTAAGATAGACTTGTGGAATCAAGTTTTTGCGGCTTCCTTCTGACATTTACACACACACACACACAC
>NW_008751720.1:1605034-1608354 GCF_000715545.1 Opisthorchis viverrini | reverse complement strand
CTTGACAGAAATCCCCACCTCCTCTACGTGTATATTTAAAAATCGATTGATTTTCTCGCCCATTGTGGGTTTATTTGCCAAGTAGTATTAGTTGCCCCACAGAGAAGTTGCAATATGAGAAAAGGGGCGCAGAATACACACACACACAACCCATATACTTACACAGAGAGAGCGAGAGAGAGAGATCCACCTTACTATTTTAGGTTCCTTTTTTGATAGAGACTTTGTATTTCGAGAAAATGCTGTGACGGGACTTTATTTTCAACGATATTTTCATTGTAGACTCTCACCTCACTCCCGCCAACTCCACCCACTCCCCCCCTCTGACACACACGTCGAACTAAGATAGACTTGTGGAATCAAGTTTTTGCGGCTTCCTTCTGACATTTACACACACACACCACACACACACGCACACACACACACATTCCGGTCGAAATATTGCGTACAGAGGACTATTATTAACGTTACCGATGGGATCCAGCATTTTTTCAAAACAGACGCTATCGCTCTTGTGTTTTTCTCTCTCCCTCAATTCTAACAGATCGCTCACGGTACTTAGCTTTTCCGACAATAGTGGACTGCTTTCCTATCGAAACTACATCAGACTACACCAGATGCACACAGATTAATTCTTTGGATATGTAGATATGTCTCCACGAACTGTAGGCAGATTCTGCCTGCTCCCACAAACGGACCAATCGATGACCACACATAATCTCTGACTATCGGTGGGGTCTCACTTTCTCATGTCATCTTCGGTACTGACTAGACTTGTACAATTTCGCGTGCCCCTTGCTCGTGATGTACATCTTCATACGTCACACACCCGTCACGTGAACAATCTCTTCGACCACCTGTGCTACGTTCATACTCAAGTGCCAATAATTTCAGAGTGTATTTTAACATTTCTCGCGTACGACTACCCTTCTCTACCCTTCGCATACTCACACACACACACACACATATTGAACCAATCAACCTCTCTGCAAGTAGTGATACTTTGCAATCGCAACCCCTCATTGATCTCTGTAGAATAGTTTTCCTCTGATGTCTACATGAACAACTAGTAGAAAGGCCAATAATTGTGTAGATTTGTCAACCAACCCTCCTCTTCCGCTTCTTGATGACCTACAGGCACAAAGCGCCCACCTCTGTCTTGGTCGATTTTTGTCACCCTCAATGCTCTTTCTTGATTCATCACCATTTTTTTTGAAGGACTGCACTGTTACGACTAAAACGGGAATACAATTTCAAACATGAACCTCCTCAGTTTTATTTTTGCTCAGGGGTTGATTTTGAAGGTAGCATGGAATGTGTTCAACATTCCAGTTCTTCGAACTCTGCAGTGGTCAAATGGTCACTGAAATTTGAAAACTTTGAAGTTTGAATCAGTTTTACCACATCAGCGTCTTGAAATGGCTGGAATCTGGAAAACCGAGTTCTGTTACCAATTGAGATTCCGTCTTGTAAATGAACTAAAACCATGCTGAGAAGCCAAGAAGCTCTGTCCATCTGCTTCATCCTCACTGCGAATCATCAGCACCTCACGAAGCCACAGAGTATCGGGAACAGACGATCTCCTGGTTAGTAATTCGAACGCTTGGTCGTTCAGCCATAGTATCTGATCAGCAGTGTGATTAAAGCGCACTCGGGTAATATATAGCGCCAGTTATCCCCCAATCACGGGATCCACATCACGTGGTCACATGTGTTGACCGACTGGCTAGTTGAGCAACGACAAATAAGTTCTTTGGCTCACTTACTGGAACAACGATGACGGACCACCGTCTTGTGAAGAGGTGACTGCTATCGCCGGTTTAAACCGAGTTGAACGAACCTTTGATTCAGAAACGATAGGTGACCTTAGCGAATCTGCACTCATTTGCAAACTAATTTGGTTTTTCGAGGGACCCAACCAAATCTCTCGTTTATGATGTTCTCAGGCAACTGAATGTGTTGCACCAGGTCGCCTCATGTTTCAGTCGCTACGTTATTCGAAATAACGCGATATATATATATATATATATATATATTTGTAATGCACTATCGCGATACCTCGACTGAAACATGAGGCGGCCTGGTGCAGCACATTCAGTTGCCTGAGAACATCACAAACGAGAGATTCAGTTGGGTCTCAGGTGAGTCTCTCGAAAAACCAAATTGGTTTGCAAATGAGTGTGTATTTGCTAATTTCGTGCAACTTGGTTTCCCGTAGAACATAAGGTTGATGGAAAACCCGGGGACTGCGCCTTCCTGATGAGCCCCGTAAAGGGTGAAACCGGTCGTGGACTGTTGACGGCAACCTTATAAGTAGTACATTACAAAGACAAGTGACCTTGATCTTTCTACAAAGTTCTACCCAGCCAACGGAGCAACGGACATTTGCCTCCTCTTCACTGGAGTTCATCGGATCCAAGAAGCAATGAATACTTTATGTTAAAAACTCCAGACAGTTAAACTACAATTGTGAGGAGTTCTGGAGAATATTTAGGTTTGCGAATTCCGGTTGTACTGATTGTGATCGATCGCTTCGCGTGCCACAAACCTGTAGGATAATTTCACGGCTATTTCACTCACTCATAATCATAGCTCTTGTGCCATCACATAGCCTCACCAGCACTGCGCATTTTTGAGTCTAGACTAGCAAATCAACGAAGTGTTCATGATTAAAAACCCAAAAACTCACTTGACTAGAGATGAACTCAGCTGACTTCACAACAGCAATTAGGTCACGGTCTTGGTCGCTGGCATCGTCAGGTAAATGTGGTGAATCGATTTTCCAGGAGTGCAAGGAATCACGTTGACTACAAACTGTTCAATCCCGATGAGTTTCCGAATAACTTGAAACCCCAAAGGAAAGTTGTACGGTTGTCCCGCCTCTTTAAAGAGACTACTCTCTGAGGAAAAAAACCCATAGGGGAACTCTTGGTAGCCTTTTAGGCTAGCTGCCAGTGGATCCAGGTTCGGTGTGCTCATTCTTTATCATATCATGCAGTCCATTTCCAAAATTAGTTGACGGTGTGAATGAATGCTCGGCAACTGACTGCAGATGCGTTGCCGGTCGTTTTGGAACACATTTGTGGACTCTGACCACGCGCTCGTCCGGAGTCGCTTCTCCCTACGTTTCCCGGGGTCGCGTAAGGTGCGGACGAATCGCATGACAACTGAAAGACTGACAGATCCGGATGTCAGACGAACTTAGAAGAATCGTCTTCTAGAGTCTCTTCCAAGTGCTCCACCATCAGATGTGAACTCATACTGGGACGAGATTGCTACCTCTTTGCATAGTGCTGGGAATTTTGCCTGTGGCACGACCC
>NW_008751720.1:1577968-1603329 GCF_000715545.1 Opisthorchis viverrini | reverse complement strand
GTGTCCAGCACCAGAAGCTGCGTTGGTTGGGACATGTTTTACGCATGCCGAACCATCGTTTGCCGAAGAGAGTATTCCATTCCATGCCCAATTCGGAGTGGCGTAAACAGAGAGGTGGCCAACCCATGACCTGGCAGAGGAGTATGAAGGAGATCACGAATGGGTGCTGTATGGTGTTGAACACTGATGTCATGCTATCACCCATTGCGTTGTTTGACGAGGTGACTTTTATCCACTCACATGAACTCAGTATCCGCTGCTTGGCTAAGAGGAGGAAAAAGGTTTTATTCAAACGGAACAAATTCAAAGCCCCAGGCGTTCTGGTATCCTCATGCTGGTCAGGACTCAGTCTCCGATCAGGGTGGAATTTCACAAGTTTTCTTAAGAAATGGTAATCGCCGAAAGCAAAACCTTCCATTCCACGGTCATTTGGATGCGATTAGAGTCCTGGTGTGAACGGAGTGCACGATCAAAATATCAAAGTCAATATGTTGAATGAAATATGTGGCCTAAGATGAGCCGAACATCCTCGAGTAGCAGAGTAACACGGCAGACGTGCCGTGAACCGGCAATCACTGACAAAGCTCTAGAGGCTCCTTTTGTTTGTTAGCCATTTGGCAATAAGCAAGAATAGATAGTTTCGTTTAGCTGATTTGTCTGAGATGGATTATTTCAACTTGTCGAAGGAAACTACTACTCACAAGGTTGCTGAAACGTCTTCGACAGCCCACGACCGGTTTCGCCCTTCTTTTGGGGCCCATCAGGTGGGCGCCATCCCCGCGTTTCCGTCAGCCTTATGTCCTACTTGAACCCAAAGTGCAAGAAATTCTATAAACATACTCATTTGCATGCCAGTTTGATTTTCATGGGAGACAGCTGAATCCAATCCAACCTCTCGTTGGGTTGCAACCGACTGTATTGCATCGAACTGCATCCCATATGGATTCATGTAGAACATATGATTGACGGAAACTCGGGGACTGTGCCTACCTGATGAGCCTGAAGAAAAGCCGAACCGGTCATGGGTTGTCGACGATTTTTCAGCAACCTTATGAGTAATGTGTTTCGCCTAGCTATACATGCATTTGTGGTGGGAGTCAGTGGCAAAAACGTATGGACGTATTTTTGTTAAAAAGAATAGATAAGTTCAGAGGGAACCAATGCATGAGAGCGCGGGCGAACATGGGGGCGAGATGGCCCAAGTGGTTAGAGCGCGAATTTACTGACTGGAAGGTCCGTGGTGGTTCGAACCCGACCTCTGCCTCTCGACTTCCCCTGTCTAGGCTTGGGCAACCTGGTAGGATCCCAGCCCTCGTGCTTCCTTCGGGTGGCATGGCAGCTAGGCGCCGAAAGGGTGCTACAGATGAATGATTTATTTTCTTATTAGCACAGTCTTGGTCCGTTTCGCAGAAGCTCTCTGAGGGCAAATCACTGCACTGCGTCACACGATAAATTGTTGATCCACTTTGTGTACATAACAACTGGACTCTTTTTTATTGTGCCCAGCTGGGCTGCGGCTGCGGGCTTACCACTATGTGTTCTCTCTTTTCGGACGAGCTGTGTGAATAGGTTTGTAAAAAAAGTTTTTCATCACTGATTGTCAAACGTTGTAAGAAAAATGAAATGATACGTATAAACTAAAAAAATTGCGACTTTTTAACCGAAAAAACAAACGCGGTAAAACAAGGAATTCGTTCCTTTTGGATATGCAAAAACCGGAAGCGCTTGCCAAATTTTTCGGTCAACTGAGGCTGTGATGGTTAGTGCAGCTCAGTTCCGAATGAGCCACACTGTCGATCAGTGTTGGGTTGGCGCGTCCGGGAAGAAATTAGCCTAGGTCTTGGTTGTTGGTCTCTGCATCGTGAGCCGGTATAGCAGTTCCACACAGGCTCGCAGACTGGATCAAATTAGAGTCGAATTGCAACCTTAAACCCTCCACATACAACCACTCCCTTAGGGTGTCCATTTTTTGTTTGTTCCGCCACACCCTCTCATGACCGTCGTACTTTGGGCTGACATGCTACGAGTAGCAATTGTCAGAATATATCGGTCTCTGCATCACCTAAAGCTGCCACCTTGACATGGTGGTCGGGCTTCAGTGCTGCAATGATCCCGCGGGCTACACTGGCTGGAAATTCTTTCCACAAAATGCAACCATGCCAGGAAGGCCAAAGGGAAGCAGTCAAACCAAGAGTGGTGAGGCCTCGTACTACGAGTAATCGTGCTACGAGGCGGCCTGGGGGTAAAGTCGTACTGTCCTCTGCGACATGAATGTCCAGTTAGTAAGGTGTTCCTCCTTGAGGACCAGCATGTCCATATTTATGGAAGCAGCGATGCTGCCTTCCCCCGACGAAGGGCGGGCTAGAAAAGGTCGGCCCCAAAAACCGCACACTCCGATCGCCCAACGGTTGACCGTGACCGCTGGCGCATTATCCAATACGGTCGAAATACTTTGAAAACCAAAAAACCCGGTGCTGCTCAAAAGGCACCTGTTGTGCGCAGTCGCATCAGGAACAAGACAGTAATGTCCCGACGGACTGAAGTTTTCATGCTGAGAAGGATATTCCCTATTGAGAGTTATGTGGGCTCATTCGTTGAGCAAGGAACACTTGCATTGTGATCCATGTGGACGATATGAATTCCCGATTCGGTCATCTGAGCTCCTTGGAATCACATTTGAGCGGTCGGTTCGGAGTGGGTGCTCGTCGTACAGAAAACGGACAGCTGATCATGAACTGTCTCTGGCCAGTACGGACACTCAGTACAAATGCTCGCATCGCTTACCCTGGCAGCCACCAATTGCAGAACCACGGACGCAGTTGGATCACGTGACCATCAGCCACCAATGGTGAGCCATAGTTCAAGACTGCCGTTCATTCTGGGGCACACAAATTGATTCAGACTCCGTCATGGTGCATGCACACCTGATAGTTCTTTTCCCCTCAGGCCCCTCAAAAAGCATGCCAATCCACCATCTTCGAAGAACTACCGTGGCTCAGCAGTATCGATCCCAGCTAGCCCAATAACTCTTCACGGACAACGAATGCTATTCTGGTAGTGAGTACGTGGATGAAGCATGACAAAATGTGAGAGGAGCTATATCAGCGGCGTCTGTTCGACTTCTCCGATCCGACCACAAGACCACTGGATATTGTCGAGATCGCTAGCCATGAATTATACCGGGAGATCCATACCAGAACGCAAAGAGAACGATGATGCACACCAATCCCAGCTAGTGAAGAGCCTAAGGAAAGATCGAAAGCTCTGGTGGGCATCGAAAGCTCGGGAGATGGAGAAGGCTTTTGCTACGGGAAACAATCATGCCCTGTATCAACTGATGCCATCGACTGACCCTAGGAAATCAGCGACACTGAAACGATAAGAGGAAAAGGCGGCCCATCAATTCATTCGCAAGGATGTCGACTGAAAAGATGGCCGAACACTTCGAAGAACAGTGTGGCTGGTCACCCACACTGCAGCCTGTGGAGATAATGCATACGGGCGAATGGGATGTAAACCTTGATCGCCCTTCGGAAGAAGAAATAAGATACGAAATAGCCAGGATCGGATGGGCTGTATCCAGCCCTCATCGAAGAAGAGGAACTTTCCTGGTGACTCATCTGACAAAGTTATTGGTGCTATATGGGACAAATAGAAGGTGACTGCAGAATGGGGTATGTAGACAAGGTACGCGGACGCTGTGTGAAAACCATCGTGACATCAGTCTGGTAGCTGTGGCATCGAAGGTGCTCTCTGGTCTTATCCTTCGAAGTTTGACTGAACACAGGGAGAAACCGATTCATGAAAACCAACCCGGATTTCGTCGTGCAAAGAGACATTTTCACTCTCTGGCAGATTACGCAACAGTGACACCGCGCCCAACAGTGGTCGTTTGCCTTGAGTTGAAAGCAACCTTTGACTCTGAGGACTGTCAGGCACTATGTTAGTGTCTATGGATTAAAGGTCGAATGACCTTTGATCCATATTACTATATAGATCAGAAACGTGGTCACCTCGCGCTGAGGACGTCAAAAGACTTTCAGTGTCTTCGGAGCATTGCCCGAATCTGGTGGGAACACCGGGTCAGCAATTCTGAATTCCGTCGAATGGTATTCGGGAGAAATAACTCACCCTCGATAGATGAACTGATCACACTGCATAGGTTGCGCTGACTTGGCCACGTGCTGCGTATGCCAGTCGACCGACTTCCTCGAAGGGCTCTCTTGGCACAACCACGTGAAAGGGAGAAGAGAGCCAGAGGCGGTCAAACAATGACTTGACAGCGAAGTATGAAAGCCATTGCCAGCAAACTCAGCTGTGCTGGTCTTTGCCGTCTTCCTGGATGGAGACCCCGAGACGGTCCACATCAATGGTTAGAGACATTGTCAGACATGGTCCAGTCGCGCCCTCAATGGCGCTTGTGCATCCAAGCTATTGCTTTCAATGCATAGTTCCTCTTTCAACTCCCCCCCCTTGACAGCCCACTGACAGTGCTGGATTTATGCACCAATTTATCATCTCCCACCTGTGATGAGCAGCTACCTACCCCACCCCTAAATCATTGGTGAACGAAACTGCGGCAGCCACAACCACTGTTCGACGAGTACGCGGTTATTACAGCTGACAATGATGATGGCGACGATGATGATGATGATGTCAGCCTCTAATACCTGTGGGGTCGAAGTGTTCCTTGGGCGTCCGCCCACAGACATCAAGTAAGCAGACGACATAGATCTTCCTCTTAGATCTGACCCCGTGATAGTTCAAACAATATTAAAGAATTTAAAGCATTCTGCCTTACGGTTTGGCATGCACTCCATATCTGCAAACTGTAAAGTGCTACTGCAAAACTGGGTGGGCTCGAACCCTAGCCTCATGCTTGTGGATGAGTTGATTGATGTAGTAGACAATTTTGTCTCCCTGGGCAACTGTATCAGTCCCAGTGGTCTCGTGAAAGATGATACAATATTTCCATCCGGATTTGGAAGGACAGAGCAATTTTTCAGAACTTGCACCATCGTAGGCATATCAGACTATCTGTTGAGGGTGGCGTTTATAGTGCGGCTTCATATTGTTGTGGTGGACAGAAACCTGGCCGTTGCGCGCTGAGGACGTCAGAAGACTTTCAGTGTTTGTCCATCGATGTCTTCGGAGCATTGGCCAAGTCTGGTGGAAATGCCAACTGAACGGTTACAGACAATTGGACAGGGAAGCAAAACTCTCATATGCATCTTGCTTACAAAAACTGAACATCCATCCTCTCTTTGAACGTGCCTTCCTGAACTTTTCTGGATAGTCGCTGACTGTTACTCAAATCCAAGCAAACGCTACAAAACAGCTCCGCAAACTCCGTAATAGATCTCACTTTTCAAGAGACGCAAAGCGGATTTACGAGAATGCATACTACTCACATGCCCCCTCATCAGTAGTATCACCGTTAACCAGTAGCCCGACTTACTCAAATGGCTGGTTCACACAACCACTCGAAGGGCGAAAACGAGCCAGATTAAGCTGAACTTAGTAGAAAAATAGGAAAGCTTTTACCAGCGAACTCAGTTGCGCTAGTCATTGGTGTTACCCTGGATGGGGATCCCGAGACGGGATACACCAAGCGTTGTGGACAATGTTAGAGATGGCCCAGTCTTGGGTTCAATAGCGAGCATGCACACAAACTGTTGCGTTCAATGCATAGCTTCCCCTTCGCACCTCTCTAATGAAAAGTTCACTGACATCCCTGTAGTGACGTACCAATTATACTGGCGCAGCTATTTACCCAAATCGTCGGCTAACACAACTGTACGGCAAGTATTCAGCTTTACAGCTCAACCTAATGATGATAATGATTTGTGTTGCGTTTCGGGTGTAATTTAAGGACAGCGAGTTGCTCAAGTACATTTTAGAATGCTGAATCAAATGTCCCTAGGCGAACTTATAGAGCAACAAGCCATACATCAGGTTGCGGATCGATTGCTATTCAAACTCTGTGAGAATGGTGCTTGCCGATCGATGATGACTGCACCGATCGTTCTGTTGTTTTCTTCTTTCCTAGAAAGGTTTGCGCAGCATTCAAGATAAACATCACTGCCTCGACAATGAACTGTAGACAAACGTTGAATCCGAATCTCCCCTCTTAATTTTTGCCCATAGCTTGTGTCTAAGAAAGCAAAGTCCCAAGGTCAATTCATGGTGTTAATCAGATGTACATCTATTTGGTTTTTTTGGAATCAGATATGTGCAATGAGCAAATTTAAAAATGAATGCTTTATGTATAAATCGTCCGTTCTTGAGTGATCTAAACAGGTGATTTGAAATAGCAGATGAACCTTCAGTAGATTTGTTTTGCGGGCATATATCAAAAGATGAGAGATGTCCTGTGTGTGAAGCTGTTGCGTCATTCAGCTGTCGGTGAACGGTACATCAAATAAATTAGGTCGTCCTTTTTGAAGACGAGACCAGTTCGTGTGTCATGGGAGTAGTAGGCCCAGTACTGGCCGCGGACAATGAATACGTGCCATAAGGGACCGTAAAGTGAATCCAGGCGCATTTTGATACGACTGACAACTTCCTGACGAAAGAACAAAGGAGTACAGACGTGAGATAGGAGACAGTATAGTACAATCTAGCGTAGTACATTATAGTATAGTAGTACAGTGGTATAGTATTGAAATGTATTCTTTTTAATAAAACTTCATGGAGGCTCTGTTACCTTTTCTATTTTGCGATGTCCTTTTCACGCATGCTGAATAGTATTCGAGTGACTGACCAACAAACTCATAGTCGAGGTGGATGTAGTGCACTAGCAAGGCCTCTTTACAGATGGCTCAAGTGGTTAGAGCGCGAATTTACTGACCGGAAGGTCCGGGGTCGAACCCGACCCTCTGTCTTTCGGCTTCCTCTGTCTAGGCTTGGGCAATTTGGAAGTATCTCTGCCTTCGTGCTTCCTTCGGGTCGTATGGCAGTTAGGCACTGAAAGGACTTTACTGAATGATTCTATTTCTTTCTATAGTTATCCAATCTAGTCACATCTTTCAGTTGTAGTTTCATTTACTACTCTCCAGGCAGAACTGCTGAAGATGAAACATAAAGGCGCTATTATACTACTCACAAGTTTGCTGCAAAACATCATACACGAGAGGTTCAGCTTTGCTCCAGATGAGTCTTCCGCAAAACCAAATTGGTTTGCAAATGAGCGTATTCCGCTAAGAAGGGCGCTACTTTTGGGAGATGGTAAACTAATTCTGAATTAACCAGCTGGCTACTAATCCTCGGTTAGCGGCTATTTAGGTAGATGGATTTGTTGTTTTCACTTTCAGTTAGCATTGCACGAACGAGTAAAATCACTGAGATAGCTAGCTTAGGTTTTTGGTGTGCGGGTGGGTGGATTATGGTATCAATCTAGGCGGACAGTTATTTCATCGGTCTGCAATGCGCATGTCCAGCTGTCGTGATCCAGCTTGGCTAGATGTGTGAACAGAAGATGACCACAGCATCGTCCGGGAAAAAAGTGTTCCTCAACCGGTCTTTGTTCAGTGTACCTTCAGCGGAAGCCTCTAGTCTCCAGCCTACTGTATGTGCAACCTCTCCACTTCCCCTAACTTGATAAAAAGTGGCTAAATTGCACTTGTCCGTCATAGAAACTGTTGGCTGAAAGCGTAAGCTGTGAAATGAATGTCACTCATTCACGCGTTACGAAGATATCCTCTATGTATACGTCCTCCCCTTTAAATAATGAACTCAAAAGGTGACAGCGTGGTTTTTTATGGCTCAGGTCGCGTGGACAAGATTATTTGACTGATGGTGGTTTGAAACGATTTGTTAATTTTCACTACAGATTTCATCCTATCAGTGAAAACGGCCTGTGTAGGTGAGAGCTAATCACATTGCTGATCAGCTGTCCAAACGGTTAAATATTCAGCCCCTGGCCAGAAATTTGTGGGTTTAAAACTTCTTGGAGTTTCGTGAGGTGGGCATTGTTGGTGATTTTCAAAGAAGACAAAACAACTTTACGGGGCTTCTCGGTTTTTCAGTTTGGACTCGCCTAACTGACAGGATGGAACCTCATTGAGGATTTTCGGCTGATGGCGACGTTCGGTGCATCTCCGCNAGGATTTTCGGCTGATGGCGACGTTCGGTACATCTCAGCCCGGAAAATAACTGATTGAGAAGAAAGTAGTCCTTCGATTGGATGAATCAACAAGACACATCGATCAATAATGAACAAATGATACGGTCTGAAAGAATGCGGGCGCGCAGAGCTATTAATTTCCATAAGAAGGAACGCATTCTCCGAGAAAATACATTTCGAAGAAATTATTTCCCTTACGTCTTGGAGCAAGTGTTTGAGAAGGCATTACCCTTTTACCATAGTGACCTCATTTCGGAAATGAGTACACACCAAGCAACAATGGTGAACCTACATTCATTCACATTGCATGCTGACATAAGCCTCCATGGTCAAAGGCCAACGCGATATATGGGTCCAGTTCCTTAATCACATTTATATTTTGCACTCAGTACAGTTCAAAATATGAAAAAACGCTTACTTTCATGTCTGGTAGGTATTTCATAATTTTCCTCGCCATGTGGATCACAAAATATTGTAAGTACGGTCCCATATCAGATGATAGGATACTTATATCACGTGGAATTGACATTTTTGGCATGCTGCGGAATAAAAAACAGCAAAACGGTTTTCGGTGAAAGGTTGACATCTTGGAAATCACATTAGAAGAAGCGAGGGCCGTGTACCAACTAACTCCCGTCTCTGCGGCATTACAGTCAAGAGAGGATGGCAATGGATCTTAGATGCGGACACACTTCTGAATGATACTGTTCGTCATCCGAGAACGTCGTTCTGCCCGATGCAAGTCTGTTGTGTGCTGAAAGCCAGAACTTTCACCGAGAGATCTGTTCTGCATGTACCCGAACTGCCTCTTCGAATTGACTTAGCCTTGCCTGAAACGACACTGAAACAACCTACAGTTACGTCAGCAGATTAGTGGTTGAGTCCTATTCCAGCTGTTGGAGTCCTTGACATAATGTGGTGAGCTCAGAGTCGAATACGCGCAAAATTGCAGATCAGTGTGAGGTACTGAGAATTATAAGTAAAATGTGATACTACTTGTGTATAGAGAAGTAGTGAAGCGAATACAAAACAATACAAACATCAAGTTGCGGGGATTTCCGTCTAAATTGTTGCATGGGTTGGTGCAAGTCTGAAGAAAACCCTAAAATGTCAGGAAGGCGCTGCAGAGATAGCATAAAGGGTGTGAACGGTAGTTCGATTTGATTTAACGACACGCAATGGCGTTCTGTATTCTCACAATGGAATTGAATTTTCGAAAGTTATGCCTCGGTCCTGGTGGACTAAAGCAATCCGGCAATTGAGTCTAAACTTTTAAGCTCCATTTAAGCATCCCGGGGTCCCAGCGGTGCTGGGAACTTATCCCACAGGAGTTTATAGCCAGAGGCATGGTTATTTCAGTGAACAATGAAATTTGGTGAGCTGCAAAATATGGAAGTCTAAACTTTTAAGCTCCATTTAAGCATCCCGGGGTCCCAGCGGTGCTGGGAACTTATCCCACAGGAGTTTATAGCCAGAGGCATGGTTATTTCAGTGAACAATGAAATTTGGTGAGCTGCAAAAATATGGACGTAGATTAGGACGGTTTTTGGTTTGAGCACATACGCGTAGAAAGTTTTACTCCATTTGTGAACGCTTTGCGGCTGAGAGCATTGTCCGGATATTGGGCACCGCACGCAACATGTGGTGACGCGAGAGGTCAAAATACCCGCCTAGTAAGTTCGTAAAAGCAAGTCAAGGGTCAAAAGGTTAAAAGGAGAGTCGGATTTGCGAGCTAGATGTGAAAGCCAGTATGTTCAGCGAGGGGAAAGGTTTGCACAGTGGAAAGAAGGTATACCGGTTTTCTCACTTTTGTTTGTCAACTCACGTCAATGGCCGTCGAAGATTTAGTCTGAACAGTAGTTTCAGAGGAAGGCATATTTTATGCGCCTTATGAAGAGAACCCAATGCCCCACAAATTCTTCGCTCTTTTGGAAAATTAGAAACTTTTGGGTGTATTGGATACCTAACAATGCTTTTGCAGACTTCAGGCACATGTTTGCATACATATCAAAATCCACCTTATCTATTCTAGTTTAGCCTCACTGAATTCCGTGTGCATGTCGTTGGCTGATTTTTTTTAATCTTTCTTTGGATTTAACTGAACTCTCCTGACCTATATTCAAGCCCAGCGTATGCAACTTCTCAAACGAACTGTTTAGTTCATTGGCCACATCGTTAGACAGATCACGTGAATCCAACTACCCTATACTGATTAAATTATGGACAACAGAATGCAGTGATTGTTGATCGGGTGGCTGTTGATCTGTTCGCCGATCTTGGCAATTGGCTTGCAAACGTCTCGTCACCATACGAGGAGACATCATCAGTGCGCAGTTGAGTGAGTTGAGTGAGTTGAGTGCGCAGTTGAGGCCCACTCAACTGCGCACTGATGATGTCTCCTCGTATGGTGACGAGACGTTTGCAAGCCAATTGCCAAGATCGGCGAACAGATCAACAGCCACCCGATCAACAATCACTGCATTCTGTTGTCCATAATTTAATCAGTATAGGGTAGTTGGATTCACGTGATCTGTCTAACGATGTGGCCAATGAACTAAACAGTTCGTTTGAGAAGTTGCATACGCTGGGCTTGAATATAGGTCAGGAGAGTTCAGTTAAATCCAAAGAAAGATTAAAAAAAATCAGCCAACGACATGCACACGGAATTCAGTGAGGCTAAACTAGAATAGATAAGGTGGATTTTGATATGTATGCAAACATGTGCCTGAAGTCTGCAAAAGCATTGTTAGGTATCCAATACACCCAAAAGTTTCTAATTTTCCAAAAGAGCGAAGAATTTGTGGGGCATTGGGTTCTCTTCATAAGGCGCATAAAATATGCCTTCCTCCAGTTGAGTGGGTCTCAACTGCGCACTCAACTCACTCAACTCACTCAACTGCGCACTGATGATGTCTCTTCGTATGGTGACGAAACGTTTGCGAGCCAATTGCCAAGCTCGGCGAACAGATCAACAGCCACCTGATCAACAACCAATGAACTCACCTGAGCTACCAATATTTCACCACATTACCAACAAAGCAGTGAGCTTTTCCGCTGGGTGTTGCTCGTGTGTTTCAAGCGGTTGTAGGTGAAAAAGTTGGACGGTCTTACGAAAATATTTATCAGTGCACTATTTTCCTAAAGTACCACTCATGTCCTGGATCTTTTTCTCGTTCAAAGTTGGTCGCCCAACCAGTGGAATGGATCACTTCGATCATACAGTCACCTGGGTCTTTATGATCCATCAGGAGACCTACCGAGTGACAGTTAGATAAACCCACATACTATCTTGGTAATGGAAACGATACAAGTAGTCTAATGTGTATGCTGCGATACACACTTCGAATAAGATGGAGGTGTATTCGAAAAATTTTTGGATTTTGAAAACAGAACTTTGTGCGAAGCATGCAAGAGTGGTCCTGATACACGTAAGCCCGTTTGGAGTTTAGAATTACGCACAGAAGTTGGAGCGTGGTCATCCTCACCCATTCAAATCTAGCAACAAAACATCCGCACCAACGCGACTGTTACTGTACGACCCATTGAGTTATGGCGGACTTTCACACTAGGTTGGTCAGTGGATAGAGGCCTGATGAACACACCCTTCTGGTCGTCCAGGTTGGACTCACCTGGAACCCAGCTGAATCTCTCGTTTTTGATGTTTTCAGGCAACTGAATGTCCTGCACCAGGCCGCTTCATGTTTCAGTCGCTATGAGGTATCGCGTCTTCAAAAGGTAACTTCAAAACCTACCAAACAAGCCAAAATTAGCACATCTTAAATCAGAAGTGTGGAAATGTCACAAACGAGAGATTCAGTTGGGTTCCAGGCGAGTCTCTCGAAAAACCAAATTAGTCTTCAAATGAGTGTATATTCGCTAATTTCGTGCAATTTGGTTCCAAATAGAATATAAGGCTGACGGAAAATCGGGGACTGCGCCTACCTGACGAGCCCCAAAAGGGGCAAAACCGGCCGTGGGCTGTCACGGATGTTCAGCAACCTTATGAGTAGTACATTACACGTTACTGATCTGTTTACACATTATCGGTTCAGTGTGGGGGAAGACACTACTCGATCTTAAGTCCAGCGTTCAGCGGGCCGTTTCCAATATCCAGAACATGGCGAAACTGAAGCTAATGACTTGTGTTTTCCAACTTTCTGCGACACACCTTAACTTTTCATGATACGAAACAGATCGTTTTCTGCTTTCCCCAGTCTTAGCCATAGGTGTGCTTATTGCTCGTTTTCTCCCTTACTGGAATGGTTATTTCGCATCCTCATCCCAAAAGAGGTTGCTCTTTTTTGTCGGGTAGTTTCTACACCCTCTGGGCACAGTAACATCTGATTGACTTGGTAATAAGTCTCCATTTTGACACTTTAAAGTTATCCTAACGAATTCCACCCTCTTTGCTGATCCACCGCAAGTACTCGTTCCAACTAAAGGTCGTCGCCCTAAAGACCATCATCTGGCCTTTTTCTCGGCCCTTAATCCAGGTAACCTCACTCTCCTGCGTACAACCTCACGTTTCCATCGTTTGTTTAGGGTATATACGGACAGGTAGGGGAATTCTTTTTTATCCTTAAGCATGGTCAATGCGATACTGTTGTGAATTTCATCTCAGAGTCATGGAGCTTCGCCGAACTCCATCGGCTGACAGTTGCTCCCGTTCTCTATCGACTATGTCAAGAAATGTCCTGACTGCTGGCCGCTTTGTGCACTAAACTACAACTGGCATTGATGTCAGCCAGCTTGATAGAACACATTCACTTCTACGACAAGCTGTGGTACACTATCGGGGGTGAGTTTTGCTCATTAATCTTCTCCGTGAAACGCAGGGCTAACCAACCAGTGACCCGTAGTGTTTACTACACAAGACTCAGCATGCAGTCGACAAAACCACACAAGCATTGGAGCCTAGGAAATTCAATCCCCCAATGGGGGGTCCCTCAGTAGGAGCTCGTACGCAGGCCAGCCGTCCCTAATAACCGAAAATCACATCACCAGCTAATCCGAGCCAAGCACCCGTGACTCGACGCCTCTCGTCCCCTCACGGAGATTCAGGCACGACCTTGTGAAACACTCTGTGACTACCCTATAAATACAGTTGTAATATTTTTCCTTCGTCTCCATAAATGGCTGTGTAGAGCTACCGTGCCCTTTGATATACCATAACGGGCTGAGCAGGAAGCCAAGTGACCGATACAGAGTTGCACTACCGTTCAGCAAGTCACAACAGAGGTACGTGTAAATTCCTTACTGTTATATCGTTAGCATTTCCACAAGAATTGGGGCCATTCTACAGAACTGAACAATTAATGATAAACACTCCGACGGATCCGTTAAATGGTCAACGGGTGTTCTTTTAC
This sequence comes from Opisthorchis viverrini, assembly GCF_000715545.1. Classification (NCBI taxonomy): domain Eukaryota; kingdom Metazoa; phylum Platyhelminthes; class Trematoda; order Opisthorchiida; family Opisthorchiidae; genus Opisthorchis; species Opisthorchis viverrini. The sequence goes on along the minus strand of NW_008751720.1, from coordinate 1,589,838 downwards.
CGATTCTTTCCTCACTCATTTGGACTCACGAACTTCTAGGTGAAGAAATTTAGGTTGCTAACGCACTGGGGCAGTACCGTACTTTTGTACAACAAATCCGGGAGATGCATCTCTGCATAACATGTTATTCACGCTCGAAGCTTTCTTGGCTAGCCGCATTCAGGCTTGTCTGATGACCGACTCTTGGTTGAGCCAAACTAAGCTCCTCGCACTGTTGTTTGCGTGTGTGTGCAAACAGACTGGAAATAAGGTTCTGTTTCAGAGTTTGGTTATAACTTGACCTTTGGGAGTGAAGACATCCACTTAATACTTATGCCCTAAGCATCACAGGCTTGTTTGCTTAGGTATCAGCCTCACGGTAGTGCCAACCGGTACTCAGGCCTTCGTCGGGGATGGAAAATAACAGTCATATTTGTATGGGCAAGCTCTGTAAATTCCATCCCGGCCAGTTACCACGCCCTCGGGTGGTTGCGACGATTGAAGCGCAGAAATAGATCCGCCCTGTGCTATAGTGATAAACTATTGGAATGAGCTTAGTGAGGTGCAGTGGTGAATGCAATATGGTATGGAAACCTCAACACGGAGGGGACTAGATGGCTCGGTGGTCACGAATTTAATTTACTGACTAGAAGGTCCGTGATTCGAACTCGACCTCTGCCTATCGACTTCCTCTGTCTAAACTTGGGCAACCTGGTAATAACCTTGCGCTTCGTTCGGGTGGCATAGTGTAAGAAATACTGCGCCTTTTGGTAAGCCGAACAAGATATCCAGTCACTTGTACTCGAAAGGACAACTGCATTTCATTTAGCTGAATCCTTCTCTTACTACTGGGTACATTAAGGACAAAATCGATCCATTTTTCAAACGGCACCGTGCATCGAGAAATTCTCTAAACGTCTTCCGAAAGACGTCTTACATGATATCATCTATATATCAATTATTCGAATGTCATCTGTTGATTATGTGGAAACTCATCCAAACGGTGTTTTCACGTACTTGCTCAGTTAGCTGAGGTTTCGTAATTGAAGCCAATCTGTGCTGAAAAACGCGAAAGCTCTCTGCAGTCCTTCTATTCTCATTGGTATTTGTAAGTAGTACTCATCTCCCGAAACTCAAAAGAGTTTTGAACACGTGACCCTTCCCAGCTAAATAGCTTGAACACAAACGTTCAGTCACAAGTGACTGGTCGGTACTTATTTGCTCTTTGTCACATCAGACTGCGTCAGAACTAATCCACGGAAGGGGGACTTGGGAACTCATGAAAAAAGGGGCACTCAGCTCATGAGGAATTTCGGTTCTCCCGATGACTGTCTCTTGTTTAGAGGTTTTGAGCGAACACCAGTATCCATAAACAAACGCGGAAGATGAGTCTCACAAGTGTCAAACTTGTGCAATGAACAACACACGTTGCTCACGTGATGTGCAAAATTGACACCATAACGAAGGTGTGGCAACAGTGGACTTACTAATTCCCAGGACAGTTCAGAACCCGGTAAATTTGTTCTCGCGTGATAATTTTCTGTCGTTCTGGATCGAACTGACTGGCAACTTTCTGTAAGTTTACAGTAAGTGTAAGGTCATTAGGATCGAAGTGCACAAAACATGAAACATGTGTGAATAGTTGCCACTCACTCTGTCCTACCGTATTGATCGAAATTCCCTGAGTCCTTACTTAATCTCAGCTTCATCTGAATACTGCTCAGTGCTCCGCCGTAATTTCACCATGTCAAGTAAGCATAGGTCTCTAATACTGTACTGAAGACATGCACATCAGATACATTCATTATAAATGACACTGAGTAGAATAGTCAGGATAAAGCAATGCATCAAACCGACTGTGTACTGCTATTCGCAAACAAATCTCTTTAATATGAGTAGGAATTCTTTAGGGTAGCGTGATAATTACAGCCGCACAAACCGATGGATTTCCAGGTCGATGCGGTTGATCAAGAATGCTAAATTGGGCCCCGAGTGATAGCTGCTGTTTTGATATGGTGGTCAGCCCTAAAATCAGCAGTGATTTTGCGAGTTCGTGGAGGTCCTATCACGTCAGGAAGGTCAAACCGAAGCAGAGCAATGAACCCTGGCACTGAGAATGCTCGTATTTCAGGGGGCTGGAGTTCCACTGTCCTCTGTGATGGAGTGCTAAAGGCATCAAGGTGTTCCACTGGATGAGCAGCATATCCATATTTATGAGAGTTCTCTCTCCTTGGTAGAAATAACTACCCGTCGAAGCCGTAAACTCCGATCGTGCAACGGCTTATCGTGACCGGCGGTGGTATTCTCATTAAGGTAGAAGCCTCAAGAGCGTCTATACAACAATATCAAGACTCAAACTTTCATGCCGTGCTCTCGGTGGTCTTGGGATAAGCTAGACCCCCACGTCCAAGTGGTAAGAACACAGAATCATTGGTTCACGTCAGGGTCTCTTAAGGCTTCCACTGCTTTGTGGTTCAATTTGATAAGTTGCAACCAAAACCCCCAACTTCTCCTTGATGTTCAGACTTTTGAGTTAAAAGTCAGATGAGGTACCTCAGAAAACGCATTTTTTGGAGCGTGCAGTTTAAACATTCGAACGGTTCTTTTCTATTCGTCACTGTGGAGTTGAATTGACTTTCCTGTCAATTCGACTTCCTCTACTTGGGCAGCACACAAAGCAACTTTTTACCATGTCGATTTATCGTCTTACTAATGAGCTGTAATATGAAACATATACATTAATCTAGATAATGTGAACACGAGTCCTAAATAGAATTAATTGCCGATGATGGGGAAACAAAATTTGCATGTGACTTACCCTAGCTGAGGTGGTTGTGAAATCATATTTGAGCAACATTTCTTCATATTCTGCTGTCACGACAGTTCCTGAAAATGATATAACCAGCTATGTGTCAATTCTTCTGAATGGAAGAGGCCATCTTAAGCGGACCGGTACAGTGCTGTACCGAAAACACTTTTATCATTATCTTGTGATCCTTCGTTAATCATACCTTCTTTAGTAATTGATCAGATGGCGGCCGTTGGTCTGTTCTCCAAGTATGGCAACTGACTTGCAAACGTTTCGTCCGCATTTGAGGAAAAATCTTCAGTGCGCTGTTCGTTGATTAGTCCTTCTATTTGTGCTTGCGCCTATATATTTTGCAAACAGCGGCTTTGAGCCGTAACCTGACTGGCCACTGATGATCGTCACACCTAGATTCCGATTGGTCCTTTTGTAATCTGTGTTGCGTTGTGGTTTGTATTGCTCGCGTTCAGTTGCTACACTACATGTTGAAACTGCCTGAAATTCTTTACTTTCAGTGGATTTCACGGGAGGCGTACATAAGTTTGGAAGGCACATGTACACATTATTGTCAAGGTACAACAAATATGTCGGAAATTCGGCTAACTCAACTAAATATTCATCCCAAGACTATTCACTGCCGAGGACGGAATTTTGGTTAAGGAGTAAACAGGCATTTTGGACACCCTCTAAGCAGAGCCACACTATTTCGTTTGACAATATGCTTTTATCCACATACTGCGGGATCCGAGTTCAACTCCAGCCTCTTTCGGGGACTTGTCATTAGTTTTGCGGCTATTCAAAACCGTTCTACCAAGATGAGTTTATTCCTGCTCATCGGGACAAAGTTTTTCTGAGAGCTGCTTAAATCTGCACATACCCGAAGGTTAGTTTGGAAATCATGAACATTCATACATGCGTCCTAGTTGATAATTTGCAAGGCTGCATCCGTTTTTCCGTTTCTGTCGTGCTCGGGCACTCACAAATGGGAGACGTGGGTATCGGTCACGTTGGGCCAAATTATGTGTGGAAATAATTCTGTCTCTGTTTTTATACCGTGCTCAATACATATGGAAATCGTGTTGGGGACAAGGAAGTTCAATCCATCTGATTCTGCCTCAGAAACATGGATGCAATCCCTGTGAGATATCATCAGAGAATGCTTAGAATGCGTTTTGGAATGAAAATCGTGTACACCTTCGAGAAGTACACTAATTCGCGAGTTAATTTGGTTTTCACGAGAGACTCAACTGAGTCTCTCGTTTATGACATTCTACAAATGAAAGTGCAGCACAGAGGCCGCCTCATGATTCAGTTGGCACGATATTCGAGATATCGCAGTATAGTTTCATAAAGGAAACTACTCACAAGGTTGCCGAAATCTCTTCGACAGCCCACGACCGATTTCGCCCTTCTTGGGGTTCATCAGGTAGACGCAGTCGCCTAGTTCCTGCCAACCTTATGTTCTACTTGAATCCAAATTGGACTGTTTTCGAGAAACACACTCATTTGCAAATCAATTTGGTTTTCACAAGAGACTCAACTGAATCTCTCGTTTATGATATTCTACAACTGAATGTTCTGGGTTCAAGTAGAACATAAGGTTGACGGTCACTCGGGGACTGTGCCCACCTGATGAGCCCCAAGAAGGGCGAAACCGGTCGTGCACACCAACTTTTGCTGAACCAAAAGTAGTCACAGTCTTCAACGAAATGCACTCATTTACAAAAAGATTTGACTTTGTGGGGGACTCATCTGGAAGTCAGATGAATCTCTCGTTTGTGATGTTTGTAATGCACTACTCATAAGGTTGCCCAAAATCCTTCGACAGCCCACGACCGGTTTTCTTTATGAAAATATACTGTGATATTTCGAACATCGTGCCAACTGAATCATGAGGCGGCCTGTGTGCAGCACATTCAGTTGTAGAATATCATAAAGGAGAGATTCAGTTGAGTCTCGTGAAAACCAAATTGACTCGCAAATTGGTGTATCTCTCGAAAACAGTCCAATTTGGGTTCAAGTAGAACAAAAGGTTGACAGACACTCGGGAACTGCGCCTACCTGATGAGCCTCAATTTGAGCGAAACCGGTCGTGGGCTATCGAAGAGTTTTCAGCAATCGTGTACACTTTGTTCGATGTAGAAGTGTTGTTGGCCGATCAAAACACAATGTTCGACATCTACGCTCTTGGACACTGCATGAACCTGTATTGTTTCAAGCGATTCCCTGAAAAAACTGATGAGAGACAGTTCCGTGAAACTATATATCCCGACAGCGATTCACTGCTTTGAAAAAGTACATTTGGTCGCTGGTTTGTTCGCTATGTTGGGCACAACCATTGACCCATTGCTAGGCTCCACCAGGCCCCCAAACAATGCACTGCTGATGTGATGCGGTGACAAAACGCTTGCTATTTAATTGCTTAACATATAGAACATACCAACGACAATCTGCACTAGCTTAGCTACCAACATTCTCTCCTTCAAAGCCTCTAGAACCATGACGTCAATGTCTGGTGGCCGAAATGTGACCTGGAATTCGATGAACTACCGAGAAAGTCGGGACGCTGAAGGTGTGTGTTCGCAGTTTGGGCAGGGACGTATATTGTAGGCCACCCTACTTGGAGATTAGTGAGAGCGGATTCGAGTAGTAGCTGAATTACATGCCTTTTGACACCGTTAAGCGTTTCACATGGTTTTTCAGCGTCCAAATCTGACTCGTGCACTCCCTGTAGGTTCACATACTGCATAGTTGGAAGGACTGCCCATACAAAGCAGATCAATGTTCAAATTACGTTAACTGAAACTGCCGAAAAACTAAGCCTATTTTGTGCGATTCATTCTTGAGCCGAACTATCGATTTCCAATAATTTGGGATTTAGATCAGTATGCTAAGTAGAACGGGTAAAGAGCGTTTATACAAAAATGACCTTGAAGATATGCAGTAAAGACCGATGTTTTTAGCTGTGGGACGCTAGTTCGAGCCCAGTCGGCGCCACAATAAACAAGCTTTGAAAAGGCCCATTAATTTTAGTAATGTGGAGTTTTTGTCACTTTCGAATGCGATTCTTTCTATTGATTTTTAAATTTGGATTTCGGAATAACTTGTTTGAATTTTCGAACCTTGAGGCGAATAGTATGGCTAAATTTTCCCGCCTCTCTATCGGCAAAAGTCAGTTTCCGGGTGACATTAGGCTACCAAAGTATCAGGAGAACCCGCTCCGAAAGTAACAGGACTATATAACAGCCAATGGACTAACCGTTTTCGTTGAGACAGATCTGATTGGTTGTTCTTCACTCGCCCCTGGCAGATGAGTTGTATTCTTAGTATCACTTTTTTTGACCCGCTTGTACGCAACAGCGATCAATAGATCAGCCGGTTCGCACGTTCATTGACTGTTTCTGGTTTGGCCAAGCGCACTAGGCTATCGATCGGCTATCCAGATCGGTGTTCACGGTAATAAGAAGGCATCAAGGAAACTGTAGTCCACAAAACAATGGTATTATGGAAGATATGTTGATGCAGCGGCAACGGCAACAAATAGCTAAAAAATATCACACCTTCTACGTACTATCAGAGTAGATATCCGACTGAAGGTTTGTAGCTCCTGGTGTCACTATACGAATCTAGAAACCATGCCACAGTCTCTTGTTTGAGTTTTCGGCTAGTAGATTATCAACGACTAGCTTTGCCCTACAGAACAAATTTCACATTTAAAAGCTTCCGAAACGGACCTTGAAAAGCCCACCGATTTCCCGCAAATACGATCCTTTGGGTGTTTGGGAGTGTACATCATTTTGACTTATACATTAATTTGCATACCAATTTGATTACGACAGAAGACTTGCTTAGAACCCAGCTGCATTCCTCGTTTATGGTGTTCTTCTCAACTAAGCCCACCGATTCCCCGAAAATACGATCCTTTGGGTGTTTGGGAGTGTACATCATTTCGACTTATAGACTCATTTGCATGCCATTTTGGTTACCACGGAAGACTAGCTTAGAACCCAGCTGAATTCCCCGTTTATGATGTTCTTCTCAACTGGCGAAGGGTTTTAAGCAACTTATGAGTAGTGTATTACGCTTGTACATCTTTTGTTTTACCCACATTTGCGCTCTACGTCACATTTCATGCGCATTCCGCGCCCCGGTGCAGAAGTACAGCAAGTGTACACTTGGTGATCCTGGACTATAAGAAGATCGTGGACAGAGGCAATCCAACTACGTTTCACCAGCGCCTCATCGATGAACCCAGAGAATATTGTTTGGTGATGCTTGTAATGGACCGAACCCCATTCGTATTCTTGTACTTAAGAGTATTCGCCAATACTAAGCGACAAGAATTGTCTGTACAGAACGTCTCCCAGAGAATATTGTTTGGTGATGCTTGTACAAGACCGAACCCCATTCATATTCTTATACTCAAGAGTATTCGCCAATACCAAGCAACGAGAATTGTCTGTACAGAACGTCCCCCTCTCTCTTTTGCCCTTCAGTTCCATCAGCTCCTTGTTCCTGATTCTCTTCACCAGGCTAAGATTGCCGATGACGCTGTGATAGCTTTCGTTGATTGAATGGGTCTGTCGGTTCATCCCGTAAACATTCCCTATTTTTCCCTCAAATCATCTGGATGAAGCCGATGCACTTTTCAAAATCTACCAGTGCTCACGATCAAGACCAACTGGTAGGAATCGTTCCAATACCTAGTTTGGTCCTCTGACATACAATTCATTTCCTTATTGAATCTGTTTATTTTCATTTTATCATCATGCTAAAGATGCTAGCCTAAAGAAGGAAAGCTCTTCGCTGCGCACTAAGAAAACAGTATGGGAAATCTCCATGTTATTCAGCAGGTATCCGCTGTCTACCCTCCAGTGCGCTGCCACCCAACTGGTGTAAGGAGGAAAGACGCTCGCCCCGAAGCCATTAGTTAGCAAACACCAGCTAGACGGTTACAAACTATTGGACAGAAAAGTAAACATCTCATGTTCACCTTACTTTAAAAAAAAACTGGACATTTTCAAGCGTCCTCTTAAACTTTACTGGATATTCATTGGCCCTGCCGCAATAGTAAACGAACGCCTCAAAGTGGTTCCACAAGTTCCGTAATAAACCGCACCTTCCATTAGACGCGAGGGAGAGTTACGAGAAAACCATACACTACTGGAACGCCTCATCAGTAGTGTCCGCCGTTACATACCTTTCCCCTTTGAAGTTCGCTTGAATGCCACCGATTTCCATTTTTGGGTGTATCATACCACTTTCGAAACTGAGTCTCTTATTCTTCTGGATCCCCGACCGTCTTGAATTGTATAGGCGTTTTCCCGGCGGTCGGTAACGACAAACGGACCTTGCCGTTGACTTCCCAGCTTCCGTGACCCCTACTTTTTCCAGGATTCCGGTGATCCTTCCACTTGACCTTCGTGCCTATGAGGAGTGATCGTGCCTTTCTACTTGCCGTTTGCTGCCTAGTCCTTTCCTGAACGGCGGTCAAGTTTTCTCGAGCTTTCCTCCTTTCTTCTGCCGTCTTAGTGCACCCTGTTTGTACCATCTCGTAGCGTTTGACGATCAGCTTCCGTCTCAAGACACGAGGTACCACGGACAGCGCAACATCAGAATCGGAGGTATCACAGCCAGCTTCACTCAGAATCATCCTATCGAAGTGACTCTGGGATGTTTCCGATTCCTTATCGCTCTCACCGTTCTCAATGCTTCTGTTATCCAACAAGGAAGTTGCAACCTTCCGTAACACAGGATCCTGCCGTTAGAGTTACACCAACCTTCCGGTATCTAGTTTGACGACAAGGTTATTAGTACCGCCCGGGATCCTGGGAGCCCCATCTTCAGGCTCCGGTCTTGGCAGCTATTCAGCCAGGTGGTTCTCCTTCCCTGGCACATGTCTCACGTGTTCATGCAACTGGGATGCCCAGCGCGCGAGCTTCCAGCGAGGATCTCTGGTGGTTCTGATCCACTCCAGGGGTTTGTGATCGGTTTCGACATGAAATCTTTGTCCAAGAGGTTATGGATTCCATTTATCCAGGACACGAGGGCCACTTAACATTCATTATTGATGAGTGAGTACTTCTGCTCAGGATTGGTCAGGACACGACTGGCATATTTGATGACTCCGTTCCTCTGCCTTAGGATTGCCCCGATGCCGCAGTCACTCGCGTTCGTCGCAACAGTGAAAACCTCTTCGACCCTGGACAGTATGAGGGTCAGTTTCTGGCCCAACAGCCATTTGACACGTTCGAATGCTTCATTTGCTTCCCTTGTCTATTCGAATTTACTATTTTGTCAAAGCAAGTCGTACAGTGGTGCAGCAATCGTGAACTCCTTGATAAACTGGCAATAGTATGCTTTTCGTCCAAGAAGCTGCCTTATGTGCCGCACAGTCCTGGATCTTTGCCAGGTTTTCTGGCAGTATGCTAGTCCCTCCGTGGTGCACTTCATCACTCATCAGTGTCACCGAACTTCGACCATAGAGGCAACCCAGGAAGTGTACCAGTTAAATTCGTATCCAGCATTTATTCTACCAACTGCTTTGATTTCGCCAAAGAATCTGACCAGAAGGTAAACACCCTTTTAGGCTCTGTTGATCTGAGTCCTATTCACGTGCTCCCGGTTCACATCTATGCACCGGAGTCGCCCACATTGTCCAGTGTTTCATGAACCCAGACCCGTTGCGCAATTTCTCTCATAGCGCCTCCTTGCTTTGGACCGTTTCTTCGTTGCTTCAGCGACACTGCGGGTCTGTTTCCAATTCGCTTTTCTCAGCTCGACGTGATTCGGCCCGATAAATATAGTTTAAACACCTGTCCTGTTCGTCTGTCCAGACATGAAAACTAAGATGTGTCCATCTTGTGACCATGGAGTAAGGCTACCACACTCACCTCACATGTCAGATGCCCCGAGTTCAAATCGAGGCAGGGTCCAGGGTATGCACTACTAATGGGCTCTCATAAGGTCGAAAATAGAATCCAATGCCTCCCCCTCTCTGGACTGGATTCACAAAAATCGTTGCGCCAGGACGATTGTCCAAGATAGAGTGATGTGAACTTGCACTCTAAAATTCCAGCAGCCATCAACAACTAGTATCAAGCCATCAACAACTAGCACCAAATTTTCACTAACTGTGAAAGGAAAAAGGCCTTCGCTGCGGAGTTATTTATCAGAGAATGCCAAATGACCGGTTACAGATCATTGGACAGGGAAGCAAAACTCTCATTTGCATCTTATTTTACAAAAACTGGACATTCATCTTCTCCTGGACGCGTCTTCTTGAACTTTCCTGGATATTCACTGACTCCAATCATTCATCGCTCAAATTCGGGCAAATGTTACAAGGCGACTCCACAAATTCCGCGACAGATCTCCCATTTTCAAGAGACGCAAAGCGAAATTCCACAAACAACACATACTACTCGCGTGCCTCCCCATCAGTAGTATCACCGTTACATCTGTGGGATACTGAGTAATCTGCTCAGGAAGAAAAATAGCGGGAATAACAGATCCATGAGGTCATCTCACGAAGAGCTTATGGTCGATGTGCAAGCTGACCATCTATCTGTTGCTGAAGGTTTTTGTCCTACCATAGTCTCCAAAATTCATCCAGATTCAATTAATTGACCTGGTCTTTCAGACTTTGAACTTGCTGAATATGAATTCAGCTTGAAACAGTGTATTCCCAGTATGGGGAATGAAACACCCGGCGGACAAGGGGGGACTCCATTACAAGAAAATACTCAAGGGGGAATCCATCCCGAATCCAGTTCCCTGGCATAAATTCAGTCAGACGACATCTGACTGGACTATTTTGCGATATGACCTTCCCAACAATATGAGATGGCATCAGGTACCAGTCTGATAACAACTTTTTAATTGCTGGCCAGTCTGCCGATTTGACACAGCTTAGCAAGCCGAGTCAACATAAGACGCAATTTACAGCCTATTTCTTGTTCAAAACATCTCGCTTTCAAAAAAACTTCTAATAGGGACGAAGCCTCCAATCCTCTGAAGAGCACTCCCTCGCAAAACAGGTTTTTTTCCGTAAATCAGGAAATTTTCGTAGACTAGTAGTCATTGGTCTTTGTTTATGTCTTGCCCGTAAAGCTGCATGGTGGGATGAAATTGCTATCGCTTGGAGTGATTCGCTCTCCGAGTACTTCCAATCTTTATCACGGCTGCCTTTGTTTCTCACGACTTGATCTGAGCTGATACCCAGCCAGTCTAAGGATAAAGTGATGGTGAGTTGGTGCCAGAACAAATGTGATACAGTACATAATTCAGTGTTTCAATGGAACCAATCATAATAACAGAATGTATGCGTAGTAGAAACGACCAATAAGACGTTACACAGCAACTTAGGGTGACTGGCCAACGCACAACAAAATAGTACCCGGCATTCTCATCAGAGAATTGCACTGCCCTGGTATCTTAAAGCAACATGTAGCTTTAGTCCCGTTACACATGTGTGACCCACCCTCCTCTATTTATTAAGGCTTGGCCGACGAAGCTAAAGGAAACGACCCTAGATGATCAACTGTCCGAACCGATGCACGTGTCATGACAACCGGAAGACTACTTGTGTGACGCACAGAGGCTACCAACGGAGTGAATTTTCGCCACGGAATCGCGGTGAGAATTACGTTTTCAGACACCATATCGAGTGACTTGGGTAGACGGTGGAAAGCCAAGAGGAAGATAACTTCTAAAGTACTGCAATGTAGTGCAAAGCTGCTGTTCAAACTATTTTCACTTTTTTTGTAGTGGAAACTGTGGTCAACCAGAAAGTTTGGTGCATATTCTGCAGTCCTTTTGAATGGCGCATGATGCTAGATGTGCTCATTATAATCGGGTTGCAAGGGAACCCTCGGAACGTCCCCGTCGCCTGGGATACACCACCTTCGAGGAGTTAAGAGCAATTAATTCGATGTCTTCCATCAAGCCTGATCGAATCGCCGTTTGGAAGTGCCAAGAAGATATGATAGACGTAAGCATAGTCTCTGTGGGCGTGGAGTGACTGTGTGGAATGACAAGATGCTGAAATGTGATGATGATGATGATGACGATGATGATGATGATG
>NW_008751720.1:1571562-1576940 GCF_000715545.1 Opisthorchis viverrini | reverse complement strand
CGCGCTGACAAGCCGAGAAGCACTATACAGCTGTTTCATCCTTATTGGGAATAATCAGCAGTGCGCATCTCACGACCACTATTGTTTTCCGCCCAGTTACTTGTTACGATAGTGGCTTGTCTAGGGAACACTTTAGGTTTCACCCCCACTGTGCACTCTATGCAAATGTGTCTGTCACCAAATGACATTCGTAGTTTAGCCACAAAGCCAACTGGGCTATGAGGTAACCGATTAGGGGATTCTTGTCTGTGAACGGTCTTCTAGACCACAGGTCGGCTGGTAACCGAATCAAATTATTCACTGGCATGCACATTCGATTAACACTTGGAAGGTTCATGATTTATTCGATGGTCTGGTCAGTCCGACTTTTGAGTATTTTCAAAGACAAGCTTCGAGTGAGTTTGGGTGCACACAGTATTGTCACGCCTGTATGAGTAAAGGGAGGGGGATGTTCAGGTTATGTTTTTTTATTTTTCAGTTATTTATTTATTTATTTATTTATTTATTTATTTATTCGTCATTTAGTGTATACAGCCAATCAACCATGTACCACACAAGTGGTACACTGCGTCGGCAAGTGTGGCTCAGCTTTACGTTAGTTCTGGTCGTATCTACGGAGTGAATGGCACTCCGACAGTTTGTCGAACTTCTGTTCCACTACGGAGCCACTGTGGTACTGGAAAACGGGCCGCTTAATGAACGGGGATGCTTAGGAGACACACAAATGTCCATGTTGTGTAGCGCAGCGAAATTAGGGTTCGATAAACTCTTGAGTTATTTCTTCACACGTAATTTGTTGTGTTCATTAATTAATTGGCAAGGCTTGTTTTCCGAAAATTTTCATAACTTGTCGAATTAAGTGCATATGCGCACGAACTCACAAAATTTTATCACTATAGTGCGTGAAATGCATTCTAATCTGAATCGAGTATATATTGTCCCACTGGGTATGAAAGTTGCTGAGGCCACGGCGATAACTTGCACCAGCTAAATCACCACATTGCATGTTTGGCTCGAATTGACGTACGGCTCTCCCCTTAAACTTGTCTCGCCTAATTCGGACTAGCGGTCCTAGTAACGGTCCTCATGCAAAGACCAGCGAACTTGATATCAAAGCTGACGGATGGTATTTTGGTATATCAGACATCTTGATCTTGATGTCTAACCCCTATTTGTGACATCCGTGGGAAAACTGTGCGCAACTGCCCCTAATTTATTCGGTTTATCTGCCACCCGACATGTGCTTGATCTAAATTTCTGTAAACCAGTCAAGTATTTTCAATGATGGATGGACTGGATATATTGTCCCAATCCACTTCAAAGGGATTAACATTCGGCAGACACCACAGTTAGTGACAAGCAGTCACACTTATGAGAATTCTCGTTCACATCACTCTCGCATGGAAAGTCATTCTTTTGTTCTGGGGCAACTGTTCTGATGAGGTCATACACTGGATTCGAGCTTTGCCCCTATTAGAGCTTATCAGCAATGCATATCCCTGGCCGTGTGGGGTGTTGAACTCAGGACATCGGCGAGCTTTGCCCCTATTAGAGCTTATCAGCAATGCATATCCCTGGCCGTGTCGGGGTGTGAACTCCAGGACATCGGACATACGAGGTGAGCGTGCTACTCCACTCCACCGGCGCAAACTGGATGCACCTGAATTATCAGGTGTGAACTGGCGATGGTGTGCACGCTTTAGCGATATGATTGGCTTGCCCGATGCCTAGAGCGATGACCCAGTAACTGCCCTGGTTGTGTCGATTGACTGAGTTGTCTGTTAGGAAGTTCGAAACCAGCCGAATAGTTTCTGCTTTCAGGTGATCGTGAGAAGCACTCTAGTTTGAACAGCCCTCCCCCTGTTTCAGAGACGAATACCTATTCTCTGTTGTTGACGGCCATGTGGTAATCACAAGCAGGTCATCGAATAGGAGAACTGCCATTCAACGAAAATCTACCATGGAATAGATCAGCAGGCAATATATTGCTGTAGTCTGTTCGAAATTCCCAAAGTGTGAGAAAAAAATTACGTGAAAACTCACGGTACTGTCTGGTGTTGTGGCAAAGAGCAACGCAAACAGTTTCACTTTCGAAATATATTGTAAGATTTAAGATTTACCGTTGTATATTACGTGGTTTTTCTCCGAGTAAACTTTCGAAAATTGACATGGCTCCATTGTAGCCCATATGACTGTTGTATACCTACCGGTGGGCGCTTCTGCTAGTCAACATCGATGAGTCAGTTCACATAGCAAAAAACGAATGGGGCATTACCAGAAACTAGAGATTCAGGTGCGACCAGCTGATTAAAACAAATCGAGGATACCTCGTTTCTTCAGCACGTCCACTTTTGTTTGCAGAGATAAACACATATGAGATTACTCAACCGGTCACCAGACAACTCGCGAAATCAACACATAGAAGCTATTCAAATAGAAGCTGAAGACCTAACACCAAATAATGTATAATCAATGACCTGATCTAACGTCAAACTTCGTGAAAACCCTCACCATACCTATGGCTGTCCGACTCTTCTAACTGGGATCATATAATATGGCCGAATCTACTTGTTTCCTCCGAAACTACACTTGACACGAAGTAGCCTATGGCCTAGTTCAAAGCTATTTGAATGCGTAGACTAATGTGAAGAACATCGCCACGAGATATCGCGATACTTGTATATTTCGTAATGTACATTACAAAGATTTACATGCATCGCCATATCTCGGATACCGTAGCGGCTGAAGTATGAGGCGCTTGGTGCAGCACGTTCAGTTGCCTGAGAACACACAAACGAGACAAACGAGATATTCAGCTGGGTTCCAGGTGAGTCTCTCGAAAAAAACCAAATTGGTTTGCAAATGAGTGTATATTCGCTAATTTCGGGCAATTTGGTTTCAAGTAGAACATAAGATTGACTGAAACCCAGGGACTGCGCCTACCTGATGAGCCCCAAGAAGGGCGAAACCGGTCGTGGGCTGTCGACATATTTTTAGCAACCTTGTGACTAGTGCATTACAAAACTCCATTAGGGCTTTGTGATCGATCATGATTCATGACTGCGATAGTTATTACCAGCAATAAGACCTAAATCACCGATACTGTAATACTAAGTATTACATTTATTGTACCACGCCAGATTACTAGCGTTTTTAAACAAGCTCGAGCCTAGTTGTTGGGGGCTTCGTTCAAGCGTTCACAAGACTTTCCGTGTTTTCCCGAAAGAAACCTTTCACAACGTTACTGAAACCGCTTCACAACCCACCACTGATTTGGCCTTTCTTGAGGCTCTTGAGGTAGGTAGGCTCAGTCCTCGAGTGTCCGTCAACCTCATGTTCTACTTGAACCTTAATTGGACGGAATTCGCTAGATACTCACATTTGCACACTCATTCTGTTATGGTTGTAGACTCGTCTTGAGCCCAGCTGAATCTCTTGCTTGCGATTTCATTCAACCGAACGTGTTTCAATTTGCACGATAAAGAACCACGACGCTGTCTTTGTGCAACACGGTAAGGAGGAGAATATGGTAAACGAGACATTTAGCTGGGATTCAGCTTAGTCTACCGCCCAAAGCAAACTGGTATGCAAGCGGGTGTTTGTCCACATTTCCGTGTTATTTACATCTTCAGAGAGGACGCCTGGTGAAATTGACTACTCACCATGTGATTGCGGTCTCTGTGCCTTTTTCAGAAAGTTGGTCCAGATCAGGATGAAAGGTCGGAAACCTTCCATCAGCTTGCGATTCTATCTGGATTATCAAAGCGGTTCGATGATCTGCTCCGGTTGACCGCTGACTAAGTGAGGTCAAATGTCACACGATTTCGTGTCACGTGGCTCCGGTCAAGTGCTCAAAGCGGAGGCGGTTAGACGACAATTAGATGGTTCTCCAGCAAGTTAGGTGTTACTTGTGTTATATAATTGCCGTTTGAGTACTCTCGAGAGGCAAACACACCACCCACGTGTCGATGAAGACGCGAGAGTAATTATCTCCGCACCTGAAGATTGATTTCGACAGTTCGACGCTGCGGAACCTTTTGTGAAGCAGGTCATCCTCTTGACTGGAAAAACGATTTGAAACTTGAGTAGGATCAAATATTTGTCGTTACGGAAAACGCATATTGTGTTAACCTTCAAATCAGACCTGAACAGAATTCATAGTCTGTTTTAAAGGTGAATAGGTGGAGGAAACAGTGAGTGTGTTCAAACGTTCCATGAAGCTCTCATTCGGTCAAATTGACGCTTTTCGGATTTCAAACCAACTTGGAGATTAATCAACCTTGTCAATCCCCATTGACTGAAAGATACAACGCAAGTAGCTTAGTTCCGTAAACGGAACAAGTCCTACAGAAGGAAACCATAAAAAGTCACACAGTGACAAAATTTGATGCTTTTGATAGAACGCTCGATCGGGTCTCTCCCTCACACCGTTCTTCACTTGAATATAACACATAAAAGCCCCTGCTCTGTGATTCAGTTCGACGGGTACTGAATATATTCAGAGTACTTCGTTTCAGCTGCTGGACAGCTTACTGCCCTTAGTGTGGCCCACCAGATAGGTCAAGTGGACGGTTTTACTCACCAAGTTGGACCATGTGGAGATGGTAACTTGTTTCTAGATTGGAATGATTTTGATGGGACCAGTAGAGTATAAGGTTGATAGAATCTCAGGGACTGCGTCTACCTGATGAATTCCAAGAAAGGCGAAAACTGGTTGTGAGCTGTCGAGGAGTTTTCAGCAACTTCGTGATGGTACACTAGTGTAACGGTGATACTACTGACGGGGGTGGCATGTGTTTGTTGAAAAGTGGGATCTATTACGGAATTTGTGGGGTCGCTTTGTAGAATTTGCCTGGATTTGAGCAATAGTCAGTGAATATTCAGAAAAGTTCAGAAGAGTTCAAAGAGAGGATTGGTATTCAGTTTTTGTAAACAAGATGAGTATTGAGAGTTTTGCTTCCCTATCCAATAGTCTGTAACAGTTCAGCTGGCGTTTTCTAATAAATGACTCCGCAGCAAAGGGCTTCTTCCTTTCACTAGTAGTTTGCTAATCATGTTTGGACTCTTTTCGGCTCGTTTTTGATCCCAGCGCAAATCAGTAATGTTGGGATGTGGTTCGCTTACATACAACGTCCAGTAGATGTTAGAGGTTTGTCCTTTGGGCAGGATTTCGCCTGTGGAATGGTTCTCGATAATTACGATGTCTGGAGTAAGGGTCCCCAAATGGCGACCTTCAGATAGGGTCAAAAGCTCTGTCCTTGATTTAAGAATCAAGTTGGTCCCACCCGATCGCTAGTAATGGCCCTGCATAACATATGATCCAGAGTTTTGACGTGTTGGGAATTTCATAACAGACCATAACACGTGACTAATCATGA
>NW_008751720.1:1543629-1568925 GCF_000715545.1 Opisthorchis viverrini | reverse complement strand
GGTACACTAGTGTAACGGTGATACTACTGTGTCTGTTGAAAAGTGGGATCTATTACGGAATTTGTGGGGTCGCTTTGTAGAATTTGCCTGGATTTGAGCAATAGTCAGTGAATATTCAGAAAAGTTCAGAAGAGTTCAAAGAGAGGATTGGTATTCAGTTTTTGTAAACAAGATGAGTATTGAGAGTTTTGCTTATCCAACCAATAGTCTGTAACAGTTCAGCTGGCGTTTTCTAATAAATGACTCCGCAGCAAAGGGCTTCTTCCTTTCACTAGTAGTTAATCATGTTTTCCGCAGCAAAGGGCTTCTTCCTTTCACTAGTAGTTTGCTAATCATGTTTGGACTCTTTTCGGCTCGTTTTTGATCCCAGCGCAAATCAGTAATGTTGGGATGTGGTTCGCTTACATACAACGTCCAGTAGATGTTAGAGGTTTGTCCTTTGGGCAGGATTTCGCCTGTGGAATAGTTCTCGATAATTACGATGTCTGGAGTAAGGGTCCCCAAATGGCGACCTTCAGATAGGGTCAAAAGCTCTGTCCTTGATTTAAGAATCAAGTTGGTCCCCACATCACCCCATCGCTATTAATGGCTCTGCATAACACATGCTCCAGAGGTTTAACGTGTGGGGAATTTCATAACAGACTATAACACGTGACTAATCGTGCTACTTTGCTCAATCGTCTTGGTGATGACGACAATTGAGTCACATGTGATTATATCACTGTGTATTACGTGTTTACTCTGTACTGTGAGGACTTGAGTTTTAGATAGCCCAGTGGTTAAGGCGCGGGCCTACTGATCAGAGGGCCTGTGTTTCGGGCATATCGAATGCTCCTGTCCAGACTTGAGCAGTTTGGCAGTATCTCAGCTCTCTCAGTTCCGTTGGGTAGCGTATTAGTTAAGTACCGGAAAACTGTTACAAACGAACCAACCCGCTAATGTTTCAGTCGCTACGATATTCAAGATATCGCGATACATGTATATCTTTGTAATGTACTACTCATAAGGTTACTGAAAATCAGTCGACAGCCCACGACGGGTTTCGCCCTTTATGGGGCTCATTACGTGGGCACAGTCCCCGGGTTTCCGTCAATCTTATGTTCTACTTGAAACCAAATTGCACACTCATTCGCAAACTAATTTGGTTTTTCGAGAGACTCACCTGGAACCCAGCTGAATCTCTCGTTTGTGACGTTTTCAGGAAGCAACCTTTTTTCAGCAACCTTATGAGTAGTACATTACAAAGAAAAGCATAGGAGTGTTCAATCACGTGGAAAATACTTGAAACCGATTGGGTAGTCATCGTTTTCGAAAAAGTTTGGTGACAATCGGTAGATTTATTGCTGGTTCTCCTTCCGCCTTAAATCTCAATCAACCTCGGAACCTAGTCACTTGACCTGACGAAACTTTTGTGTCAAAAGCGAAACGTTGCCCAGCAATAAATCTACCGATTATCACCAAACTTCTTCGAAAAGCATAGGAGATTTCGAGGCCTTCAAACTATAAAATGCATGAACAGAACCAGTTGTCTTGTAGGCCACTCGGAACCTGGGATCGTGGGCTGACATCCGTTTCTAGTTTGACCTGTGACATCGATCCACCGACGCTGGATGGATGGATGTGGGTAATACCATATACGGTTTGCGCTCAGTGGCTAGTTTATCCACCCGAACACCCGACGGAGTGAGTTTGGAGGCTGAACATCAGGGGGGAGGCCTAGGGCCATCAGCGGCCACCCTAAACACACACACGGCCAGTTAGTATTCACCGTTATTTAGTTTCGTCTCGGACAGTCACTTCCAGGATCTTGGTAGGTTTAACGCTCAGGAGTATCCAGGACATCACATGGGACTTTGCAAATCGAAGCGGCTCGATGGTTGAACTCAATAATGTCCGATTCGGATAGAAGGCGGGTTGCATTACCAATAAGTGGAACCCAGAATGGATTTGCAAAGCGTTTCTCAATGGTTCTATTTGATTTCGTCTACACGATAACGTTCATTGAAAGTCATTTCTAGCACCACAAAGGATAGAAACCATCGAATTACTCACTATGTTGATCATCAAGAAAACCCACTTCTAGCATCGTCGCAAAATCAGCTATCCGATTACCCCAAGCCAATAAACTTACTTTGTCCACCGGTAGATCGCCCCGTGGAGTCCACTGGTGGACTCTGGAGTATGACATTGTAATTGGCAG
Organism: Opisthorchis viverrini; assembly: GCF_000715545.1. Lineage (NCBI taxonomy): Eukaryota > Metazoa > Platyhelminthes > Trematoda > Opisthorchiida > Opisthorchiidae > Opisthorchis > Opisthorchis viverrini. Next base: position 1,566,725 of record NW_008751720.1, on the reverse strand, counting down.
TGGTGCAGTTGTGCAAACTGGAAGTAAATCGTGCCCGCTACAACTATTGCTGATAACTTTTAACCACCAGGTTAGGCAGCAACAATATGGCTGCCGTGCGGCTGTGATCTAATCAGACCGTGCGCTAAGGTTTTTGAATTTTTTTTACCGTAAAATACAGATAGTTGATATGACTTCGCAACAAACCGGTTCGAAAGCGATATAATAACTGTAACTCCTCCATTTCAACCCAGACTTTTGAATGCGTACACGTGCATCGATTTTTTTTGCATTGGTGGTCGTTTGCTGAGCTGGGCTATTTGATTGCAAACGTTTCATCACCAATCGAGGTGACATCGTCAGTGCGTTAGTGGGGAGCGTAGCGGTGGGTTGGTGGTTGGGCACAACCACCGTCAACCTTACGTTCTACATGAAACCAAATTGCATGAAACATGAGGCGGCCTGGTGCAGCACATTCAGTGGCCAAAAAACATCACAAACGAGAGAGTTGGCTGGATTTGAGCTGAGTCTCGCGAAAAAACAAATTTGTTCGCCAGTTCCTTAATCTCGTTCAACGGACGGCTTACTAGCTTGAAAACAAAGTCCAGAATCATGATGAATCTGCAGTACTGATGAAAAAACTTATTTTCGATGGCCTTGATGGATTACTGAATGAGTTGTGTGACAGACCTAAAGAAAAGCTGGACGTCGGAGTTTCCTGGGTGCCTTCCGGTGGAAGACGGGCAGTTAATCAAGACGTGAGTGGCATCCAGATCCTTTTACGTGGAGCGAACTAGCTTGAATCCGGTAATTTTCATCATGATAATGCGACACTAGTCCAACAGAGCCCAATTGAAATGTGAATGTTGTGTCGCAATATCAAGACCACAGATTGGTCCGTTCGCCAAACGTATTTAGATCCGATCGGAGGGGCCTGCCGTCTACTAGAAGGGTTAAATGATGGGGATTTTAGTATCCTTTAAAGGAGTTATGAGTTACTACATTCTCACCACCGGGATTGTTAGAAATCTGGAGACGGAATTCTGCGAAATTCGATCAAAAGCATCCACAAAGTACATGTTTTAGTAGTGTAGTTCGTTAATTTCATAAAATTTGACTAACACAAAGGTAAATGGAAATTCGGGTACTGCGCCCACCTGATGGGCCCCAAGGAGTGTAAAACCGGTAATGGACTGTCGAAGTTTTCAGCAACTTTATGAGTAGTTCATTACGTGTAGTTCGCTACATTTTTTCACCATCTGGGGTGTTTTTCATAGCTTTTTGCATCCGCTTGTACACAGTATTCGCGTTCAATGTGAAATTGGGATGCTTTTTGCTCCACGGTAATGGAGTGGTTGAGTAAACCTCATACCAGCTGCCAAACTGGATATTAAGGTGTCCGAGTCTGCCAAGATCCTATCAAGATCTTGCCTGTGTTAAAATATCCGGTTTTATAATTGGCGGCATTTCCGAGGTGCGCGAAATTCCGGTTGACGCCATCTGAGAGGTTCGACATTCATCCAGCCGTGTGATACCACAACGTAACCTGCGTGTTCTTTGCTTTCTCTATCCACGTCAAGTTTTTTCAATTATTTCGACTAAAGTACGATCAGCTGAAAATCACCAGTCCTGTCTCAGCATGCGGAAACCCTGGTTCGCTCGCCTTACACTGAATGACAAGTTTTGCGAACACTCAGTCTAGGAAGTTCATCCTTTGTTGAATTTCAATGTGGTTGTCACTTACTCGCCTGGTTTTGCTCTACAAGTACGAGTCTAGTGGTGTGTTGTGCAATCCTGAGTTGTTTACTAATTCACTCGTTTCATTTTACACTATCCGCCAGTCCTGTGCCTGTTCCTTCCAGAACCCCATGCATTTCCCCTGGAGATTTTGTCGCCCACCGCCAAGAACACGTTGTTGATTGGTAGTGTGAGGAGATTTGGGATTTTTGTGGAGATTTCGTCCTGTAAGTGAAGCCAATCTATGCTGAAAAGCCGAGAAGCACTGTACTATCCTTGTTGGAAATCATCAGCGGTGCGCATCTCACGAAACTCCTGTCTGAGTGCGAGTTAATCACACTGCTGATCAGCCACTCATGGCCGAACAGTTAAGTGTTCAAACTACTAGCCGGGAGGTCGCGGGTTCGAGACCCTTCGGAGTTTCGTGAGACGCGCACTGCTGATGATTCTCAATAAGGATGAAACAGTTGTACAGTGCTCTCGGCATTTCGGCATAGATTGGCTTCACTTACAGGACGAAATCTCCACACACCTTGTTGAATTAATCCATAGTTGTAGTCGAGTGTGGACCGCACGTGAGTGCTCGCGCGAAAAGAACCACAGCTACGACACTACCATCAGCAACCCCTAGATAGCCCACTGGTAATCTTGTCCTTCTTGGGCCTATCAGGTAAACCCAGGACAGTTAACATCAATTACCCGAACGAAATACCCTACAAGATCCTGGCATACTGTAGCGTGCAAGGCGGTTATTACTAACGGATTCGTTGCCCCGGAATTTTTTAAACTCTCATTTCCTTCACTTGTTCAAAAATTCCTCGAGCAACCAGAGCAAGATCAGTCTGGCAGTGATTGCGTATTCGTTCAAAAATTTCTCAAGCAATCAGAGCAAGATCAATCTGCCACTGACTGCACCTACGAGGCTGAGGAGTCATACGGTTTCGGTCTGTCCGATCCCTGATACCTTATAAAGCATTCTAGGTCATATATAGACGACAACTATGCGGTGTTGACTGCTCGACGGTGTCCATTTATGCGTACGTACAACTTTGTCTCAGTTCGATTAGCAATTTATGCAGCCTCAATGAATCTTGGGTGAGTCCTGTCGAAGTGACCGTGTCTTTGTGATAGCTATAACAAAAGTTCAGGAAGAATAATGAAGGCGATGGATTGGAAGCCCTCACAACATCACAAACGTGGATATTTTCTAGTAAACAACAGACTTTCCCCCCCAGAAAACAACTAGGAAGATATCGGTTTAGTGAATTCCATCAGATTTGCTCAGCTGGACTTCTCCCAACGAAGAACCACTCTCGAGGAACGAAGAATATTCGAGATAAGGTTATGGGATTTCTTTCGACTATAACCCACTCTCACCACCAAAACTGACGAACAGGCATCCACTGACCCAGTTTTATCAGACGATTGACGCGTGAAACGGTTGAGCTTACACATACTACTGACAAATTGCCTTTCCACGGGACCCTTCTTGACTACCTCGGCCACAGCTCAGTCTAGGATGCGTACACAGTAGCACTTGCTCGAAGCATTCAACAACTGAATAACTGGAACAAAGCCGGGACAAGGGAGGGCCAATGCACACGAGTCTGCAATACATATCGCTTTCACAACTACCATGACTGTTAGTGACAGTTGATCTCGTTTACGGATTAATTCTAGATCCAGCGAAATCACACATAAAATTCCCGTTTTCGTTGTGGTCTAGATTGGGGAACTGACGACCATGTTACACGTTAACCATGTTGATTTGTATGCCTCAGTCAACAAAAACATTTATTATATGGATATTCTACCCAGGCCAAAGTATGGTATCGCATTACATGCTCATAGAAGTTGCCAAACAACTCAGCCGCAAATAAAATGAAATTAGCCCAGTACAAGAAGAGTGTTCTCATTCGCCCATGGGCGAACCCTGCGCTGAGAACATGAGGTTGGTATTCCTGAAAGATGTTCCCTGAATGGAAGAAGCATCGCACTGCACCTAGTTTCACAGCAATCTACCCAAAATCCAAATTTCATTTTTCTGAGTCGCCAGTCACGTGACTGATTGGAACTAATTATCAGGCAACGCCTGAACTCAGTGCGGCACATTGCGCTGTTTTCAGTTCCTCATTTTCGATACGAATCGACTATTTCGACTATCAATTTTTCATGAAATGTAACAAGAAAACTAGTTTAACATAGTTAGGAACAAAAGCTGAGGAGCCAGGATGTGAAGTAAATTTCCCAAAGATAGGACAAATGAATATACTCAAAATAGCGATTGCCGCTTTCCATTTGGAGCTTACCTTTTAGTTCTTCCAACTTGTAGTAGAGCAAAATGAGGAAATCTCTGTCCTCGGCACTTATCTGTGTCATCTTCGGGAAAAAATCCGGTTTCTCTCAAAACTGGCGATCAGCGCCTGCCTCAGCGAAGAAATGTTGGTGTACTGTGCTCTGGTTCGCATGCCTCTCGTGCCTTGCACCATACAAAGACTGACGACACATCTGTTGCTCGCCGAACAAAGCACCGCAACATAAATAAGTCATGGTCACGCATAACTTCCAGTAGCTCTCCACATTGTCATCCATCGCACACACAATAAAGTTATGCTATTCCAGATCAGCTGATCGAATGATGATAGTTCACTCGATCGATCGATCGATCGAGCGAGCGAAATTGACAGCTAAAATACATGTGCCAGTGTGAGTACGATGGATGAGAAGATAACAGTTGCGTTGATACTCTCTGTCTTGGTCAGCACAAAAGAGAGAACAGTGTTTCAGCGTTTCTTCAGCGCAGTGGACAAAAATCTGGCAAACGCATTTAGTAGCGGGCTGATACAGCAACTTTTGCTGCCCACTGATGTTTGCGATAGTATTTGGAAAGACTACTTCACAAAGATAAGTTCAGACAGATGGCGGTCGAATGATGCGAAATATTTGACGATCTCTTTTCGATTTCACATCGATTTCGATCAGTAACTCCATCGGTTTTTCTTCTACTTTCTCCCTTTATGACCCTGTATTTGACGATCCTCTTCTGAAACGAGCGTTATTTTTGACTTTGCTTTGATTTCCGGTGATTTGTTGCAAACTCGATCAATCAATGCGAATCTTCAACTTAGCAGATCAGTACACTACACTCCATTTAAGTACTGGCGTCCTAATGAAAGCACGATTCAAACAGACTGACAAATCAGCGGTGTCCATTCTAAATAGGAAGTGACTAGAAATTTATCAGAGATGCCTAAATATTTATTGGTCAACAATAGCTAAAATGCAGTTTGAAAGGGGCGATTGATGGTGTAGTTGAGGTTTGTCGCGTCACTATAAGGGAATGCGGCAACTGAGCAGTATCCTGCAGTAGCTGAGGAGCAAAACATGCCGTAGAAATAACGGAATAAAAATAATGGCATATGAGATGGGCGCACGACTCATTTCAGTTTTGGAGCTGGTCAGGGTATCTGGATTACATCGAAATCTCACTGGACTTGGCGAATATACACTCATTGCAAACTAATTTGGTACTTTCGAGAGACTCACCTGGAACCCAGCTGAGAACATCATAAACGAGAGACTCAGCTGAGCCTCTCGTGAAAACCAAATTGATTTGCAAATGAGTATATTTCTCGAAAACAATCCAATTTGGTTTCAAGTAGAACATAAGGTTGACAGAAACCCGGGGACTGCGCCTACCTGATGAGCCCCAAGAAGGTCGAAACCGGTCGTGGGCTGTCGATGGATTTTCAGCAACCTTTTGAGTAGTACATTACAAATATACATGTATCGCGATATTTCAAATATCAGAGCGACTGAAACATGAGGCGGCCTGGTGCAGCACATTCAGTTGCCTGAGAACATCATGAACGAGAGATTCAACTGGGTTCCAGGTGAGTCTCTCGAAAGAACCAAATTAGTTTGCAAATTAGTGTATATTCGCCAAGTCCAGTGAGATTTCGATGTAATCCAGATACCCTGACCAGCTCCAAAACTGAAATGAGTCCTGGACGCCTGAGTTCCCCAATCAGCTGTCTGACACCTGGAAATTCGCATTCTTGTGAAACACGTGCGACAATCGACGCAATGCCGATGACGTACGTAGCCACTGCACTTCATCATCATTGGTTCATTACATCAGCTGTCCAAACATCTGCACAAACCTGTCAGATCCGTACCGATTGCGACAGGACCTTAGCGTGTAGGGTGCAGTTGAGCGACATCGAAACACAGTGCTTGAAAGTATTCATCGAACGCCGTTCAAAATACGTTCGTCTTGCGCAACACCGTCGAAGAAGACCATCAGAGATGCAACCAAGGCTTGTGGAGGTCACCTTAGGTGCTTACGAATCTAGCCTGCAAAGAACCTATAGGAAGTGTAATACTCAAACAGACTCCGTCGTTCGACGGAATATGACAGGACTGGGCAGGAAAACGAGAAAGTAGCATGAATCGCTGTACAGGGAGAATAAACAACCGTGAAAATCGAGAGTTGAAAGTAAAACAGCCTTACAGTGTTTATGGATCAATACAACCAGGTTCGTTTGTTTGTTTGTTTGTTCCCCGAATGTTCGATGCATTCGTGGAAAACTCTATGCATCCTTGATCGTCTGGGTTCATTAAAAAACAACGTTTGAATTACTGAGATTCAGTATAAAATACTTTGGGATGGGCGTGTGATTCTCTATAGTGTTGTGTTTAATTCAACTGGACTATGTTTCCGTGGCTTTTTCAACCTCACTTTTCGCTTGCTAACTTTAAATTTACGGAGAATGAAATTTTCAGCATTATTGCCCGGTGTGAACTCGCCAAACTAAAGATCAGTTGACGTTTCTGATAGACGTTTCTGCCTGCGAAGCAACTTGATTCAAACAAATACACTCGGGTGCATATCAATTTGGTTTTCACGGGTGATTCAGCTGAATCTCTCGTTTACGGTATTCTTCAACTGGATGTGTTGAACAAAGGCCCGGCTCATGTTTCAGTTGGCACGATATTCGACATATCGCAGTATATTTTCATAAAGGAAACCGGTCGTGGACTGTCGAAGAGTTTTCAGCAACCTTGTGAGTAGTTTCCTTTATGGAAATATGAAGGGGATATCTCGAATATCGTGCCAACTGAAACATGAGGCGGCCTTTGTGTAGCGCATTCAGTTACCTGAAAAAATCATAAAGGAGAGATTCAGTTGAGTCTCTCGTGAAAACCAAATCGATTTGCAAATGAGTGTATTTCTTGAAGAAAACAGCCCAGTTTGGGTTCAAGCAGAACATAAGGTTTGCGGAATCTCGGGGACTGCGCCTACTTGATGAACCCAAAGAAAGGCGAAACCAGTCCTGGGATGTCGAGGGGTTTTCGGCAACCTTATGAGTAGTGCCTTACGAATATAAATGTATCGCGATATCTCGAGTATCTTACACTCAATTGCCTGGAAACATCACAAATTACAGATCTAGCCGGGTCTCGAGTGAGTCTCTCGCAAAACCGAATTTGTTCGCAAATGAGTGTAATTTTCTAAGATCATACACCAATAAACTTTTCCCATCTTTAGCTCACCGCGATTTGACACAGGCGCCCCAAGTTTTCCACCCAAGCAATCTTAAAATATGTTTCCGCCTACTTCACTTCAAAAATTTTCGAACGTCTTGCGTAACACACAAAAAGGCGGAGTGAGTTGACACAGTTATCCGTGACTCCTAGACAAATCGACATTCTGGCAGTTGTCTCATCCGAATGACCGTGTGACGTAATCAACTCAGCCTATCAGGTAAGCAATAATTAGTCATCTAACGGCTTTATACCAGACGAACTGACAGGGGTTGAGCATATATCTTTAACCTGTGGACACACTAATTACGGTCGGCTAATAACAGGCCATGTGCTAGCCACTTCGGTTTTCTCTCGCTTGGTTTGGATTAGATTAGACGAATAATGCATTGCTTTATCAGATAAAAGCTGTCAGGAAGAGCTTAGCTGGAAAGCCAAACTGAATGTGGAACATGTGATGTGCTGATATGAAGTAGTATATGGTTCGGGGTAATTATAACAAAGAAGTCTGAATTGTTATCGCGGCAACAACTTTCAGATGCAGATACGGAGGTGATACAATTCGTAGACTTTCGTCTCCTGCACTGGTTTGCACGACACTTGGCAGACTACCACTCTTCATGTATGAAAGCTACTCAACCATGCTGATATTGGCCGCCTGGATATTCGCAGTTTTGACGACTCGTGTTAACTTTGGTAAAAAGGAAACAGCAGTCCATGATAAAAAAAATTAGCTGTTTTACAAAGACCCTTACGCACAGAGTCACAAACAGGTGACAAACGGAATCGGATACAAACTGGCGAAAGACGAGCTTGAAGCTTAGGCCATATGGGGTTCAGATAAATCAAGATAGATGTGATCAGCTAATTGGGACGTTTGACTCCTAGAGGATTTATCATGTGAGCATAGAGGGAACTGTCACATGACCACTTGGTTTACAGTTTTTGATGGACGTCTAATGAAGTCCTTTCAAGAGCTTAATGCAAGTATCACGATCCTTTCCAACATAGGCAGTGTAAAGGATAAAATAACCTAAAAAACGACTGTGTACTTCTCAGAGCAAAATGAAGACGTTCCAATAGGAGTTAAATTTTGTGAAGACAGTTTTTGGATCGATAAAGCCCTCAAGTATTTCGCTAAGGCTTAGTTGGGAATAAAGTGTCTTTTGGGAAGAACTTTGGGATTACTGTGCAGAACATATAGGAATCTCTGGTCCTTGGGCCAAAGAGTGTATCGAGGACTTCTTGTATGTTCAAACATTACGTAAATGGAGAAATGGATCCTCACACGAACGAATTGCTTCCCTCGATCACAATTTTAGACTGCTGGATTGTATCGAGACACCGAATTCCGATAATTCTTTACCAATGATCCGTTATTCTGAGTAGGCCCAACAGTTTATTGATCAGTAAAGCAGATAGACACAACATGAGCCCTAAAAATCAATAGAAAACATGTAAATCGATTGTAGGCGCAGTTCCCGAGTTTCCGTCAACCTTATGTTCTACTTGAAACCAAATTACACGGAATTAGCGAATATACACTCATTTGCAAACTAGTGTGGTTTTTCGAGTGACTCACCTGGAACCCAGCTGAATCTCTCGTTTGTGATGTTTCGAGGCAACTGAAAGTGCTGCACCAGGGGACTGCGCCTACCTAGTGAGCCCCAAAATGGGTGAAACCGATCGTGGGCTGTCGACGTATTTTCAGCAACCTTATGAGTAGTATACTATAAAGATAAACATGTATCGCGACATCTCGAATATCGTAGCGACTGAAACATGAGGCGGTTCAGTACATTCAGTTGCCTCGAGACATCACAAACAAGAGATTCAGCCGGGTTCCAGGTGAGTCTCTCGCAAAACCAAATTAGTTTCCAAATGAGTGTATGTTGTATAAAGTGTATTTCAGCATACAGTTTTGTTGCTCTTGGTCACGACATGCCAGTACGAATCGACGGTGAGTTTCAAAGGGAGCAATGAGTCACCCGGTGGACGAAAACTGACCGACTAATTGATTGCAAAGAGTTCTCAGCGATCTGCTCTACGTATGATGAAGTTAACCGAAAGCCCCACCAATTTGTTCTCTGAACACTTTACTGTGAGGTTTTAAGAAATGGAACTGCACACAACCATCGGTAGGACAAGTATTACCATACGTTAGCGAAGCGCGTAGGTTATCCACTCGGCACGGGGTAACTACCACTCAGCCCCAAGTTATTGGTCTGTCGGGCTAACAACCATTTATGGATCTTCCTCGTTAGGTATGCGAACCAATCCCCATATGGCGCCACTCGGTTAAGCTTTGTCCCGCTGACGTATCTTGAAAACAACAAACCCGGAAGTAGTAACACTAAAATCACCGTAAACCTCCCATCTGTTCGTACCATAACAGTCTGGTTATCGTAATCTAACTGCCTTCAGAATTAAAGAAGGCATAGCAACAGAATGACCTGAATTCATGAGATCATACTAGCCGCTAGCTGACCATTGACCAGTATGAAGTGTAATCATTCTGTCGCTGGTCGGGGCAAAACTAATTCACCACCAGCATCGTTTGAACTTTCAAAAGATGATTTTTTCAGTCGAACCTTAATTTTGGTGTCAAGTAAGGCTGTTGGTCTTCTCCTCAAAAATGGTGGTTGCTAGCTAGGGTAAAATAACGGAACGAAGCGGAGCATTCGATTAGTTTATCTAGTCGAGAAACTAAGGTGTCCCTGCGCCTTCCCCGGGCCATCCCTTAGTCGTTTGTTGTGCGTCATTTCGTGATCACCAAAAGGCATGAACCCCTGAAAATCTCTGTTCTGGCTTGGAACCTTCACTGCTATTGCCGAACTAGGGAGCCACTACCTATACGTTTTTAGTAGTATCTCAAACCTGATTCAATACTGATCTAATTCAAATCGAAACTACAACTATCTGCTAGCACCGTGATTTCAGCGGCATTAAAAGCAAATCCGCAAAAACGCAACCTTTACATGAGCAGTTTCCACATCAGCTCTGGACAAATTCCTCCACAGTTAACGAAGCTGTACCTGTTTGGTAAACAAACATATTTCCAAGGCACTGTTCCTTTAAAAATCCCAATACGAATGATCTTACCGCATGACATCTTCACAGAACGATCAGCCGAGGAATACTCAAGTAGAAATGCGGGCTCACGAATCGTTCAGAAGCACGGAGATGAGACATTCCACTACAGCCAGGTTGATGAACCCATTTCAGGGATTAAACACGAACAGATTTCTTTAGATGAACACAGAATTTTGACTGAAATGAACTATTGATGTTCTGCTTGAATTGGACCAACACTTTCCACATCGCATCTCAGTCTGAGTGAGCAGTTTTCTTGGGATAATTGCAGGCGCGACCACATATTAGTCTGCTTTAGTTGCCTGCTCCCCGCCTTAGATGAAGCCATTTATTCGGACACCAGTTTGCTTATTGCCTTGTGTGCCAGTTCGCTCAAACAGTGGTCCTGGTGTGGTAGTCAAAATCGGGAAAAATGGCTTCAGGCACAACCTTCTTTCATCTACCAAGACAACAAACTTGTGGATTCTTCGTAGAATGATATGGCATTATCGATGTGGTCACAGATACGACCAAAATCAACGGTGTACTTTAAAACCGCAAATAGTAAACAGTGAATAAGTTCGATGCGCCAAGGCAACCAAATCATTGAGCTAGTTTGTGTGAGATACAGGAAGTGGATCCTGAAGAGAATTCGTCATCAAGCGGACTGATTGTTTACTTGCAAAAGAAGATGCCGACATCGGAATTTCCTAAACGATTGAAAAACGTACACGAAGACCCTAAAGTTAAACGATCACTGTCAGAGCCCTCCACCACGTCATCCACGACAAAGTTCGATATAAACTCCGACACACCTAACCTGGAAAACCGGCCCCTTATTTGAGTGAAACCCAGTAGCAGGAGCTGTAAACCGGCAGTAGCACAACTTAGCGGTTCTGAAAGCCTCCCCCACGGTTTGCTCTGCAAACATCACCATTTGGTCTGAGGCAAAAGTGCTCAGTAAACGTTTGTTGGACGTTAGCAAACACATATGCAATTGGTCGTTAGCTTGTTCGCTGAGCTGGGCAATTTGATTGCAAACGTTTCATCACCAATCGAGGGGACATCATCAGTGCGTTATTGGGGAAGCTACCGACATTTTCCTCTATAGAAAAACATATGCAAGTTTGCACCACTAAAAAGGCTGGCAGTTCTGACATCCGGACATCTCGATTGTGCCCATTTTCTAATTCTTCGGTGGCTTTCCAAAGAACCACTCATTCAATTCTACAATCCTCTGTATATATTTTCATTCTTGTGGTTGCTGATCCGTTTGCCGAGTTCGGCAATTTGTTTGCAGACTTCTTGCCACCAGCCATCCGCACATCATCATCAGCCCACTGAAGCGGTCTCCTCGTAAAATAACCAAAGGTCCGCAACCTAACTGCGAAGGTGATTTGCATATCATTTTGATTCTCCCGTTTATGATGTTCTTAGGCGACTGAATGTGCAGCAGGAGGCGACCTCGTGTGTCATTCCGTGTGGTATCCGAGATCTCGCGATACATTATATAGACGTTATGAACTTCTCAAAAGGTTGTCGACGGGTTTTCAGCATCCTTATAAGTAGTGTATTGCGTGTATATCAAACAGCGCACCCGAGCTGCCTAAATTTTACAACTTGCTAAGCCCAGTATTGTGCAAGTTACATCTTTACAGCCACCTCGTGTGTCATTCCGTGTGGTATCCGAGATCTCGCGATACATTATATAGACGTTATGAACTTCTCAAAAGGTTGTCGACGGGTTTTCAGCATCCTTATAAGTAGTGTATTGCGTGTATATCAAACAGCGCACCCGAGCTACCTACATTTTACAACATTGCTAAGCCAATAATCTACCCAAGCTATCAAAATTTCAATGTATCTTGTGCGAGCCATACTCATCTATTGGTTGTACGGCATATGCCGGCAATTTGCATGCTTGTGTTTAAGGGTGCTCCGCTCGCGTAAAACTCTACACGTCTGTACTGGACAAAAGCGCTGCCAGAAGTAGGTTGTACTTGCAAATTTCACACCTCAAATACACGGCGCAAAGTGCCTCCCACTTTCTACGTTACACAGGCAACTAATCTAATACAGAACAAAATATATCACGATGTGGAGAGAAGGGTTTGAGTGGTTCTCACACCGAAGACAGTAAAACTGCAGTCACACCCGAACATCGATCACAGGTAGAGTTTTGCCTTAAGGCTTGTGTGCAGACTGTGAATTTTTTCGCCAGAATGTGATGCGTTAGTGAAAATTTTGCATGTGCCTTGGAAGTGGTATTGGCTGTCACAACCTTTTAAAGTAAGCTTGTGGACCAAGTATTTGACTCTGAACGATTGCTGAGTCCTGGGTGCAGTGGTCAAAGTTAAACTGTAAATAATGGATAATCGATGTGATTTGATGTGATCCATCGGGTTCAACCCTCGGACACTGCTGGCTACGAAGGGACCCACGGTTCCAATCCAATGACCTCTCAGTCGTATTATCCAAATCCACGACAAAGCGTCACATGATCTTCGTGATTCGTCTAGCAGGAAAAACCATCTACACTGTCTCTGCTGTTGGGGATCACGTTAGTTTGGTCTCGTTTACTGGAGAAGGTTCTATTCGGAGTCCTTCCCTTAAACCAAACATCCAATCCTTTGTGTTTCTCATTACTCAGTGTTTGAGCTCTTCTTCAAAATGCACTTCCAGGGCAACAGGTAATAAACCTAGACTGTGACCTTAAAGCCAAATGTGTTAGCGGAGCCGCTTTGTCCTTGGAAGGGGTGCTTTTTGTTGATCGAGATCGTGTTGATCGGATCACGTGACACAAGACCGGTCCAAAGTGGAGTAAGTGAATAAGAGGACTGATCAGCTCCAACCCCGCAAACGAAATGGACGGCCGATGGTGAAAACGAAATTTAAGATGACCAAGACTGTCCAAATCTTTGTGTAGTCACAGGATTGCCCGCATTATCCGGGAAATTGATTTGCATTCCCCTTGGACAGAGTGCCCGTGTTACAAACCACCTGAAGATAAGGCTTTCAGTTTATGACGAAGCGTGGTCAACCAGTATTTATCTTCAATAAACTTCTATGGACACTCTCAAACATACTCGAAATTTGGAACAAAGTACTCCACTCCACGTTTGTTGGTGTCACTCAGGGATGCGGAAACCTAAACACAAAGGACCTGTGAAAGGTCCTCTAGAAAATAGGAGGTGAAAAGTTATAAGGTTTCATGTACCTTTTGCTGATGGTGTAACCCGTTCATTGATAGTCGTAAACAATAATCTCAGCAGTGTACCTTGTCACCACTTTGGTTGGTTCCCACTTCACCTTTAAGGGACCTTAAGGGACAAGAAAATCTTATTCTTCATGACGTGAGTGCCACTCACGCGGATTACAAACCAAGCAACTGAGCTTTCGTCGATTGGTTGAGATACAATCCCTTGAAGTATCCCCATCTTTGAGTGAAAAGAAAAAACGCAGACCAACCGCCGTTGAGCTCCGCGGAACACTATACGAATGGTAACCAGTGATAGGACCATCCCTTTACTTGAAAAGCTCAGTTATCCATCCCACTGATCAGCATCAGGAGAGCGTTGTGGAGGCAGTCAGTCCATACAAACGCACCTCCTAATCATCCAAGCTCGCAATAGCCAAAAAGGATTAACCCACCGTACCATTTTCCGCAGTTCGGAGTAGTAGGATAGATATTGCCAAATTATCTCGTTCCTTTCGGATCGATAGAGTCGCGTTTTGCTCATCTTCTAATGGTCAGATTTTACAGGACTGAGGCAAAGTGATCCCGTTGGGGGAACTCCCACTTACGGTGGATGAATGGGAGACTATCGTATGCTTAAATGGTTCACCTCTTAATTCGAAACATCACCCAGGTCGTCGAACAGATCACCAGCCACCTGACCAATTACTAATAATCCCCAATTTTCAGTCATGATTGTCTGGAAAATTAGACCTCACTGAGCATGGTTTTTTTGCAAAGCAGTAGCTGTCCAGAACGCTGACAAAATCCCCAAACATTTAACTGAATAAAACTCATCGACATTTTATATATGTTCAAAAAACTGCGGTCCTCCTGCAGTCTAAGGACACAATCTCCAATAGGGAAGGTATCGGACATGTCTCACAAGTTTTATTGTTTTTTTCACATTTCTAGCAAGTTCGATGTTCATCATGCCCGTATGGGTTTTCCGCAAATGAAGCATCCATCTTCTGCTAAACCACTGGTCGAGTTTCGCGATGACCCCCATCAAGGTTGAAACAGGCGAATATACACTTATCTGCAAAGTAATTTGTTTGTTTTCGAGAGACTCACCTGAAACCCAGCTGAATCTCTCGTTTATGATGTTCTCAGGCAACTGAATGTGCTGCACCAGACGGCCTCATGTTTCAGTCGATACGATATTCGAGATATCGCGATACATGTGCAACTTCCTTTGCTAGCGTTGTCCCAGAGGGATCAAAAACGGATGCTACTCCAACAAAAAACACTAATTTTTGCAACAGTACATTCCAAGAATCTGTGGCAAAGTTCATCATTCAATGCTCGACACACTAAGCTAAAACAAGATGTGGTTCTGTCCTAGTTCATAAGACAATAACAGCTGCATAGCAAATTACGTTTCAGCAGTAATCTCTGCAATTTCCGTCAGCCCCCGTTTCATTTCGCTCGTCATCAGTTGACAAAAGTTCAGCACGCAGCTAACTTTTGCGTCCGCTTGACAAGAATGGCATCTTCTTTGGATCCAAAACTTTTCCGATTAAATTGACGGCCGTTCCGAGGTGAGTAATTGATGTGCTCTGCGCCCCCAACACTACCATGGCATCGTCCATATATTATGGGTAGGTTGAGAGACAAAATCTTGAAAATTAGCGAAATACACTCATTTGAAACCTAATTTGGTTTTCTGAGAGACTCACCTGGAACCCAGCTGAATCTCTCGTTTGTGAGTAGTGCATTACAAGGATGGAACAACTTTACAGGGTTTCCTGGCTTTCCAGCATGGATTGCCTTCACCGACAGAAAGAAATCTTATCGGTAAAAATCAATGCCAGAAGGCTAAAATTACCACTCTGGCAATCCTTACTGCGGCAGATTCCAAGCATAAAATTGATAAATTTTCGTGTTGCTCAGGGCCCGATAGAAAGTATTCCTGACATAACACATTACTCATAAGGTTGATAAAACTCACTGACAGCCCACTACCGCTGTTTACTACTGTTTAAAATTAAACAGTTAGTTGAATTTGTCAAGTGTACGCCAAGTGTACCGAACATCACATTTTACCTGAATTGCAAGATATATCCAATTTAGTTTGCTCTTAACGCGAAACTTACCTGGATCCGAGCTGATTCTTTCGTTTACAATGATCTGCAATTGAGTGTACCGAATAAAGGTGAGATATTCAAAATACCGCAGAGTGGTTTCTTTACAGAACAAACCATTCGGTTGGTGGGTAGCCTAAACAGGAGATTCATGCGAGCTTTTGTTTGAAATTACTGTAAATCACAGTACATTTCGTCAAGCGCTTTCGAAACTCGCAAGGCAAATCCTACGGCTTTAGAGTACGTTGCGGTGGTCTTGGTTGGAAGTGCTCTGTACTCCAACTTTTGGAGAATTCCACGAGGAACTGTCAGAAAAATGTTGAAATTGCATTGTAGAGATTCGTATAACATTACAGAACCTTGTATATGCACCGGCATCCAGCCAGAAACCGGATTTCTAGGGTACCCGCAGTCTCTCAAAAGGGACTAATTCGTGACCTCCTCCACAAAAAAACAAATTCAATTAATTAATTTAATTTAATTGATAAAAATTAAATTAAAAGTAAACAAAAACTGAACAAATATAAACAAATTAAAATTGCATGGTACATGCAGCAGTTTGGCATGAGTCAGTTACAGTCCCGTCGGGAGGACTGCATTGGTCTTTCACGGGAGTTTTGGTGCCAAGGAACTTAAGGAATGGGGTTAAACCGATTGTTCAAAGGGTGATCCCCTAGGTATATGTACTAGGACCCACTTAATCTATCAAGCTACCAAAAACATATATGACGTCATTCGAAATCCTAAATTTATCCTTTACTTGTCTCCAACTATGAACTGTACTCCCGGAGAAGTTCCACCGTTCGGTTAGCCGTAGAAATTGAGCAATGTGATCATACGAAATCTGCCACAAACGTCGCGGAGCACCTCACCACATCTTGACGACGGGGATGACGTCGTGGTTGTTCTCCACATATGTTCTGAGGGGAGTTCATTGACTTCCGCCTCCTAGTCGCACATGCGAATTCATGGCAGGGCGTCTACACATCCCGCACAAAGTGAGAACATAACTAGCGAATATACACTCATTTGAAAACTAATTTGGTTTTTCTAGAGACTCACCTGAAACCCAGCTGAATCTCTCGTTTTTGATGTTCTCAGGCAACTGAATGTGCTGCACCAGACGGCCTCATGTTTCAGTCGCTACGATATTCGAGATATCGCGATACATGTATATCTTTGTAATGTACTACTCATAAGGTTGCTGAGAATCCGTCGATAGCCCACGACCGGTTCGAGGGGAGTTCATTGACTTTCTCTTCCTAGTCGCACATGCGAATTGATGGCAAGGCTTCTACACATCCCGCACAAAATGAGAACATAACTAGCGAATATACACCCATTTGCAAACTAATTTGGTTTTTCGAGAGACTCACCTGGAACCCAGCTGAATCTCTCGTTTGTGATGCCCTCAGGCTTATGAGTAGTAAATTATAAAGAGAACGTAACTAGTTGTGACGCGCTGCTATTTTAACAGGTATGCTTGTATCAAGTACAGCTTCATGCCAAGGAGTGGAACTTTTTGCTCTTCCCATTGCAGAAGCAGTTAGAATTCGAACTTCAGGAAACGGATGAAGCACATTTTCTGGCCCCTTTTCGCTTACAAACGCCATTCGGACCACTTTCTACCTCTGAGCAGTATGCAGTTACTGAACGACCTCAGTCGTCGTGTGAACAGTTCTTCACTGCTCTACGTGGAGCTGACCGTGGCATCCCCAGAACTAACTGGATAATTTCTCTTATTGGCCTGTATTTAGCGGTAATGAAGCCATTCCCTTCCGTTGCGGAGCAGGGACGAACTGGCCTTTCCAAGAGAAGGTCCCTATTGGGCCAGCTCAATGGAGGCTAAATCACCCGCCGTTACGATTTTCACCTAAGCCTCATGTGTCCCATTGACAGCCGGTTTGGCCTAACATCATGGTTTTCGCCGGTCATCTGTTTCTCTCGTTTCAAACGTCTGACAGTTTTTCATTGTCTCCTTGTATACGTTCTCATTAGTCAGTTAACTCGCATACCCATTGGAATCACCAGGGTGATACATCCTGTCGTCTAGTTGGTTTAACAAGGGAGCTTACGTAATCGACCCAGCCAGAGGGCAACGAAAGGATCCGGTTACCAATAGGGTACACAACCACAAACATTCCGTGCGATTTTTGCTTGAAGTGAACACTTGAATGGCCTATCACAGTCCCTGTTGCGTAATCGTGTCATGTAATTTTCACCTCCGGTAAGCCCCCACCCGCCTCACACGAGTGATCTCATCATCCTATTGGTACAAGGTGTTAATTGTCACCTCGCCGGTCCGCGGAACAGCTGGCCGCCTTACATGAGTGGGTCAGCGGCATGAACAGCAACCTTCGGTTAGCCAATCAGAAAACGCTTTGATCATCAGATCAGATGATTAGATTCAGTGATCAAAGCGAGCCTACTGGATGATGGGGGAGTAGCACATATTCCAAGACAGTAGACTGTGCCGTTACAGCAAAGTTATGGATGTGCTTGACCAGACGCTTGATTCCAAACCATTCTCTCAGCTTCGCGACTCATCCGGAGATAGTGCGTTTCATTTCATGGATGTGTCTGGGGCTCTTGACTTGTCCAACAAAACCGCATCGATGGAAAACGAAAATAGTCTGAAACAGGAAGCAGGTGATGAGCAGAGGGCAGAAGAAGAGTTGAATGGGCAAACCTGGACAGGTATTTCGAAAGTCGAGGTATCCAGTCCGTTGGGATCCACCCCAAAACCCTACTCACTGAATGATGCACCCGTCAAGGACCTGGGATCATGGAAATGCTTCCCACTTGTTCCGACTCCTGAACAACTTCAAGCACAGCTGAGCGGGCGACCAGCGACAGGTAAGCAGGCTTGTTTAGTGTTAGTGTAGAAGCTATCAATTCTTGTCATTATCCAAGATGTTTTTGTGGGATCCACAGGTGGGGAGCACGTGATTTGAGAACATACTGTCTGACTCCCCCCCCAACAGTATTGTAAACACACTCCAAACAAGGGCGAACAGTAGACTAAGGAACATGGAGACGATTTTTTGGCAAGTAGAAAAAAGGTCACGGGGAAACGTCACTACACAATATCGGTGATTAATTTCGGCTTAAGATTGAAGAACATGCGGAGAAAGTTCGTTTTCCACATTTTTCATTTTAACGTGGACTCCTTCCATGTTCTCACCCAGCACAGTGGTTGTCCGTCATTACCGATGACGTAGTCTATTCTCCTACTGCCTTTTTTGGTAACCAGCCAGCACTTAATTTAAAGAATAAACGAAATCCACGAATATGGATTCATTTGCAAACTAATTTGGTTTTTGTCGAGGGACCCACCTGGAGGCCAACTCAATTTGGTTTTAGTTTGCAGATGAGTGTATATTCGCTAATTTCGTGCGATTTGGTTTCAGGTAGAACATAAGGTTGACGGAAACCCGGAGACTGTGCTTGCCTGATGAGCCCCGAAACCGGTCATGGGCTGTCGACGTATTTTCAGCAACCTTATGAGTAGTGCATCACAAGAAACGAAGTCGTATCCATACGAACCTAACCAGAAATCGCGTGACTGACGGTCTGTTGATGTGAATTTACGCTTCATCCCGGTTCATGGTCGCTTCCGTGCCAGAATTGAACCACTTCAAAAGTTTTCTATGGCCTAATGTTGACACTTTATTGTGAGCTTCTAGATGGTGTGTTTATTGGGTAGCCATTCCCCCGGAGACTTCTAGCAAATACAACAATTCAGCTTCACCACATCAAGGTGTGCCCCTTTAGCTACTAGATCTTGTTGATAGGCACACTGACAGCTCCCGTTAGAGCATTGTTAACTTCAAACTTGTCTCTGTCATGAAACAGAACAGGGCTAGGGCTTCTCATCTACTTATAGCATGTGCAAGATGACTGGTTCCCAAGGGCACATCGACAAACGCCATGATTTGAGAGGTAGCTCCTCATCAGAATAAGAAGAAAATGAGTTATCCTGGCCGCACATAGCCTAGGTGATCTGTACTGACCTGTCTGTTCGAGATCGTTAGAATCATTCAGCGATCTTTTGTCGGATCCAGCTTGTTACCGAACCGATCGAAGCGGCTTGTCTTCGGTCGTGGGGTCATGGAATCAGAAAACATCTCTTAGTGGCTAGCTGCTGAACTTTAAAGGACACTTGTTGCGCCTGAAAATGAGGTGGATTTTGATCCATGTGTATTGAAATCCTAGGATTTACCCCCTACATTGTCCAGATTCTCCTATTTCTGAGGCCCAAAATGTAGGGAACAGGATGAAAACCAACGGAAATATGAGGCGGCCTGTTGCAGTACATTCAGTTGAGGAACATCATAAACGAGAGATTCCGTCGAGTCCCTCGTGAAAACCAAATTGGTTTGTTGCAATCAGTCCAACTTGGGTTCAAGTAGAACAAAAAGTTAGAGGAAACTCGAAGAAGGCGTCTACCTGATGAGCCTCAAGAAGGGCGAAACCGGTCATTGGCTGTCGAAGTGTTTTCAACAACCTTGTGAGTAGTTTCTTTTATGGAAGTATAAGAGGGGGGATATCTCGAATATCGCACCGACTGAAACATGAGGCGGCCTTTATGCAGCACATTGAGTCGGCGAACATCATAAACGAGAGATTCACTTGAGTCTCACATGAAAACCAAATTGATTTGCAAATGAGCGCATTTTTCGCAATTGGGATGCTCTTTAGCCACCAGGTGTTTTTCTGAGTACCGAAACACCGGTTTCCCAAAGTTGTTCCTCAATGTTTTGATGCATTTTATTTTGTTCAAGCTGACAAAACACTGACTCACCTGTCGTTTCGCGGTCACATCAATAAGTGCTCAGTGATCTTGTTCATAATGTGCAAGTTCGAGATAGCTCAGTGATTTGGGTGTCTCGTGTCTTTTGGTGACCTCTGATGAGTTGACTGGACCCACGGAATTGGGAATCGGATGATCAGAAGACGAGTTCTTCGTGAGACAGCAGAGGATAGCTCACTGAAAGAATACAGCCACCACAGTATACCCATTCATCGCCTGCCGAGACGAGTGCTGTTTGCCACGCCCAGTTCAGTGTCGGAAAACTGGATGTGGACGGGATATGACATGACAGAAGGGAACGAAGGATGTTAGGAAAGTCTGGGCGCTGCTGCTGCTGTTTGCCTTTTAGGGTTGGGTCCACCTGCCCCTCTCTCGTGTGCTTGACCGGATATTGTGTTTGCTGAGCTCAGCAAACAACCCATAGACCGACCACGGTGAAGACATATCATCGCCGGTGATCAATTGAAAGTTCATATCGATTGATCAGACACACAATGTGGTGCAGGCACGTGGCATGTACCAGAAGCATTCGTATTGGACAGTGCTCAGCTCACGAAATATGCAGGTTAGTAGTACCAAAAGGCTAAAGAGACTTTGATGCGCGGATCTAGATACTGCTGAAGCAGGAGTAGACGGGGAAGCAATGGAAAACGGGAAAGCGCAATTTCCGAATCATAAGATCTGGCTTCTGTGCTACGAGAGAGATGGCCCAAGTAATCAGAGCACGAATTTACTGACTGGAAGGTTCATGGGTCGAACCCGACCTCAACCTCTCGACTTTCCCTGTCTAGGCTTGGCAACCTGTTATTATCCCAGCCCTCGTGCTTCCTTCCAGTGGCATGGCAGCTAAGCACAAAAAGAGCGTTACAGCTGATTGATTATTTATTTTTATTATTTTTTTATCCCGTTTTACGTTTTGAAATTTTTGGATTGGTCAACTAGTAGCCGTAACCTCCGTGCGAAAGAGGCTGTAGATTATTCTGCAGTGTACGAAGTAGCAAAGTCCAAAACCCGGTTGGTGGCTGTCCTGAAATAGGAGGGAGATGTCAGTCTAACTGTGATCCACACACTCTGTAACGGTGTAACCTAGTGATTACTTGGAGTAGAATTGTTCGCCTCTAGGTTGTGACTTACTGAATAAATGTACTAAGATTTGATTCCCTTGGATTCGTTCTTATACTTCAACACTTCAACACTTCAATACTTCAACCAGAACCATAGGGTATTTGATCTTATTTGTGCTCATGATCTTATCTCTATTTGGTGAGCGTGTCCATATGTCGGCGAATAGTCAGAATCGCTTGTAACAGTTCACGATCGCCGGAGTAGTTTTTAGAACATTTTGAGGCAAAATTGTCACAGTATCATTTGCTGCCTTCTCAGAGAGAAGACACATTGTGGGTCCCCCAGTTTAGTCAGTGTCAGTTTTCACTTTTTGGTGTTTTTACGCCACTGGGTAAGGGTACACACTTGGATTAATTTCCGGTAGAGTATTCCGAACGGTTCAAGCGTGAACACGCCCACCTGTGAAAGCTCGGGTACGTCCAAATTGTGCTGATGGAGTAGTAGTGACACGCTCGCCCCACCTCGCATGCCAGATATTAGGAGTTCAATTCCAGGCATTGCCAAGAAAACACTACTGATGAGTCCTAACAGTAGCAAAACTCGAGTCCAATGTCTCCACCTTTTGGTATGGACTCACCAGATTGACTGCACCAGAACAGGGTGAGCACTGTTCAAACAAGAGTGATGTGATCGAGAAACACACCCATTTGCAAATTAACTTGGTTTTCACGAGACACCGGGGCGAGATGGCTCAGTGGTTAGGGCGCGAATTTACTGACCGGGAGGTCCATGTTTCAAACCCGACTTCTGCCTCTCGACATCCCCTGTCTAGGCTTGGGCAACCTGGCAGAATCCCAGCCCTCGTGCTTCCTTCGGGTGGCGTGACGGCTAGGCACCGAAAGGATGCTACAGCTGAACGATCCCACGAGAGAACCAACGGAATCTTTCGTTTATGAATGTGCTGCACACAGGCCGCCTCATGTGTCAGTTGGCACGATATTCGAGATATCCCCGTATATTTTCATAAAGGAAACTACTCACAAGGTTGCTGGTCGAAGAGTTTTCAGCAACCTTGGGAGTGGAGTTTCCTTTAAGAGTGATGTGAATTCTGAAAATCCCACAAACCCTCGCGGGCTAAACAAAACGGTTCATTTCTACCCACTGCGCATGGATTGTCCCATAATCTTGCCCTTTCGGACCTCAAAATCGCACACTGCCTCTCGTGACAAGTTAGCAACAGACTTATACTGAGGCGATCACTCAAAGTGAACAGCAAGTTAGTGGCTCGAATCCTCAGGCGACTGTTCGCCCCACGCTTCACATGCATTTCAACATCTTCTATCCTCCTGTCATTAGATGGAACATTTTTTTACGTAAACGAACCTTCAAATTTGAGTAGGTCAGTTTCAGTTGGACATCCCCACGCGTGTGGTAGATTGAGAAGAACGAATCATGTCAGAACGATACAAACTGCATATTGAAGACCACAAAGAGGCCTGTCGAAGGAATGCTTTTTTGTTGTCAGAAAAACACAGGGGTGAAGATTATATATATATATATATAT
>NW_008751720.1:1526410-1542993 GCF_000715545.1 Opisthorchis viverrini | reverse complement strand
TACAGAACCGAACCTGACTGATTCATGGAGCCGAGAAGCATCATAGGAGGCGCGAACGCTGGGGAAGGTCAATAAATACTAACACACTCCAAACAGATTGTGTGTGACTTCTTTCAAGTCATGTATCTAAAAAGTAATTTATGAGACCTCGTGTTAAACAGAGACCACAGGAAGTCCAGCAATAATAAAGTAATCGTTCAGCTGTAGCACGCTTTTGATGCCTAGCTGGCTAGCAACCAGAACCACCACGGACCTTCCGGTCAGTAAATTCGCGCTCCGACCAGTTGGTTCTTCTTGTCCCAAGAAATTCAGTAAAGAAACACTTGTCCGAGAAGCCATTTGTTTTTCATTTTCGATGAATTTCTTGACATCTGACCTGCTTTCTGTCTGAAATGACCTACTCTTTGTTTTCCCTGTGCTGTCAATTTTTCAGATTACCAAGTGACTCTGAACTATGTAAATCAATTATTTTCCCGACTGATGAAACAACACGCCGGTCAGACTGATTTCTGCTCTACATTGGCGACTGGAAACATGGGTGTTGATGACCCTGCACCGACGAATAGCCCCATGCCGTTGTTTCCCTTCCTCACCACTGATAGCCAACAAAGCCAGAAATCCGACTCACCTTTTCCGTGGAGTCATTCGTTTCTTCATCAGGCCACATCGAACGAAATCATGAACACTCATCCTTTGTTTTACGACTACCAACCTGCGCAAGAGTCCATTCAGTCGAAACCGACCAGTGAAAGTGGGTACCATTCATCCGTCCACCATAGCAGCAGTTCACCGTCAGATCCTGTCGCTTCACCCAACGTCTGTACGACCGAAAAGCATCGCCAGTATCGCAAGGCTCGGGCTTACTTTCAACCAAAACACATGCAGTGTTTGGAAGACTTTTTCCGCCGGAGTCCGTACTTGTCTACTAAAGATAGAGAAATGCTATCACAGAAGCTTCAGCTTTCAGAAGACCGAGTAAGTCAATCGGAAGGTTCAGTTCCAAGTCTGTTTTATTAGTGATTGACTGACTGACTGACTGACTGATTGATTGATTGATTGATTGATTGATTGATTGATTGATTGATTAAATGATTGCTGACTTCTTCACCATACTGAAATAGATTGCCTAGTACAATGTACAACAGTTTGACTACACGAATCGATATAGTCTTGATAATGACTAGTTATTGATTAGAGCAAAGCTAACAAATGTGGAGTTGCAATGGAGGCGTCGAACAGAATGTGGAAATAACCGAGGATTCAGGTGGGTAGTAATTGTTTGATGGGTTTCTCGGGATGGGGAGGTGGAGGGGATACTATGTGGTTGTACGACCTCCTTTATTCCACAGCGTGAAAATTAGTCAACCCGATAATTTAGAGTAAGCTGCCCCATGGAATTCTGCAAGTAGCAGGATTCACTCGGCCTTGTTCATTTAGTTCTTAGTCAACCCGATAATTTAGAGTAAGCTGTCCCATGGAGTTCTGCAAGTAGCGGGATTCACTCGGCCTTGTTTATTTAGTTCTCACGCTAATTCTCGTCAGCACGGTGTCATTGACGATTTCATCCCGACTGGTGATGAAACTTTTGTAATCCAACTGTCAAGCTCGGCGAAAAGTCGAACAGCCAAGCAACGCACCCAAGATGCCTATACTCGACAAAGTCGCCAGAATTTCATTCATTTCCATTGCCACATACCTGTATTTGTATTAGACAATTCCTGAGACAACAAATGCAACTGGCGGTTACTGGTAGTTTGAGCTGGGGTGCTTATCAAGTGAGACCGGGATAGCCATGTGCTTGGCGTAGGGAGTCCCAAACTGAATGTGCGTGATGCATCCTCATCATCATCATCATCATCATATAAAGGCGGACGG
Source organism: Opisthorchis viverrini (assembly GCF_000715545.1). Taxonomy (NCBI): domain Eukaryota; kingdom Metazoa; phylum Platyhelminthes; class Trematoda; order Opisthorchiida; family Opisthorchiidae; genus Opisthorchis; species Opisthorchis viverrini. Next base: position 1,541,118 of record NW_008751720.1, on the reverse strand, counting down.
GGAAGGGACTTAGTGCTAGCTCACCACAATCATTCCGAGGTGCTTACACCTCCAGACATTCACTCAGGTGATCTGGATAGAAACTGACAACAAGATCGCCACTGACATTGGTTGGCAGCCATACTTTGCAGCGTTTCCAGCAAGACGCAGTGGGGACCACCCCATCCTGGAAGGCGAGTTGCACCGATAGCACCCAAGCGTTTCGTGAGCTTCTTCATACTCCTCTGCCAAGTCAAGATGCATGATGGGGCTACTCACAAAGCGACTGACGCACAAAGTGTTGTTCATCCGGACCTCCCTAGGTAGATTTGTAGATGTGCATTCGCTGATGACGCCCAACAAGTGTGAAACAGCTGTTCTGTGCTTTTGGACGCTTCAACGTAAACAACAATGGATTCCGGCTTCAAAGTAAACAACAATGGATTCCGGAGTCTCTTTTTCCTCAAACACCCATGCTTTGCATCAATGTCTGTTTAGTTCTGACGAAGAAAAGGGTATTGAAAATCTGTGTGCAAGTAAATTTCCGAACAGGAAATAACACCGCACAGGAACAAACATAAGACTAGGGCTGTGGCATGCTATGGCACTTTATATGGGCATTTATTCGAGATGTTCTTTGATACCAAATTCCAGATCGGTTCATCCCCTGTGAATTCAACAGCGCTGCAGACCCCGTGCATAGGAATATTTAAGACAATATCACCAAGTTTTATCAGATGTTTAATTGTAAAGCAGAACATCTTCCAAACTTTCAAACCCATGTTTCATCTGTTTTCAGATTCGAACGTGGTTCCAAAACCGCAGGATGCGAGAAAAGCGAAACCCTGCGAGATTTCGTCGTTCAGTACCAGTGTCAGAAAGTTCGATTCCATCCCAAACGTGAAAAATTCCCCATGCTGCAGTAGAAAGTGTGTACAAGTCGTTGTATTGTGATATCCAACCGGCCTCATTGGATTACGATCGATATGCTGGTAGCTATCCACCCATTTCATTTGAAGCAAGTATCTTTTTGTACCGTTACAAGTTGAACTTTTGAATGTACATAGTTGTGCGCTAGTCAAGAAATGACTTCACTCAACAGTTCAGTGCGGCTGATCGAGCGCGCTATTTAAAATGGAAATTCTTTGACAGCCTTTTATTATGCTTATTATCGTCGGAATTTTCCTTAAACAAAAAGACATCAGACGAGTTATGTTAATTCCTTCTTCGTACCAATGAGAGCAGCTCTCGATCAAACCAGACAGGTAAATGAACAATGTTTTAATTAATGTATTGGTCTACTTGTAATTTGTCAGTAGTAAAGGAAAAAGAGGGTAATTAATGTAGGGGTATGCTTCTATGACGTGGGTGGCAGTAACTACATCCGCAACCGCGGACAGGTGCTGCAGGATAAGAAAAATCAATGTATAATCCTTCTAACCTGAAAAACGAAGCCACCTGGCCGATTAACTCTTATTTACCGCTGCACACAACATCGGTGGCTTTGCTTGTTATTCTAGGTGGAGAAACGTGGTTATCGGGGATTAACTCTGAAGGAATGAGTTTAGTACGCTTTGTATGTGCGGTTTGTGTATGCACACTGGGAGTGGGGTTGTGTCAACGGTCTTTCGTAAATGTTGACTTCGGGTGTCCTACCCAGGGATATAAACGAGAACTTCAGAAAAGCGTTTCAGTTTCTCTAACGATCTACGGGATAGTCTCTCTGTGACGTGGCAAGTCGAGCTGAATAAGGGTTGTTCAGTGGCCGAATGAAATTGCTATCGAATCAACCAGACAGGATACAATCCCCTGAAAACTCGATTAAGGTTCACCTAATCACTGCCTTACTTCTCATTCATACCAGACAATTGTGGACTAGCGTAGTGTTAGCAGAGTATCTTGCTCCAACGAATTTTAGAAAGAAATTTGTTTGTCAAACCTGAAATCTGTATAACGTTGCCTAAGATCAACCTTTTTCTATGATCTTACCAGTCGTATTATAAAAGATTATCGATTTTACACAGATTCATGTCAGTCGAGGATAGAAACGGAGGGACGAGTCACCTTAATCAACTGTTCAAGGTCAACCTAAGGCAAATAACAACCAGACAGCTTAAATTTGCCAGATCGATGATTGCCATCACTGCATTTGGGGCGTGTTATGCAACTGCAATACCAATTATGTATTGATCAGAAAAGATACGATGAAGCATCGAATTATAATTCCAAATTTTTCAGGTTCTAATGGTTTGTTTTCACGACAAAACAGCCTTTTTTGGTTATCCACGGGGGTCAATTTTTTCTGGTCAGCACAAAAATAACTATCACGTGATCCTCACGTCAACAGGACCTGATAAGCACTATCCAGATTGACCTTGAGAATAAATCAGTAAAAGTAATCATCAGAGGAATCTGTCCGAATAGGATGAGAATTTTGCCGGTTCTGGACATCATCAAATAACTCGTGTGCTCTATGAAACTCATGACAGAGCAATTTCCAAGCTACTAATCGAATGAAGCTGCCTCGAAGAGGAGACATTTCAACATTGCCCGTGAAAGGTACTGTGCTGATCCTTGATAGCAATATTCCTTGGTAATTGTTAGTTTTTCAGGGATGCCATATAAAGATTAATTAAAATCCACAGAAAATAATACGATCTCGTTGAACGGGGTTTCTCGACCCAAGGGTTGACGACAAGTGGACTATAGCTGTCATCCATAAGGAGAAGAACCGTCTGTGGCGGTTTAAACTTCGAACTTATCGACCGGAAAGAGGTAGGACTATGTTAGGTGTACTAAATGAGCCATGTTAAAGAGGCATTAACACTGTATGGTAAACAGGGACTTGACTGTTGTTTATTGATATATGTAAGATGCTTCAAGGCGATTAGATTTATTTTATTTGCTTCTCCTTTTGGGAGATAGCCGAATCTGAAAAGAAAACGTGCAGACCCAATGTGACCACCTGATAAGAATGCAGCTCCTTTTGAAATAGAGTATTGGGATCTTTTTCGTAAGATGTACACGTCGAGACACTTGTGTGCATGGGGAACATCCGTTGCAGGGGTATATCAAAAAATCAATATTTTAAACTTTCCCTATAACTCGCCTTCTCAAATTTGTTGGCGACGAGGAATGAAAGTGAGAATTAATCCAAATGGAAAGGGAATTATTGAAGGACAAATGGGGTTTGAACCTCTGACAGTGCTTCATCAGTTCGAAGATGTGTGCAATTATGGCCATACAACCATAATACTACAGCAATAATGATGCGGAATTCGAATATGAACAAGAAAATGAATAATAAGTATATAAGATCAATGTGATGATCAAGGATTTTCACTAGCCATTTTGATTTACCCTGTTGCCCGAACAAGAAGAACTGAACTATTTGTTTCCAGTTGATAAGATGCACAAATGTTGTTGATTAACTTTTTGCCGCCAGAAAATTGGAAACACGCATCAATCGTTGGCGCCAGTACTAGATGAAAAATGGGTAGCCACATCCTACAGCTTATGAGGTCTGTGTAGTAGTGAAGCAACGATTTTTCTTTGGAATAAGGACAGTCAAACTGGATGAATGTATGTTCGAAGCTTCCGGATGGAACCAGGTGACTGTCACGCATTTTCCATTGGTGCATCGATTCCCAGAAGAAGCTGTAGTCTGATTGGCTAACTCACTCACGTGATCAAGGCGCGATCGAATGACCGGTGGGTAGGTAGGGATTGGCTAAATTGTGCGGCGAACAGAAATCAGGTGGTAATCCGTCTGACTGGTAATCACACTGACCTGGATAGCTGTTCATTTTGGGGTGATTTAGATCAAGTCTGTCGCCACCGAACCGGAAGTAGTCCGTTGAAGTTGATAAATCCTTTTCTGACTGTGGTGAGAAGAATGGGAAATCATGGGGTTGTGGATAGACGGTAGGACCATTTTCCGAAGTTCGTGTAGGCTTTGTCACCGAAAGAATATCGGAGCTATTCTGTGCACTGTACATCAAGTGTGAAGGAACTGACGGTGGTGGAGTCAGGGCTTGTGGTTGTTGTTCGCCTCTTGTTTCAGTATTCAAAAGATTAGATTGAGCAACACGGCGAAATTTACTGCTCCACGAAGGAGGTAATGGGCAATTCAGAAATCCACCGTGAGAGTCTCCTTGGGAACTACTGAAGTGTGGCATGTTGTTTGAGTTCCAAGACTCGGTCAAACCACCAAAGATTGAACTAACAGGGTCCGACCTCCCGATGTTGGAATTAGGAGATAGTAAGGATGTGGCGGAAAATGAAGGAGTGTAAAATGTATGCAGCTGAGAGATGTTAGACAACGGGTTATTAGGAACTTGATCTGTGGGGTATTGTGCAGAGAGCGAGGTGTGGGTGGGTGGATTATCACTTGAGGAAAGAGGACAAGATAATCCGATCATATTCGAGGCTAAATACTGGGAATAATGTTGTGCATGGTTAAGCAGAGCGGGAGGATAATTTCCGGAAATCGATGGGACGATTTTTCCAGAAAAGTCCTGAACTGTTGTCAATTCTGTTTCGGCGCTTGAAGATTGTGGTCGAAGTATGGTTGTGCCTGCATTCAACAACTCTTTATCACCGGAGTTGTACACAGTCCGACTAGGTTCGCTAAATTGAGAAAGGCGTCCGTTCGTTGTGAAGCTCTCAGCTACTGGGGCGTTTGACACAGGACATACAATTTCCAAGGTTGCACTCGTCACCCCCGAATGCTGCTTCAATGGTTTATGTGGCAGACCCAATGAAACGTTGGGTTTTGTGTCGTTAGGCTTCACCGTTCCAGGTGAGTTTCTTTCCCCCGAGCCGGAGTTCCTAGATCCTCTATAGGTAGCGGCGTGATCGATGATGCCATCAGATTTGTTCTGATGTCCATGAATTGGTCTAAGAGATTCACATTGATTGTAAGAGGATTCCATTGTCTCCACCCGATTGCTGATTGCATAATCCCTCGAGGCTACAAAGATAATGATAGTGAAATTGGTGTATTTGCATGTTTCTGTGAAATTCGTATTCAAAACATTCGTTAGCACCATTATGTTGCGTATTACGTAATGTCGTGCTACACCTTTCAGCCTCCTTTTGAGAAAGCTCTGTGCTATTTCCAATAGACCTTATTCCCTCAGAAACATATACAAATGTATACAAAGATCCTTCTGAAAAAAGGGCCAGCTTCAAACATAGTCCATGACAAGCGTTTTCCGTCTGATTTCTATGGGTTTACGTAACCCTCGAAAATTTTCTGAAGGAACCCACTGAAACCCTCATCCTTCCCCCTGGAACTCGTAGTAAGGAAGCCGTCAAACATCTGGGCCAAAGATATCAGCTGCCGATTGGACGCTGAGTCAGTCAGTCGGTACATCGTCGCCGGCGATGATGAGTGTTCAGACATTCCATAGAAGCACAATCGATGATAATGGGTGTTGACCCAAAGCCGATCGGACAACGTGGATCAAGGTCGAAAGTGCACCTTACATAGCGTGAGGCCCCTAGTAACTTTTGCACTCGCTTGTTCGCAATGAGGCTGTTGTGTGCCTGTTGGCAAATCTTTTCCCAACACCAAGACACTGGAGTGGGGATAGCAGTTTTTTACTACAGCTTTGCACTTTACAGAAAGCGAGCACTGTGATGTTGGGAGAAATACATTATGCCCTTAGGAAATTTCACTCCCTAGGACAGCTACTGCTGTGGCCTCTCTTTGGATGAATTGGCTCCATATGGTCATCGTGAGTCGTGCTCCGGCTGGCGGTACCTTTTGAACGACATTGCCGAGCCAACAAGCATTGGTACAGCGCGCAAATTCCTCGTGAAACCATATGGCTGTTCAAAACGTTTTTGGCTTCCTTCCTTCCTTCAGATTCATGGCCGCTATCTGCCTATTAAGATGACATCAGTAATGGTCATTCTCATTTCACCCTTCTTGGTCACTCGCTCTTCTATCAAAGTAATTAAAGTGAAATAGAAAACGCTTTTTTAATTCCTGAACTATTTTGTTCTCTTTCCAGTTCTGCGGACGGAAGAATTGAAAATTGCTACGGAGTAAGTAGACACTGGTTCTCTGTTTCCACCATCTTGAGGAGAAAAAGGTGGTCGGTTGTCTTTTGTGAACCAACAGATTCACGAATCTGTAAATCCATTGGAGGGAAACTTTCCATATTTTGTGCTCAGGGTGCAACATGGACACCTCTTTGCAAGCTGTCACCTCTCCCGAGGTAGTTCAATGGTTAAGGCACCAGCTTACGGGCCGAAAGGTGCGCGGTTTGAACCCAACCTCATCATCTGGACTCCTCATGTCTAGGCTTGGACAACCTGGAAGTATCCCACTCATGGTGGATCCTTCCGTTAGCATGGCAGCTTTGCACCAAGAGGGTGCTACATCTGAACGACGATTCTCCCCCTTTTAATGTAGGGTCTAATTTCACGAGTTTGCTATATTACTACTTCGCGTAACACCCATAACTTCCAAGAAAGTGAACACTAATATGCCGTGCAATAGAAAAGGGCTTACTGAAAATTAACTAACAGTGTAAAGTCACTGTTTTCCAAGACGAATGCACTTCATCCGGACACACAGCTCATTAATTGCAGTCAACTGATTGCAAAGCACTCGCTACATAAATAGTAGCGCTTTTGTTTCATGAACATATTTCTGCTGTTGTTCCAGCCAGTCAGATAAAATCGTTACATATCGTTACATAGCTCATTTTCATCAACAACTTGGAACGGTAACCCTCTCGCCACACCTACCAATACTTCTGTCGTATACGGAAATTGCGCCACTGTACTACCCGGTACGTACCCTGAGTCCGATGATGGTGGCAAACCCGTCGAAATTAGAAGAGGTATGTAAACTAATAGTACATATGGTTACCAGCGGTTAAGGTACTCCTGTTTTTACGCACCATTTATATCAGCCACTGCCTCCAATGCGCAGCTATCTACTCCACATCCCCAAATCGTGGGCGAACGAAAATGTGGCAGCTATAACTACTGTACGACAAGCACTCGGTTCTTACAGCTTATAATGGTGGTGATGATGATCTCACCGAGTGATGTTTCGACAACTTGATTGAGAATTAAACTTTTTGTGAATGTCATATGCAACTCTAGTGCTACCAGTTTCTTCTACAAGGACACTCCTGACGCTTCTCCGCTTGCCCTGTTGGCTTAATTTGTATCCTTCGGTTTCGCCGCTTCATTGAATAAGGACTTTGGGTCTTCGCTTGGAATCTAGACTAATCTAGACTTGGTACACTGTGAGGTTCGACCCATAACCCATTCCTGTGATTGCTCTCCCAGTTCAGACTGTTTCAGACCATGTTACTTCAAACGGACAAGCGCTGTGTAATTTGTGATACGACTATCTATCTGGGTATTTTTTGGTGCGTGCCATTCTACATGGCTAAGCTGTCCACATCGGTTGCATTCTCCGCTGAGCAAAAACTTGAGTCTGTCTTGACTAGAAACACAGAAAAGCGATAATTTTTAAAAGATATTTCCGATGGCTAATCGTCATGAGACCAACCGAAATAACTCAAGAGGTGGCGGGATTAATCTATAGAATACAAATCGACATTACGTCGCAACTGGGGAAAACCGTTTTTTTTTCATATTTGTGTTGTCATATTTGTGTTGAGCATAAGTGAGCTCATAACTGCAAGTTAATTTACAGAAATTGAGTAGTGAATTTCATCCAACTGTTTGACCGATGGGCTAATGAATACATATCAACACGCAACGTCATTTGGACAACAGAATGTCAAATAGGTGGACAGACTTTTCGTACAAGTAATTTTTTTTCCGAAAAATCGCAGTATTTGCACTGAACCTACAATGATTCGAAAGTTAAAGTCATCTATCGGGATTGTCTGCTTGAAGATGGGTTGAGTTCAGATGGGACCAGCCATGCACACTCATACACAACCTTGATAGGAGTTTGGGGGCACCGTTCGAAAATTCGATGCTAGAAAAATGCCCGTTTCCGAGAAGGTGAAGCAAACTGAGCTCCGATCCAGGATTAAAATCGCCATAACATACCGCAAAAAATGCAGGCACGTCTGAATAACCAACTTTCTCAACTTTCCTTCTAGGGTCTCAGTTACCCAGTTTAGTAGAGATGGTGAGGTTCGGTTCGAATCCAGAAAAACGCTGAAAGGCACGTCAGCCACGGCAAACCCCATAACGGTTCAAAAATCACTCCAAACATCAGTCGATGCGTACCCGAAACAAGGTCACAAAGATTTCAGACCCTTCAAAGGAGCTTTACAGTATGCCTGAAGGCTCTTGCTCTTTTCTCGGATAGTGGGGAATCAGAGTATACTTTGTGGGATATTTCGTCCTGTAAGTGAAGCTACTCTGCGCTGAAAAGCTGAGAAACACCTTGCAGCCGTTTCATTCTTACTAAAAATTATCAGTAGTATGCTCTTCACAAAACTCCACTCGGGAGTTTTGAGCCCTCCACGTCTCGACCAGTAGTACGATGAATTAACCGTTCGGCCATCAACACTCGATCACCACTTGGACTCATCACTTGGTGTGAATCCAGTGATGAGCGGCCCTGTATCCTGATCAAGTGCGAGTTAATTGCACTGCTCGTCAGCCGCCCGTAGTCAAACATCATCTGTTAGTCGGGAGATTAACAGTTCACATCACCCTGGAGTTTCCTGAGAGGACTCCTACAAGAGCTAAAGCAGCTCTACGGTGTTTCTCAACTTTTCAGCACAGCTTTACTTCACTGGCAGACCAAAAATCTCAACTGGTAGTAGATTTCCACCGATTTTAAACCTACAACTAACTTTCCAAATCGGAATTTGAGAAACGACAGAAATATACTGAAAAAGTAGGGTGAATTATGGTTTGCCACTTACTTAGAGACAGTCTATCGCATTCTCTACGATCTTTCATGGATTGGTCATCCTGGGATGGATAGTTCCGGTGGGAAAGATCCAACTCCGAGGAAGGAATATCCCCAACACCGCTCAGCTGTAGTCTTGCAGGTGAGGAACAACTGTAGCCCATGGAATCACCTTCTGGAATTGTCACTCTTCGCAGACCGGATCGAGTAGGTTGTTCAGTGTTTCCAACGAAATTTGCTGAATGTTTTCTCAGTTTTGTCGGATCAAATGATATTTGGTTCTCCCGTGAAAACTGAGGACCCGAATTGTAGTCCCACGCTGCACGGTCTGGTTCCAGCTTTGGTCGATCGATTGTTTGGAAGCTAGTCGGCGAACTGTAACGACCGGGATGTGTGGGCGTTCCTAGGTCCATGGTCGAGCCGAGGGATTTAGAAGATATTGGATGGTTCATTGTCTCTTTTGTCTTCATTTCTGCAGCATCAGAGCTTCCGTGCAACCGGTTTGTTCCATCCCTCGAATACGCCACCATACTGGATGAAGAACTTGGCGTACAGTTACTGGTATTGCATGTCGCACTGGCAGTGGACGCCAGTCCGGCAGCTACTGGATGAATAGCCGCCGCTGCTACCAAACTGGCTGGCCAGAAGCGATTGTTCGATGGCCTAAGAGAGAACACAGCGTCCAAAGTTAGTCACTGAATACACAATACAAACAGTGCTCAAACCAAATACTGCACAAACTACTCACCTGCTAGTGGCAGCCTTTTTCTTTCGGTTAATCACGTGCCCGTCTCCAGATCCAAGTCCGTCGCTCATACTGAGATTGCTACTCTCTGTGTTTCCGTCACTACCGTTGCTACAGTGGTTGCCCAATGGGACGAAATTTGATGCATCTAACATTGGTTGAAGAATTCTGCGTCTTGCGTTGATGAACCAGTTGTTAACCTGCAGTAGGGTCAGGTTTGTCTGTGTTGCAATTTGACGCTTCTCATCTTCCGTTGGATAAGGGTGCTGTAAAAAAGACCATTTGTTTGAATGAACTGAAGGTCGAAGAGATTTCAGCAGCCTTATAGGTTATTTCCTCTCAGGAAAATACTTCGATGTCTCGTAACAACTGTAACACGAAGTGGCTGAAAAATATCACACCGCTGTGTGTCAGCTGAGTCTACCGTTTGGTCCAAATCGGTATGCAAGTGAGCGTACTTGGCAAAAGTCACTCAGTGATTCAGTCGTAATTCAATGCTGCGGTTCATCGAACATACAACTGGTGACGTTCAAGCTGGTAGCCAAATCAAGTCACGTGAAGCAGTATGCACCAAAATAGTGAGTTTTCAAACGAGAACACCAGCAATTGTGTTGGAATTTAGTGAATGCGGATGAGTATGGAAGAACATGATGACTCTTCAGAGAGAACAGTTGCTTCAAAGGTTGTCCTCTAAAGTGACAACCTAACAAGTAGCCAGGATAGGTTGAATTAAGACCGTAAGTTTATATTTGAGGACGCAAAAGCCTCAAACTCAGGCACGCATTTTTTGTAAAAAGTTTTCCGGAAAGATTGTCATGCGAGAAATGAAGCAAAATACCTGTGAATAATCAGTTTGACCAGGTTGACTCTGATGAGCTCACAAAGATCCCATTAGATTTTAAACTACTCAACAAGCGGAAAAAGGGGAAACTCAGTACAGTCAGAAGAAAGTACCACGGGGAGTCCCATCCACGGGGGGGAGGACTTAGATGATTCAATAGAGCTGTATTTTCAAAGAAACCAACTACTGGTTCAGCTTATCAGTCTGAATCTGTTTTTGTAATTTTTCGGTGCGATTTTTTTCCTTTCCGCCCACCATCTATGTTACTGATTACAGATGGGGTCCTGACGTCTTTGCTGTACTTCGAGACCATCGGTTAGGCTTTGGAACACCGCATAATCTGAGATATTTCGGTGCGTCTAGAGTAGCCCGACCGTCCTGAGGTATGGACGATTCACATCATCCAGGGCTTCGATTAGCTTCCTTAAAACTTAACTACTCATTAGTAGCACATATTCAGCAGCGTTCTGTCGATAACCGTCGGTGTTGAGCAATTTAGTCAACCTTGCGCCGAGCTAGAGTTAGCTTCGGATTCGAATGAATCTTAAATTTATTATGTTAGTTTGGAAATAATAGTGAGAAAACTTGAGTAGGATGTCTTAATGGAGTAAATTCGTGGTCGGCAAGCTTTATTCGACCTTCCCCCGTTGAGTGCTTCCAGTAATCTATCAGAGTACTTGGTAGAAGCAAAGCAATCACGGTACGGAATACTTGAAGTTTTGGGTGATTCTGATCTAATTTCACTTGCCAGCTAAATGGAGTTGGGCTGAGCCATACTCATGCAAATTTCCCGGACATAATTAATGATCATCCCTAGCTGAACGCAGTATTTTTAGACTGCACTGTGAAAAAGGAGGTTTATCTGATGGGATTGATTGAAAGCTCGGGACGTGAGTTCCGTACGTGCTCGTTTTGATGCATACAAAACAGAATAGCTGCACCAAAACGGAAGGATTGTTCTAGCACGAGTGATGTGACTAGAAATCCTATCATCTTCAACCAGATATATCTATGTGGTGTTTTTTGTGATGTCATGCTACGATGATGATAATGATGAAAATGATGATGATGATGATTGATGACGATGATGATGATGGTTTTTGTGGTAGTAATCCCTAGGGTGGTACGTCGAAAAAAGGCCTTTGTAAAGCAGTTCATCTATCGTTGGCAGATTGTAAGTGAACCTAATGGGAAAATAGACCGTATCTAGCCGAGGATATTTTAACTTTTTCGTCGAGGGACACTATCCAAAGGATGATTCTATAACATGCAACGGCGAAAAACTGTGGATGACTGGACATTCAGGTAGGGTGCCCAAGTTGTGCTAAGCCCCTTAAATCATCAAACTGCCAAGTACTAAGATTAAGATTGCTATTGAAACTCTTTGAGGCTGGATAGAACATACTGCTTTTAAGGTTGCTGAAACCTGCCAGGCTTATTGAAAAATTCCTTTATGTCTTAAAATGTAAGAAATATAAACCTGGACAGGAATCCCAAGCGGAACAAAAGAAACCCAAATTGGCATACTTCCTGTGTTTTCAGGGTGAGACGTGTGAGAGATCTTACAAATAGCTTTATCACCTTCACTGTACGAAAAGACCGGCAAAGTGCTAAAGAAAGGAACTGAAACGCCAGGTTCCTAAGGTTGCTGAAACCTGCCAGGCTTATTGAAAAATTCCTTTATGTCTTAAAATGTAAGAAATATAAACCTGGACAGGAATCCCAAGCGGAACAAAAGAAACCCAAATTGGCATACTTCCTGTGTTTTCAGGGTGAGAAGTGTGAGAGGCGATCTTACAAATAGCTTTATCACCTTCACTGTACGAAAAGACCGGCAAAATGCTGAAGAAAGAAACTGAAACACCAGGTTCCGCACAGTGGGGTAACGATATTTCGGCACTTTTATCATTATATCGTAACGAAAATTGTCCTAAATCTAACGTTTTCCGCTTGAACAACCATGTATCGTTGTCATTGGGCACACTTTTCTACAACAGGTACTTACTGCAGACGCACACACTTACCCCGAATCCATGACACATATCAGCACAAGGATACTCATTTGACTTTCGCTAAGTATCCTAAGTATCCTACTACAAGGAGCTTGATCAATCTGGACCGATCGATCGGGCTAAGGATAATCAATTAGTGTGTAGAGACGACTGGGTAAACGTGGCTTTTAAATGAGCAATTCAGGTTAAATGTTAATTGAAAGCGGTTTCTTGTGGCAGTTCACTCACCCTTCACTTCACTGCACTTCACTTCGAGATGGCTCAAGTGGTGGTTCGAACCTCTGTCTCTCGATTTCCCCTGTCTAGGCTTGGGCAACCTGACAGTATCCCAGCCCTCGTGCCTCCTTTGGGTTGCATGGCATGGCAGCACCGAAAGGGCGCTAAAGCTGAACGATTACTTCACTTCACTTCACTTCACTTCACTTCACTTCACTTCACTTCACTTCACTTCACTTCACTTCACTTCACTTCACTTCACTTCACTTCACTTCACTTCACTTCACTTCACTTCACTTCACTTCACTTCACTTCACTTCACTTCACTTCACTTCACTTCACTTCACTTCACTTCACTTCACTTCACTTCACTTCACTTCACTTCACTTCACTTCACTTCACTTCACTTCACTTCACTTCACTTCACTTCACTTCACTTCACTTCACTTCACTTCACTTCACTTCACTTCACTTCACTTCACTTCACTTCACTTCACTTCACTTCACTTCACTTCACTTCACTTCACTTCACTTCACTTCACTTCACTTCACTTCACTTCACTTCACTTCACTTCACTTCACTTCACTTCACTTCACTTCACTTCACTTCACTTCACTTCACTTCACTTCACTTCACTTCACTTCACTTCACTTCACTTCACTTCACTTCACTTCACTTCACTTCACTTCACTTCACTTCACTTCACTTCACTTCACTTCACTTCACTTCACTTCACTTCACTTCACTTCACTTCACTTCACTTCACTCTCTTGGTGAATCAACATGCAATACATAGTACTACTTCACATCAGTATGCTTCTTCAATCTTCCGGCCAGTCGACCTAGATTTGATCAAATATGGTCACAGCTGGGTAGCTAGAAGTGATAATCCATAACCCAATCATCCAAAAACCCGGTCACACATCTATTCAACCTAAAAATGGTGATCAATCAGACTGGTAATCCGAGAATCGCAAGTAAATTCCTCTGTCAGAATGACTGGAATAGTCATGCTTCCTCCAGCATGCGGATGCCTAAAGTTTGTGGTTACGTTAGTTTAAAAGAACACCTCTTTGCTGCCAACCTTCGTTCTCTGAGTATCTTTGGACGCCCGCTTTTACTCTGGGTTTTTGTAGATTTCTTGTACCAACACACCAGTTTGCTGCACCAGGTCTTTATGCCTAAAACAACAGTTTAATACGATAAAAATGAATGAACATCAGAGGTTAGGAAGAGACCGTCATTTGCACAGTTATTTTTGCCCTGACCTTCGATTTCTGGAGAGTAGACACATGATTGGCCGAAAAGAAAGACTTCGTCTTGACTTGACATAACATATTACTTATGAGGATTTTGAAATCGCTTTCAAGAAATAGCAGTTCGATTGAGTCTGTCGTTAAAACAAAGAATTTTTCAAATGTATGTGCAGTGTCTTGTCAAAGCCTTTGTTTCATTGACTGAAAGTATGGCCGGTCCAGAAGAATAACTGGGCTGAGGTAGTACACTACTCGTAAAGTTGCCGAAAACACTTCGACAGCCCACGACCGGGTTCGCCCTTCTTGAAGCCCATCAGATAAGCGCAGCCCCCGAGGTTCCACCATATTTACGTTCTACTTGAACACAAATCGTACAAAATCAGCAAAATAATGGCGAAAACGGTCGTGGGCTGTCGAAGAGTTTTCGGCAACCTTATGAGTAGTGTATTACGTCTATACATGTATCGCGGTATCTCGAATATCGTACCAACTGAAACATGAAGCGGCCTGGTGTAGCGCATTCAATTGCTATGATTGATCACGAATATTTATGCAGTGATTGGTCAGGCCACTTCTACTTTTTTATTTAGTTCGTGTCTTGAAGATGTTGAGACCGCTGATGAGTCTCGATCATTCAATTTACTTATATAACCTCCAGTAAGTTTTTAAGTAGTGCATCCGATGTTGCTACATATGATATGGACTGTGCGGCTTTGATCCCGCATACGAAAAGTTGCGGGGAAAGGAATTCCTTGTTTTTGATGCAACTAATAAGGGACAACTGGTGAA
>NW_008751720.1:1513162-1524202 GCF_000715545.1 Opisthorchis viverrini | reverse complement strand
AGTGGTTAGAGCGCGAATTTACTGACCGGAAGGTTCGTGGTTCGAACCCGACCTCTGTCTCTCGATTTCCCCTGTCTAGGCTTGGGCAACCTGACAGTATCCCAGCCCTCGTGCCTCCTTTGGGTTGCATGGCAGTTAGGCACCGAAAGGGCGCTAAAGCTGAACGATTACTTCACTTCACTTCACTTCACTTCACTTCACTTCACTTCACTTCACTTCACTTCACTTCACTTCACTTCACTTCACTTCACTTCACTTCACTTCACTTCACTTCACTTCACTTCACTTCACTTCACTTCACTTCACTTCACTTCACTTCACTTCACTTCACTTCACTTCACTTCACTTCACTTCACTTCACTTCACTTCACTTCACTTCACTTCACTTCACTTCACTTCACTTCACTTCACTTCACTTCACTTCACTTCACTTCACTTCACTTCACTTCACTTCACTTCACTTCACTTCACTTCACTTCACTTCACTTCACTTCACTTCACTTCACTTCACTTCACTTCACTTCACTTCACTTCACTTCACTTCACTTCACTTCACTTCACTTCACTTCACTTCACTTCACTTCACTTCACTTCACTTCACTTCACTTCACTTCACTTCACTTCACTTCACTTCACTTCACTTCACTTCACTTCACTTCACTTCACTTCACTTCACTTCACTTCACTTCACTTCACTTCACTTCACTTCACTTCACTTCACTTCACTTCACTTCACTTCACTTCACTTCACTTCACTTCACTTCACTTCACTTCACTTCACTTCACTTCACTTCACTTCACTTCACTTCACTTCACTTCACTTCACTTCACTTCACTTCACTTCACTTCACTTCACTTCACTTCACTTCACTTCACTTCACTTCACTTCACTTCACTTCACTTCACTTCACTTCACTTCACTTCACTTCACTTCACTTCACTTCACTTCACTTCACTTCACTTCACTTCACTTCACTTCACTTCACTTCACTTCACTTCACTCTCTTGGTGAATCAACATGCAATACATAGTACTACTTCACATCAGTATGCTTCTTCAATCTTCCGGCCAGTCGACCTAGATTTGATCAAATATGGTCACAGCTGGGTAGCTAGAAGTGATAATCCATAACCCAATCATCCAAAAACCCGGTCACACATCTATTCAACCTAAAAATGGTGATCAACCAGACTGGTAATCCGAGAATCGCAAGTAAATTCCTCTGTCAGAATGACTGGAATAGTCGTGCTTCATCCAGCATGAGGATGCCTAAAGTTTGTGGTTACGTTAGTTTAAAAGAACACCTTTTTGCTGCCAACCTTCGTCCTCTGAGTATCTTTGGACGCCCGCTTTTACTCTGGGTTTTTGTAGATTTCTTGTACCAACACACCAGTTTGCTGCACCAGGTCTTTATGCCTAAAACAACAGTTTAATACGATAAAAATGAATGAACATCAGAGGTTAGGAAGAGACCGTCATTTGCACAGTTATTTTTGCCCTGACCTTCGATTTCTGGAGAGTAGACACATGATTGGCCGAAAAGAAAGACTTCGTCTTGACTTGACATAACATATTACTTATGAGGATTTTGAAATCGCTTTCAAGAAATAGCAGTTCGATTGAGTCTGTCGTTAAAACAAAGAATTTTTCAAATGTATGTGCAGTGTCTTGTCAAAGCCTTTGTTTCATTGACTGAGAGTCCAGAAGAATAACTGGGCTGAGGTAGTACACTACTCGTAAAGTTGCCGAAAACACTTCGACAGCCCACGACCGGTTTCGCCCTTCTTGAAGCCCATCAGATAAGCGCAGCTCCCGAGGTTCCACCATATTTACGTTCTACTTGAACACAAATCGTACAAAATCAGCAAAATAATGGCGAAAACGGTCGTGGGCTGTCGAAGAGTTTTCGGCAACCTTATGAGTAGTGTATTACATCTATACATGTATCGCGGTATCTCGAATATCGTACCAACTGAAACATGAAGCGGCCTGGTGTAGCGCATTCAATTGCTNATAACGGGGCGGAGGTAGTACCATACTCGTAAAGCTGCCGAAAACTCTTCGACAGCCCACGACCGGTTTCGCCCTTCTTGAAGCCCATCAGATAAGCGCAGCTCCCGAGGTTCCACCATATTTACGTTCTACTTGAACACAAATCGTACAAAATCAGCAAAATAATGGCGAAAACGGTCGTGGGCTGTCGAAGAGTTTTCGGCAACCTTATGAGTAGTGTATTACGTCTATACATGTATCGCGGTATCTCGAATATCGTACCAACTGAAACATGAAGCGGCCTGGTGTAGCGCATTCAATTGCTATGATTGATCACGAATATTTATGCAGTGATTGGTCAGGCCAATTCTACTTTTTTATTTAGTTCGTGTCTTGAAGACGTTGAGGCCGCTAATGAGTCTCGATAATTCAATTTACTTATATAACCTCCAGTAAGTTTTTAAGTAGTGCATCCGATGTTGCTACATATGATATGGACTGTGCGGCTTTGATCCCGCATACGAAAAGTTGCGGGGAAAGGAATTCCTTGTTTTTGATGCAACTAATAAGGGACAACTGGTGAAAGCCTGTTGAGTTGCGCTCTGTATGAGACTCATCAGGTAGGTGTAGTCCATCGAGTTCTCAATCTCGACGATTTCATCATGCATTCGAGGTCCAAATTAAATCCCACTTTCCTACATATCAGAAGGTCGAAATAGCGGAATCCGCTCAAGGTACCAGCTCAATCTCCTCTTTGCACCATCAATTTTGCTCTGAGTACTACTAAGTGGATAAAACAACCTTGTCAGCAATGTAACCACCATGAGTTGTCTGTTCTCATACCCGCTTAATGAACTTGTCCGAATGGGTACAAGAACAGATGTTCATTACACAGACTGACCACTACGTGGGACCAACCCACAAGTGAAACGATGCTTTTTGTCCGTGTGTGTGTGTGTGCTACCCCAGCATCTGTCTCAGCTTTGACCGGAACATGTCAAAAAATAAAATACCGCAGTGGACACAACTGTCACAATCGCCCTATTTTGTCCTCCCAACTCAACTCAGCTCAACCCACATCCTCGCACTTCAGGAATACCGGCATGGACCACAATGCATTCCTGAAATGAACGATACTCACACCTGTCCAATCTCACACTCACATACCAAATTGAGGACAACTGGGAAAGTAAACGGTTGGCCTGTCTTCAAGGAACAATAGGTCCGGCATTAAAAAGGAGAGTTAGAATGCTTCCTCCTTGGACGTAGCCCAGGTGTCTACGCGGGTGGATGCTACTCAGAACTTTCATTCGGTCGTCGATGGGGTTACAGTGAGTTCAAATTAGTCCGTGAATCTAAAAAGCAGGTCTGTGCTGTTGTGAGCGAGATCAACTTTTCTGGATGGTCTGGTCAGAAATCGTGACATTTATCCGTCCCGCACATTGTCCCATTCATTCGATGCCGTATAGTCTATCAAGCTGGACGTTTATTGCCTGAAGCCATAATCCAATGGACGGAACAACATGAACTCTCTGTTAGCCTGATGGTGTATACTACTGATGAAGCACGCGAGTAGTGTCTGGTGTAGTATCCAAGCTCCCCCAGCATTTGATAGAAGGCGAATCTTACAAGAGGAATTATGGAAGCGCTTTGCGGTGTTTGTTCATGATTGTTCAATATTCAAAGAACGTCCATGATAGTTCAGGAAAACACCTGAGAATGGTCACTTGTCAAGAACTCTGTGCAGATGAGATATTAACTTCCGTGTTCAACGGCTCATGTTTGCTACTGGGTAACTTCGTCTCGTCCTCTGGAGTTCTCACCAAGCGCTTTTCAAACAAAATGGTTCATCTAATTCTGTTGAAGTTACTTGAGTTGCTGTTGGGAGGGTTTAGGCGCTCTGGGGAAAATTTTGCTGGCTACACAGTGTAGGTATTAAGTGATGATGTCCGGTCTTTCAAGCACCGAAAGTGGCTTTTATCAGTTAGATTGTTGACCGCAGCCCACAGAAAGAAGTCTTCTACAGTCCGCCTTGCCATCACACTGTACAGGGTCATGTGAGCCCAAGAACCACTTCTGATTCAACGTAGTGAAGGCTACCTAACTAGGTCTGGCAACTGAATTTGATGAATTTCTCAACTACCTAACCAGCATGCTCAAAGGAGACTTTACCGACCTGGTGAGTGCATGACAAGCCCATTGTCGCTACTGTGCAAACATAGTGTGTGAACACGGTATTTTGGTTGAACTGATTGGCACCAATACAGATGTTGATAAAAATATTCAGTCATTCGAGAGAGTGTCGACAGCTCAGCCGGAATTGTCGCTACTGTGCAAACACAGTGTGTGAACACAGTATTTTGGTTGAACTGACTGGCACCAATACGGATGCTGATAAAAATAATCAGCCATTCGAGAGAGTGTCGACAGCTCAGCCGGGAAGAGAACAACTGCTGTTCCGCCTTCACAATTAGTATGAAATATGTAAAGAAACATAGCTGTAAATCGAGGCCGCTAGGTAAAAGGTTGCTCAAAAGTTTAATCCACTTTTGGAGTTCAGTACACGTAGGAGCATTTCATTGAGTTCTGTACGAATATATTGTGAAAGGTTTGGTAAACCGTTTGTGATTCCTGAATGGGCAGAGATTCACTTTTGACATTAAATCATCATCTGGCCAAGTGGGCAGGTCCCCAAGTTGGCCAGGTTTTAAGGCAGACAGAGAGCCAGTCAGGAAGACCCCTTCAGATTGGCACACTAGATCGGTACTGGATGTCAGTTAAAGCGTAATGTGGTTGTCTAAATCTTAGAGCTGACAGTTTGACGTACTGGACAGGGGACACAAAGTAGATCTAGAAAATGTTGAGGCTTTGAGACGGGAGTACGATTCATACCACAAAGTCTGATGACCGAGGCGGTGGAGATCACTAAGCCTCCCGGTTTAAATAATATAGAAAGGCTTAGAACTGGTAAGCCTATAGGGAACGGTTTTAAATTCCCCTGAATTCCCCCAACTCACATCAACCGACTAGACGCTTTAACTGATATCCCACACCCACCCATTGTGCCAATCTGAAGAGGTCTTACTGATTGGTTCCCCGTCTGTCTAAAAACCTGGCCAACTTGGTGACCTGCTCACTTGGTCCGATGAGGCTTCTGTGTTCAAAGCGAAACACTGTCCAGTTGAAGACTATCGATTCTTTACCAAGCCCTTCTGAAACGATAACTTCTCAATCGGTTACACACTTTTTCCGAGTGATTGAAGATGTCTTTTGAGTTACTGACTCCAGCTATTGTAAGCCGGCTTTTTTCACTGACATCCTACCGAAAGTTACGGGCTACTCATTGGTGGGAGTTTGTTAACAGTTCATGAACAAGATTCATTGGATACATTAAACCACCTATCTAGATTCTTCCCAAAAAGGATACGGCTGAACCATAGTGGGCTCAAAATTCAATCGGCTTCACTACGTTTTCAGAAAACCGCATTCCCTCTTCGCAAAAAGAAGAATGAGGCCAAATTATCAGTCTGTGATAATAAAACCGTACGAATGTACGAACCCCCTGCTAGTCTGTTCACCCCCCGCTAGGGTATGCTTGCATGACGGACAGGCTATACACATGTTGGAAAACAACCTCGGTCCGCACACATATTCATAAGGCTGCCAATCACGCATGTAACCTTTCATTTCATCTATGGGGAAATATCGCGTTCCCAACGCGTTGACTGTTCCTCCTCGCTTGTTCCCACACCCCGCCTCTGTTTCCTCCGATTCTCAGGCTTCCGAATTCGACACACACACACAAACACAGAGAACCGACCCCACCCGTCCTGAAAAAAAGGAGAGATACACGCACACCATACTGAGAAGGAGCAGGACAGACGTGTGCACGCGCACGCACGCACGCACACATCGTTCTTCACCGATTTTGCGTTAATTCGATCTGATCAAATTCACGGTGTGTTTGTGTGCAGGTGTCCATAACGGTGGTTCCCACAAATCTTTCGCCCCCCCCACCGCACGACCCCAACCTCAATCACACCCTCACAAACACGCTTGACCAAATGATTAAACATCCAAATTCATTGATAAATAATTATGTGAAAAAGAGCCAAACACACCACTTGACTGACAGTTCACTGCGGATGGGTGCCAAATGTTTGTCTATTTGCACGCGCCCTCAAGTAGTATCTCCGTATGGAGAGGCCCCCGCCATTTGTCCAAATACGAGGATTATTCTGTCGGGCACGGCATGGGGTGATGTAACAATAAATGATGATTTGATGTTGCATGGTGCAACCATTTTACTCAACTGTAAACGCGGGATTTTTACGCGGGGAAAAAAGCTTCATTGGGACGGTCGTTGTAACCATATACAGATCACTTCTATTTTCCCGAAATTCTCCCTTCAGATCTATGCTAGTCCAGAGCAAGCCACTAAACTTTTAACGAAGATCAGCATCGTTGTACTCCACATGAACGCAGATCTTGAATTTTACGACTGTCTGTCAGAGCAGTAAAATGATCTTTCTATCCAGAGAACTTTCCTCTATCGGTTTCCAATTTCTATGAAATCACGGGCAGTGCATAAAAGCCCGCCGATGATCTTTCGGGGAATACGATCAAAGCCGATTGTCGTTGTCTTGAGAACTGTTCACCTTGATAACATCGTTCTGCAATTGATTTTTTGTTGGGGCTCGTATTCTGGTTTACCGTCTTTTCACAGACGCAGCTAACAGACAGGATGGACAACCGAAACTGTAGGGTGCACTTCAAAAAACTTTGAACTCAGCATCATAAACTGCAGTCTAGTTACTAGGTGACAGGAACAATTAGCCATCGATTAGACCCTTACAAGGTATCCAAACTCTGTAGGAGACAGGTATACCTATAGTCTCTAGAAGGAAGACCTATGCAAACGGAATGGGGCTTAACTTCGAAAAAACATTAAGTTATAGCATCCTTTTGGCGCCTAGCTGCCATGCCACCAGAAGGGGGCTGGGATACTGCCAGGTTGCCCAAGTCTAGACAGAGGAAGTTGAGAAGCAGAGGTCAGGTTCGAACCACCACGGACCTCCCGGTCAGTAAATTCGTGCTCTAATCACTGAGCCATCTTGCCCCCAGAGACTTAACTTGCAGGATACCAATAGACGCTTGCTGTTCCACTTAGCAAGTTCCGCAGAGGCTTTTCCACTCTGACTTCCACCTGTGGGTGCTGTTCCGCAATCCAACTTTTGTTCACCACACGAGTGTCCGTCATATCCTGCTAGTTTGCTCATAGGCAGCCACGAAAGGGTGGTGAAATTACATTGCGCAAGCAGGAAGTGAGGCAGTATAGGAGTTCACAGATGTTACCTGTCGCCACGAAGCCGTCTCAGCAAACACCAACTAAACAGTTACAAACTAACAGACAGGAAAGTAAACGTCTCATATGCACCTTGTTTTTAAAAACTCAACATTCTCGAGCACCTTCTTGAACTTTCGTGAATATTAATTGACTGTCACGCAATTATAAAAGAAAGCTGCTAAGGAGTTTCACAAGTTCCGTAATAGACCTCACCTTCCATTAAACGCTTTAGGGGAGCATCGAGACAGCCACATACTACTCACACGCCTCATCAGTAGTATCGCCGCTACACCAGGATTCCACAATTGGAATTTTCTTGCTGGTGCTCCTAGGTACCAGTAAGCTTCTTGTGATGTATGTACCGATCAGTCAATTACCTGACCACCTCATAGGTAGATGGTAACATGTATCCAAGGATTTTTCTCTCCTTGCTGCAGGGACAACCACTCATCTCCCCAGGTAACTGATTTTATCTGTGCGACAGGATAAGTCGCTCACCACAGAACAGGAGAGCCATCCGAAGATCCCGCATTCCAACTGGAAGCATCTTGAAAGAACTCAAGCCTAGACTAGCCAGCCTCAATCACAGTCAACGCCTAAGGGGCTTGAAGGTCTAATCCCATTTCCGAAACTGGACAGACTGTGCAGCAATCTTTGTGTACCGTCTTCTGATTAGACACATATTAACCATGTATGGGTTTCGAAATACACTGTTTGCCAAGAAATATGTACAGAGTGTTGGCCGTCGTTATTCACTCAAGAATGGCTCACATTTTCCTCTGGGGGTCTGAAACCGTATAGGATCGATTAGCTCGGCTCACTAATTGACTCAAATGCTTTACAAAAAGACAACGTGTGTGCCTGAATGACGAACCCTGAAGCATACCGAAGTATGTCCATCATGACCTTCAATCAATTATTTCAAGGCCTTTGGAGTCTTTCCACTTAACTGTACTTTCCATTCAAGGTCATGCCACTATATCGGTGTACTGTAGGGCGGAATACAGCCACTGCCATTATCGAGTGCCAATACCGTAGACATCGGTTCTCCACGCAAAAATTCCATTTCCTTTTGAAACCATCCGATAGTGACTACATACACTAGCCAGATTCCGGTGCGTTGACTTACTCAGTACGCATTCTTCATTGACCTAGTGAACACAAAATGAAACCAGGTGGACTTCAGAAAGGCGCTCAAATCCCGTTGGACCAATAGAGTGGTGGAAATAACTGGCCCTGAGCTTAGTAACTGAGCCCGGCTTGTTTAACTTGTTCGAAGGACCATTGAATACTGTTTCTAGTGGACACATTTTCAGGTTAGATAGACCGCCAAATGATGACCTCAAGTGAAAAGATACCATCGTCAGGCGACACGACAAAATCGGGAGGACGGTCCAGCTGCATCTTTTGACGATAGAAGATCTTGACACAGTGGCTGGATGTCGAGACTTTGTACAGGACACAGAAGAATCCTGCTTGCCTGCAGGACAAACAAGATGGGGTCTGTGGCCAGGAATATGATAACAACAGTGACAGCATGAAATTCGCGAACGGGATGCAACGCCTTGGTAGCTTAATGGAACGTTTATTTGAATTTGCAATGGTGGAGAATACAGAGCTCAACAGTTCGACGTGAATTGTATGAGACTCCAGAGAACCCTAGGAAAGATGTGTGCCAACTATTCACAGCTTCTGTTCATACAACCACGTAAAACACACAGAGGTATCACAATCATGAGTAGGTATCCCCTGTAAATTCAGACGAAACTACAGGCGGATGAGATGGACACGCAAGCACCTGGCAGTAAATTCATTCGGAAAAGAGAAGTCACCAGCTTGAGTCTTGTTTCCAGCGTTTGTTTTGTTTGTGTGAAACCCAAATCACCAGAATTTTCCGTGCCTCTTTCGGCCCTCAAACCATCTGAACTGTATAGTACTTATTGCTTTGACCAACATTTCGATGAGGCACACATTTGAATTCTGCCAGCCACACAGCTAGAATCCCGCTGGTTCCCGAGAGATCTTGTATAGAATCGCAGCTCAGCTGCTCCACAAAACAACTGCGTTGGCACATGCAGTAGCAACTAATTGTCTGTAAGCTCATAAGGTAGATAGGTCTAAACGAGAACAATAAAGCAGTCTATTCACCTGGCATTATGTACAAACGCTAAATCGGACAAGCCGGATGTAAACACAATCGGACTGAATTAGTTCAGTCTACAGACATACATCAGTGCTGAGTTTACAGACACGCACGTGTGTGGGAGACTTGGAGCGATTCTACGCTCCCGTCCCGTCCCTACTCCACCTCTTTTAAAACCAATTCATAGAAACATGAACCATAGTGACCACTCCCGTTTCCAACTGTTTCATATAACCACTATAGTCCCACCCTACTCCAAACAGTTGTAAGCACTTGAGAACCGGTCCTACGGTGTCTCTCTAATTCGCTCATGAATCGTCTACCATTAGCTTGAGGAGAAGCAAATAAACCGTTTACTGCATAACAGTTGAATGGATGGCTAAACGTTGTGTGCGTGCGTCCGTAGGTGCTTGTGTGTGTATGTGTGTTGTGTGTGCTGACCGCTTAACCGAACCTGATTCTTCCAAGAAGTCTGGACCGTTATTGGGGTAGCATCGTTTGCATTGTTGTTGTCGTCCTTGTATACTGTATACTGTATATTGAAATTTGACCATGTTTTTGTTGCCCACAGCAATGCTGTCCAACTTCTAGTTCGCCACGGTAACTATACAACAGGGAATAATGCCTTTATTACCGCATGATAGACTCTATATAATGAGTTCAGATGATTCGTTGATTCATAAACAGAGGCTGTATCTAAGTGAGAAAAACCGGCGTGGTTAAACGACTGTTGTTCAACCGGAAAAACTCATTCGCAAACTAATTTGGTTGTTTCGAGAGACTCACCTGGAACGCAGCTGAATCTCTCGTTTGTGGTGTTCTCAGGCAACTGAATGTGCTGCACCAGGCCGCCTCATGTTTCAGTGGCTACGGTAGTCGAGATATCGTGATACACGTATATCTTTGTAATGTACTACTCATAATGTTGCTGAAAATTCGTCGACAACCCAAGACCGGTTTCGCCCTTTTTGGGGCTCATCAGGGGTTTCCGGGTTTCCGTCAACCTTATGTTCTACTTGAAACCAAATTGCACAACGAATTTTCAGCAACCTTATGAGTAGTACATTACAAGTCACTTTGAAAACGGTGTGAAAATCACCCTACAAATTGCTATATCGGTTTTGTTGTGAGTACCTAACCTCTAGTCCGGTGAATTCGACAGCATTTCGAATGAGTATAACACTCCAGGATAGAATACTGATAAGAACGGAATACCCGGCCGATCCACAGACGAAATGTTGGTCAAATACAGTCAGGGGTGTAGTTGGGTGGTGCGCCGCGCAAAAGTGCGCACTATTCACGGTAGAGCGAAATCCACAAGACAGTCGATAAGTTTGCTGCCTATCATCAGGAGACTTCAAAGCAGACAGAGCTATTGGAGTATGATAGAGTACAGGGAAGGCATGGGGTAATCACACCAAGCGAAAACTGATGGCCCCCACAGCGTACTAACTGAATGGTACTGGATGGAGCAAGCCCATGAAAGAGAGTCACGTGACCACACTTGACCAAACAGCCATTCTATTTTGTGTGAACCTGACATCAAATCCTCTGTCTT
>NW_008751720.1:1505048-1512670 GCF_000715545.1 Opisthorchis viverrini | reverse complement strand
ATGCTGGTCAAACATACTACAAGGTGACAAGTGCTCAGATATGCGAAGGCGCGCAGCGATTGGCTGAAGCAGAGAGCTTTTCAGCTGGCCATGAATGGACGCCGGAGACATCGGTTCGGCAGAGAACGGGCCATTCTGGATAGCGTTTTGATTCCGAATCCAGACAGCGTGTGTGCGAACAAACGTCTTACCGCATATACGGTTCAACACAGGTCATAAGTTGTCGCATTTCTCACTGCAGTGACAAGAAGCCATTTGGCAATGCATCTCTCACCCGCTAGCATATGTGATAATCACCAAGAAGCGTTAACTGTTTAGCCTCTTTTTCGTTAATACAGATGGAACGAGTGGTATCAGACAGTCAAAATCACAAAAAACGTGAAGTCAGGATACCCATCTGAAAAATTAATTCATGTGTCATGGTAGTGTAGGGGACTCAGCACATCGCTCTACGTTTGATAATGAAGTGCTTGCGGTTTTCAACACCCTCCAATCCACAAAACAGAATGAGCTCCTTACGATAGGTAATCCCACCGCCTAACACATCCAGGCACAATGACTTCATTTGCCCTCGACCCTGATTCATTCTGGTACTGTTTTCTGCGGACTGACTTAGTTCTACATCTACCTGTGTCCCGTTCGACCGTCAAACTCTGTTGACACCGAGACAACCAAATAGACGTTGAGCTTGAGGTCAAAGAACTTGCTGGAACCAGCAAGATAGATGTGTAGTCCAATGTTCGAACCAGAACAATCATCTAAGAACTTCAAAGTCACTGTACTTACCCGCACTTGCTATGAAGGTTAGGTCTATCCTTCTCAAGTAACCAATCCGACCCTCGCCCTCTGCATGTAAGAGGCTCAATGTATCCGCACATGGTTGTACATTACAGCCACAAAAGAACAGCACTCATATATTCAGTTCTCTTCTGGATGGATGATGAGAGATGATGACAACGGTTCCGCTACGGCCCCCTTTCGATGCGAGCCTACCGTGACTGCTTGTGAGTGATTCTTTCACTGTCGTTGCTTTCTAGCCCAAACTAAATGCAGTGTTGTATATGAATCGCAGTTGGCTCCAGCAGATTTCGTGAAATCGCTTCACCATTGGAGACCGGCTTGTGAAAGCTAGACAGCTCCCAGATAGTTTTTTTTAAAAACATACCACATTTCCTGTGTAAACCCAGCCGTCCACCACCACAGTCTGCTTGGTAGAACAGCTGGACTTCTGGGCCCGAAGATGTCGGGAGCGGGTTTATCGTCGAAGCCAACGACTACGCCACGTCAAGCCGGTAGATTCTAGGTCGCACAGTCTAAGACCCCTCTCTCTCTCTCTCGAACGTGCACACACACACACACACACACATACACCGGATGAGGCCAGTGTGCACCAGCCTGCACTAACTACCTGTGGTGACGGCTCGCCAAGGTAAAAATAACCATCGATCCGGTCCAGTCCACCGGATTGATGCATCGAACAAATAGTGCGCGTGAAAGTTTGTATGTGCAGACAGCTTCATAAACATCGTGCCGAGTGTGACTGCCAGTTGATGTCCACTCTGAATTTGACAGCCTTCACGATAAGCTTGACAGACTGTCATTAAAACTGTTCACCGTTGTTTGTGACACCGGCACATCGTCCACTGTTGATGAGCAGCCCAAATGCAACGTTTGTCTGTGTGCGAGAAAGCGACGAAGGAGGCCGAGTATCCTCTGGTTCGTTTCGTGTACGTGCAAGTACGAACGGACGGAACGAACCACCCTGGTTATGGGTCTCTGTTCCGCGTACAGTATGTTTGCTATCGCGTAGTCACGGAGTTGTTCGTTGTAACTGGGTTATTCCGAAAGTAGCAACTCGCTGGTCTAAATTTCACCACGGTAACGCGGTTCCAACCACTACCAGGCTAGGGGAGCCGGAAGTCTTGCCTGAACAACCTGTTTGGAGTTTCTATGGCATTCTAGTTTACGGTATTTTTGACTTTACCATCATTTAAAGCGTACCCTCCAAGAAATTTCACTTTTTCATGCTCCTCGAAGGCACCGGGCTTCAAGTTGAGGTTTTGCAGGAAAAACCCTACCTCACAAGGAGATGACCTGATCGAACTTCGTCCCATTCTAAGCCATTTCAACAGTTGAAGGTTGTCACAGCCTTCTCCTTCTGAAAAAGTGGAAACCCGGTAATCGAAGCAGTACTCTCAGATGTTAGCTCTGAGCGTTTCCAGTTGTTTGGAAATGTGACATGTTGACAGTGGCAATTGATTGAAACCCTGGATTCCACATCAACTTAAAGCCCAAATATGTCCGGAACCGTGTTTGTTGCGCACTACTTGATTGACAGTTTATCGCCTTATTCAGTACACAGGCCAGACGTTAAAAAACGATATTAGCCGTTCAGTTTGACCTGATGACGAGATCGCGAAAACACGTATGCCTGTCATTTCGTGTTCTTGCTGATAAGAGCAATGTCGATTGTACTTGTAGTGGAGTTTACTAATGTTGACAGAAATTTGGTTCAATAAAAAAAATCACCGAATGTCAGAAACAATGCTGTCGCAAACCTGAGATAGCAGTTTACGACAAAAGTTGAGAACCGAAGCATCATGTGACCAAATCCCGTTTGTCTAGTGATCCACTCTCAAGGTCGTACCTTCCGGATTGAGTTTTTCTCCTTGGACGTACAAATATTCCACAAATTTAAGCCTGTTGCACCTGTGTGTTTTAGTGCAAGTTAAACACACGTGCGCCTTTAGTACACAGACCACCTGGAATGTGTCACTCGAATGTCGGTCCCACTGTGAGGTGACCCCGGCTAACCGAGCCTTTTCAACTATCCACGATTATGTCACTCCATGTGCTACAAATAAAGCCTCAATTGAATCATCAACTTCGCAGGTGGTCTAATCAGCGCCGGACACGGCTCCTCGCTGTGTGCAACTTTTATGTCTGTTGCGTCCAACACGGTGTCCTCGCTGTTTTGTTTGCTCTGGTCAACCACCGCCTGTCCCGTCCCAGTAAAAGTCAACGGCCATTTCCCGCTGTCACAAGACTTTTGTCCTCCTCGGACAGTTGTGAAATAGAACCACAATCACAAGTGTCCCACTGTTTTTGTTACAAAAACAACAACAACAACGTATGAAAGCACTACTTGACTCGTGCCATAAAAGTGTCACTCTGTGAGACAAGATAAATATCGCGCTGCTAAAATAAAACGCGGCAGAATACTCGTTCTCTCACCCGTTTCACTCCGAACGTGATGAGGTCCAGGAAAACGCACTCTTCACGAAGCTGTCTGCCAAAATTTCACGTAAAAGATACAATCGAACCGAAAATAACCCAGATGCCACACCTCAGTGCTCAAACAAAACCAACGGTTTCTCACCCCGTTCCCGTCCAACCGTACAGAGAGTTATTTTTAGATTATTAATTTTTTCAGTGCTGTTCGTCCGTTTAAAAGACCACTCGTTGTTCGCAAACGCAACGGCTCGATGAAACTGGATTGAAGAGACCAACATCTTTTGGAGTGGGTGAGATGAAGAGCCTTTGTCTCGAGTAGGGTATTCCAATTATTTAAAAAAAAACATGCAAGACTAATAGGTTTCCTCCGAAATATTAAATATGAGGTTCGCTTGGGGCTTCTTAAATGTGTGAATTGAATGTGGAAATCGGTCACACAAAACGCCTCGGAGAACGGTTTCAGTTAGTTCAGAGAAGAAACACGAACTGAAGACTCAATGACTGAGGCGTGAACTTACTGACCGGGGGGACCATAGTTCCAACCAAATCTCGGCATCTCGACTACTCCTGTCTAGGCTTGGGCAAGTTGGCAGCTCTTGTGCTTTGTTCCGGTGGTATGGCACCCACACACCCAAAGGGTGTTACCGCTGAACGATATTTAATTTGTTACCAGAAAAGGAGCACTTTAATAAACTCATCAACTAGAACCGACAGTCTACAAGCTACTATTAATGAGCGAAGTCGATCGCTGGGTACGTACAGATCTCACTAGCTGTTCGCTACCATGGAGCTCATCACATGAACAACCATAATAACTTGAAAGGATTGCAGAACACTGGGAATCACATCATACTTGCTGACCATTCTTGCATTTTTGTTCAGTTTAGTTTAGCAAAGCCCTGTATGACGCGCCTCTGAGCCTTACCCTGTAGCAGTGGGGGGACCTACGAGCAAAGTTTTGTATGACTCGTAAACGGAGAGGTCGATTTGTAGCTGGCATTGCTAGAGTGGTGTGATTTGTTCAAAGCCACTCAAGGCCACTACATCACAGACAAACGTCTGGAGCTCAGGGCTAGCTTGGTTGCTCGTTCTGCGAATGGAAGACTCTACACGCAGTAGCCAAACAGATTTGAAACGAGGAGATATTGTCTAGTTCTTTACTCCATTGTTTCAACTTTGAGGAAGATGTTCTCAGTGTGACCGGACCGACCGACAGTTAGGAGGCGTCATCAGAATTGAGAACCTCAAACTTTACGAAAAACAAGAATGCTAACTATAATTTCGTGCGAAACATTTAGTCCTGTCTGTTGCTTTATCCTAGTTGGGGAACGCATTTGTTTCGAGAAGTAAGACGTACCAAATTTGGGGCCATTTTAACCAAGTCACTCTGGTTTCTCGGGCTACCACCTAGGCGTGCTCATCGTCGCACGTTAGCGCAACACACAGATCACGGTAGTTTAGCGGGTAAACACGTCCGCATTGTTGAGCGTGAAAGTTCTTTGCACTGGTCTTCGTTTAAGCAATGGCAGGAAATTACTGACAACGCTGTTGCTCAACAGACCAGCTTGACCCCGCGAAATGTGTATTTGTTCGTCCCCACTTCCATCGAACCTTTGTAATCCGTATATTTTCAAGTATACGAAAATTCTGTTTGCCAATTTATCTTCTTTCCGCACAGTTTGTCGGGTAGAAACAGCCTGGATATCTGTGCAGATCGGACGTAAGGCATGCTCAACGGGCACCAGAAAGTGCACTTGGACCGCTCACGATCGGTATGCACATGTGAGATGCACATTTATGCGAGATCTGAACATGTTTCGCCCGTGAAAATTTCACTCAAGGCCTTCTGGCCAGACAATCTGCACTTTTATGGCTTGTGGGCACCGTAACACATTATGTTAATTTCGCGGGATCAATGAGTTTGCTTCTCATGTTCAACAAATCGGCTGAATAAACTGTAATTTGCACAGTATCTGTTAGATGACAGCCAATGGGCGCAGTCGTCAGTATGGTAATGGTCCCACACTACTAAATTAGGAAACAAAGCAAAACTTCGCTGAGTACCCTCGCAACCGAATCACGAGGCAGCGCCGTATGCGAAACAATATCAGAAATCTCATTGAATCTGCAGTTCCATGAGGTTCACCATACATATGAGGTGAAAAGTAAAAATTCGGCCAAATTGCACTTCAAGTCGGGGATCAATTGTTTCAGATTCTGGCGTTTACGCCTGCCCGATGAGCACCAAACAGAGTGAGACCGGGAACCAGTCGGAAGAATTCCCGTTGGAACGTGTAGTCCGCCTTTATGTCCACATCTAAGGTGAAAAGTCAATCCGTGCGAAACTTGTCTGGGAAACAGCGTAAGTACACACCTAAACATAACCAGCCAAAGTGTATTTTCGCACTCAAGGCCCTGAACATTTATTATCGATATACCTCTGCCAAATCCGGCCGTTTCGTCTGATTGCATTTTGCAATCAGCTGCACTTGTTCATTAGAACGAAACACTTGATACACGTAACTCTCAGTCGGTCGAGACTGGTGTTGGGGTGCCTAAAAATCTAATCTCAGTTTTTAAATGTATCGGTCAGATCCGCATTGCTGGTAGCGACTTTTCGCCTTTTGTCCCATTGGCTCACTGCAGTGACGTGACCTTGAGTGAACACCGCACTTGGGTCAGGCGGGTCGACTTCTGCTGATTCCACTTCGCTGATCGGTACTCAACATCACTTGGCTCACGTGACTACCGTTGATCTATTGGAGTCACCAAAACGGAACGAATCGAAGTTTACCATCTGTGTGCTGGGTTTCCCAAGATAGGTGGGCACTAGCGACGCTGCCGCTCGGCTTTGTGTGGGACTGTTCACTAAAGCCGAGTGGGTTAGATGCAAATATTTTTTCACTTGGTTTCTTTTCTCGAGGATGAGCTGTGATGCTTTCTACCCGCTAACTGATTGACTGATTGACTGACTGAAGTTGTTAAGGCTGACTGTCGATGTCAGTCATCTTTGGCCAGCTTGGCTGACGAAAACAATCCAGGGTAAATGATCTATAAATTTCATTTGTCTGGCATGACCAGGTCACAACAGATATTTAGTAAGTGAATTTGGTTTTAACGGGGGACTCAATCGGATCCCAGCTGAATCTGTCGGTAACGATTCGTTCGACTGAATGTGCGGCCTAAAGAACGCCTCATGTTTCAGTCGGTACGATATTCGATTTGTCCCGGTTGAGTTACCACCAAATTAGTTTGTAACTGAGTGTAGTTGACCACTTGCGTAACATTTGACGTTCAAGTAAGACATTAGACTGATGGAAACCCAAGGATTGCGTCTATCTATTGAGCCCCAAGCAAGATGAAACGGGTCGTGGGATGCCAAATGATTTTAAGCAACCTAATGAGTAATGTGTTCGTTCAAAAAAAAAACAGCTCGCAAACCACATGCACGTCCCAATTCCCTGGTTTGTTTAAGTGAACAACATCAGTAAAAAAGTCATGTGTGCAAACTTCTGCAATATCACCACGCTTTTCTCCGTAATTGTTTTTTACAATAGTTTCATTACCCTAGATAGAAAATATGCTAAGAAGCAAGTTAAAGTTCATCCGGTATAAGCGGCCTATGGGTGGGACGAAATCCCGCTTACCTTGCGGTCAGTTTGAAAAAGAAATCAATACTGACCTCTCACGGTTTACAGGATTTGGTTGCAGCAGTTGAAATACAATCAATGCAAATGCTTAATCCCTTGAACTGGAGTTGGTATGGTGTCAGTTCGCGTACAGATTATCGTAGAACACGTTCTGAAGACAGGTAGATTGAGCGCCATATTATTGAGGTCATTTTTTAAATCACCTCAACCCCTCTAAAGTTGAGGTCTTCAAATTTTGGACGGTAGCTAGCCAAAGCAACAGAACCTTCGAAATTAAATTCCCGGATAGGAATCAGACACAAAGCAAACGTGAAATATGCAGTGAAGGTCCAGAAGAGTTTAGGGCGATAATATGGACCAATTGCCAGTCAGATCAGAAGTTGTTTTAAACAGTGAAGCATTAGCTCCAAAGTCACGTATGCTTTTTGATTGAACGTGAGTAGCATTTACCATTGATTTATTCCCATAAGATGAGCTGGTTGAAGGCTCAATTTACTCCCCTAAAATCGCATTTGGTTCATCACAGTTGGGGCTTGGGAAAGGAAAAAAATGACAACAAGGACGTTCGAATGGGTGACAGGAATGTTAAAACCGAACCGGGGCCGCCAGAGACTACTACTCATAATGTGGTGAAATATTGGTAGCTCGGGTGAGTTTATTAGTTGTTGATCAGCTGGCTGTTGATCTGTTCGCCGAGCTTGGCAATTGGCTTGCAAACGTTTCGTCACCATACGAGGA
>NW_008751720.1:1497495-1505028 GCF_000715545.1 Opisthorchis viverrini | reverse complement strand
CCAACTGTGACGAAACGTTTGCAAGCCAATTGCCAGGCTCGGCGAACAGATCAACAGCAAGCTGATCAACAACCAACTACTACTCATAATTTTCCAGTCTCTTCACATAGTACTTACAAAGGGGGGAGACAAACATCGATTGGAATGTCTAGAAAGGCTAAAAGAAGACGGCTAAGGCCGCACTTAACAAGGAAAAAGGTTAGCACGCTGAAGTTGAACTGCCGTGCCTCTACCAGTAAAAATGCACGCCCGCAATCGGCAAGGTTATGGGTTATGGTAGGCCCATCGCAAAATTTGAAGGAGCCCGGCAGAAGGTTGATGAACATTGATGGGAATTTCTTCCTGTGAGCGAATCCAGTCGGTCTGTTGGTTTGCCACGTTATGTTTTTATTTTCCGCCGTGAAGCTGTCCTGCGTGTTTTTATCTTCTCCATTCATAATGCTGTCCTGCGTGTTTTTATCTTCTCCATTTTCATCGTCCTCAAGGTCAAAAGACCTCAGAGTCCATATGATGACGAATATACCTTCAGGCTTGAGGCTGAAGAAGCTTCCAAACTCTCCGCGTTTCACTCACGACTGTGAACCCATGGTGGGGTGGATAACATAACCCCAGCTAGCCCAGGCAGATATACACTATTCAAGCGCTCCACTCATCACCCCAAAGGGATCAGGGACTAATGTGATAGGCCAAGAAGTTTGACTAATCACCTTGTTACCTTGCTGCTTACTGGAGGCAGCCGTTACACCGTACCATTCGTTCACAGGGGCCCGTAGACAATTAGTCAAACTCCACTCATTTGTCCACTTTTCAAAATTATTCCGGACAGTCACTAGGCTAGGGATTAGCGTTTGCCCTCCCAGTCTAATTGGCAGCAACTGTCCAGTCTGGTACATAGCGACACACATCACGTTGCGGTTGAAGTCATCCAAGCAACTTCCACAAGGCTGCACAGTGCGCACAACAGCTGACTTGTGCTAGGGGCCATGGCTACCGGCGAAGTTGTGCACGCAACGCTTTCATGGGAGAAAAACAGGGGAGGCTTTATTCACAAATTTCAGAATGTTCAATTCTATTAGTGGTAAGCTATTCACACAGTCTTCCTCGCAAGTCTTCCAGTTTCGAGGGGCTTTCCTCGAAGCCATTGCGTAGAGTGAGTGGACCTTTGTATAACCTCACCGTGCTGGTTTCCAGTTTAGAAGCTACTTTTGCCCCACAAAATCGAAACGGTTAGATTGGCTGTAGTAGGTGGCTGTATTGAAATCAAAAACTGTTTTCTACGGATTTTTAAATCTACATTTGCTGTGACATATCCTGATGGAACGGTGTGGCAGTTTTGATCACATTTCCACAAGCAGCTATTATAGTCTTTGTGTCACCGAATAATGTATGGTAAAGTACTGCTCTTCGGGAATGTACTGATCGCACTGGGCGATATGAGGACAGGACATCATAGTTTCTTTTGATTTCCAGACGTTAAGACAACCGGTGTGTCTACAAAGCAGACTGACTGGCGAAGCAAGAAACTGCATTTTTTTCACATAATTTAGTGCGTGACCCCAAGTCTAGTTTGAATCATCGCACACGCACCTAAACGCAGCCAGACTGTTACGTTTTTTTAACGAACCAGTGACAAAAAACTTTAAAAAAAGTAGAAACTTTGCTTGGTTTGCAGAAATCTGCCTCGACGATATCAGATGACCAATCTGCTCTCGTAAAACACCCAATGTGCTCTCACATATAAACATGGTATGAATGCCATCCATTGGGATGGGTGCTTTCCTGATCGGGTGGTATACGTGACCTGACATGTGTTTTTAATAGGAGAAAAAGCGAATAGAGCGAAAATCCCAACGGAGTGGTTGAGTTTGTACAGGTGTCAGCAGGAGTCACCCTCCCGTCGCTGTTTGCAAAAGATAGGTGATCGGTGGTGAGAAATGAAGTCAATAACATGTGTAGGTTCCTGATGTGGATTTGAACAAGGTCGCCAGTTCACGTAAAAAAAACCACGAAATAGATCATAAGGTTGACGGAAACTTGGGGGCTGCGCCTACCTGATGACCCCAAAGTGGAAGGGCGAAACCGGTCGTGGGCTGTCGAAGAGTTTTCAGCAGCCTTGTGCGTAGTTTCCTTTATGAAAACCACGGATTACTTTAGGCGGTAGTACATTCTCCCTGATAATTGGACTGCTGTGAGAATTTGTATCAGTAGAAGTCTATATCACGGCAATCAAGACTTCGTTGATTGGTGAACTCAGTTCATTCAGAATTTTGGCTCACAGATTCCCTAACTTGCGCGCAAATATTGGTGGGCATACCAACGTCATGGAGCGTTTGGCGCCACTGCTCTAACAATGCCTGTTTGTATGCAATTCCCTTCAGTTTATCTTGATTTTGTGCGGGCGTACAACAACAAAGAATATTCGTCTACCAACCATTCTCGCCCAGCTTCCCGACAAATTGCAACTGACAAATCGAAGTCGGAAACAGTAATATGGCATTTCCATTCACTTACCACAAGATGTTGGAATAGCCACTGTTTCATAATTTGTGTGGCCCGTTTAGGCAGAACACCGCGTTTTTGTTTCCCATCAACGCACAGATTATCCAGTCTGGCATGAAATGCCGCACTGTTAACCGCGGCTGCTGCTGCGCTGTACGGCGATAGGAATGGATGGAGTTGACCAAAGGCATCGTTGTGCTCCTCACCGGTTTTCGAACCAAACTGACCGGTCCCGTAGTCAAGCAGATGATAGTTGGGCGTGTAACACAGGCCACCGATATCCCCCGATGCGCCGTACGATGACCCGTGTCCATTCAGCTGTGAATAGCCTGATCGGGGGCAACCACCCAAGTCTGTGGAACCGGCTGCTAGTCGGAACTGTTCTTCTTCCAGACCGGTCAAAGGACGTCTTCGAAATTCCGGAGGGACCTTTTGGAAAGTGGGTTTGCACGACAATTTTTAGTTGCCTTACTTGGTAAAATCTAGCTTCAACCCGGACGGAAAAGTACATGACTTGTTTTTGCGTACAGGCAAGATTTTGTGGACCTTGCGAGACTGATATAAAGAGTATAAAGTAGCCGTCTGTTACGTGCGTACGGCTCATTCCCATCTTTAATGTACTTCAGGCTCGCCAGATGGGCAAAGCCCGTAGATATATAAATACTCAGTTGATTGAGGGCCGGCAAGACATCACTTTGGGGCACAAAAGAGCCACCCCCCACTTAATGAAACTGAACAGGCAGATCCCCTTTTATTGATCGACTGACGGATGGGAAGTGACGCACGTGATATGCGTCTCACTATCCACAGAAACAAGAAAAGCTTTGGGCTCAAGGCCGAAATGGAGTTCAAGCAGGAAATACAACTTGTTTTTTCTAACGCTAACCATCAGCACAAAGTTGGATATCAGTGTCAAACCCTTTGTTGTTGTCTGGAAGGATCTGCTTGGGTCAGTGTGCTGACGGCTGAGTCGCGGGGACCATGGAGCGGTGTTGGTTGTGTGAAGCTCTTTCCAGTGAAGCTTTGGTAGAGTTTTTGTGATGTCCTGCTCACAAGAACAGTGGCATGTCCCAGCCGCTGCTACTGGCCACGCATCTTACTCATTTGCTCTTTGAAGGATTACGGCAGTGTCTTATCACATCCTCGTTGACGGTCCGGTTGGGTTCTTGACCGACGTATTCAATGCAGACTGTAACCGCATTGATGATAGACTTTTGTCCATCTATTATGGTAAACCGCACTGCTTACTGTTCTCTCCTCCCCCTCAAGAGCAGCATCACCAGTCTAAGAGTGATTAGGATAACTGGGGTTTACGAATCATAAATCCGTCAAAAATGCAAATTTCCCTAGTAAATGCTATCCCAAGTGCCACTGCCTTACAGGTTGAAGGCAACACAATCATACATAGAGAAATAAGTGGGATCAGAATGCACCTGTAATTATACCGAGCCAAAGGACGAATGAAATGCAGATACAGAAATGGCACAGAATGCACCTGTAACTATACCGAGCCAAAGGACGAATGAAATGCAGAGACAGAAATGGCACAGTGACTCTGAACGCAATCAGCTTTCGTGTATCCTCCAACAACTCCCTCAATAATTACCACACTTTTGACGGAATCTGGCAACCAACCAAATGTTGAATTTCACCATTTATGTTTATTTGCTTTTCAGACCAATCAAAAAGTATCTGGCTATTCACAAACCAACCCAGCGTGATGCTGTACAGTTTGTGGCAGTTTGCTTTGCGAATCTGATCTCTCTAATGGGCTGACCTCCGACCAAATATGTGTATATCCTTTCCAAGTGGGAGTTAATCACACCGCTGATCAGCTGCTCGTGACCGAACCGTTAAGTGTTTAAACTGCTAGCCAAAATACCGCGGTTTCAGAACCCCGTGAAGTTTCGTGACATGAGGACTGTCCATGAGTCTCAGTAAGGATGAAACAGCTGTGCAGTGATCCTTGGCTCTTCAACATAGATTGGCTTTACTTACAGCATGAGATTTCAATTGAGTATTACCATATCTCTTCACACTACCCTCAGAGATGTTCTGACAGGCACTCAAACGATGTCAGTTTCCGTGGGCACAGAACTGTCAGTGTTTGAGCAGAACAATGGCTCTCAGCAGGGGCGAAACTACGCTGTTCCAGAAGAGGAGTCTGAGGGTGTGAGGACAAGAATGAAGTATTTTCACATGTAGTGTATTGCGAGTCCAGTCAAGTAAATTCTGAATCTTTCTAGGTCTCTGACTGTCTCTCCATTGGCTTATTCCATTCGACAATACATCCCCCAGTTTCCAGCCGTGGGGGTGCTAACTTTCACGTGATTCTGTTAATCACTTGTTGGAAAATGAGGCGAATGGTCACTAGTTTGTTCTCTGAGTTGGGCATTT
Source organism: Opisthorchis viverrini (assembly GCF_000715545.1). Lineage (NCBI taxonomy): Eukaryota > Metazoa > Platyhelminthes > Trematoda > Opisthorchiida > Opisthorchiidae > Opisthorchis > Opisthorchis viverrini. Next base: position 1,500,132 of record NW_008751720.1, on the reverse strand, counting down.
TGATGGCAAACGTTTCATCACCAGTGCGTCGTTAGAGAGCATGGCAATGGGTCGAACCACCAGCCTCTGGGTAGGCGGACATTCGGTGGATATACTCTTCATTTTGAGGTGAATATTCGCATACCTTCGGATATATGAGTACACGCAAAAGTGTTACATTGCACAAGTGGGCAGCTTGGCTTGCGCTACTTAGAACTCTGTATTCACTTGGGAATAGGTGAGTTTTGTCACTGTATCGAAATATTGGCAGATCGGATGTGCTTTGGAGCGGTTGATCAGGTGGATGTTGATCTGTTCGCCGAGCTTGGCAATCAGCTTGCACCACGCCCTGACGATGTCTCCCCAGTTAAAAAGCTAAGCGAACAGAGCAACAACCATTTGATCAACCATCAGTAGAAGGGCTTTGGGAATGAATTCCGTCTTGCGCGAAGGTCACTCAGAGTTGGGACATTTCCGTCTCCTCCAGGAGGAAATATGACCCAAAGTTTAGTCTTAAAACATGATTCAGTGTGCTCAAATGAGAGCACTCTTCTGGAATTTCCAAAATTGGTGCGACTTACTTCAGAACGACGCAGCTAGACTTTTTTTTTACAAAATCCAACAGCGAACTAGTTACTTGACGAGAGAAAATGTTATTTCTGGAAATAGCGGAAAAAATGGATGCCCAAAGACTGCAAGCCTCCTATACTATTACATGGACATTCTGCATTACTGGGGCGTCCTTCTTGAAGCTTGACGTCGTGCCGGAACGACCAACGTGAAAATTATGATGAAATATATCAAGGCCTTACATGAAATTTTATGAACGCAATGAGAAACGTTGCAACACCACTCACAAGTTCAGCAGACGATTGGCACATAAAAGGAGGGACACCACTGGGAAAGTATCTTGAGCTGTACGCTCCAGAAGGACCTGGAGATTGAACCTCAGAATCACCGGGTGATGAAGGTTGGGAATCTGAAATAACAACGAAAATTTCAGAGAGCCCTGAGAGATAACGTCTTGTTTTTTTTTCAGTGTTCAGGCGCGTGCGTAATTCACTTCGGACAGAGAATAATCATACTCTCACCAACAATCCAATTAAGTATCGATTTAATCTTATTCAAAACGAACTATTCAATGGTGGTCGATCCCTCCTCATACTGCCACGCACGCAAGCAGACCGGCTTTTGGCGGGGTGGCGGGCACCACGGCCTGACTGACTGACTGGCTGGCTGGCTGACTTTTTTGTCGGATGAAACGGAAATTGTACTCGACTGTGGTGTTTCCTGCAACACGGGGCTGCATGCATTCGTATTGTGTGTACGACGTCAACACTTGCACATTCAATTTTGAGCCTAAGGTGGAATAGGGTGGGTGGATTGGCAAATGAATTAGTCAGCTGACCCGATGGCAGTGGGATGGGCCAGACATGGGCACGTGTTTTGTCCCGTGTTCACAGACCGGGCAGGGTCAGGCGCACAGGAGAGTTTCGCGCGCACGAAAACGTACGTACGCGGGTGGGTTGGGGGGGGGGTGTAGCATTATTGGAATTGTTTAATAGAGAAAGTGCATCCATAGAGAAACAGAGAGTAGGAAGACCCACACATAGTCAAGCAACTATGCGGGCAAGGTTTGTTTAGGGTTGTGGGCAGAGTAAGTAGCACTGAGACGAAGAATAGTTGTTTTTTTTATCCAGATATACGGCTCGCGTGCACTGGACAAAGTCGTGCATTGGTCTCAAACATGTGCTTGCCTAATGGAAGAGGCTTGGGTGTGTCCGAACGGAGAGAGCCGCGTAGCTGGCAAAAACTTTCTCGTTTTTTGTCCTGTCGGTAGAGTTTGGATTCTAACGCCGCCGATAGACAAAACAAAACAATAGCTGAACAGGCACCGAGCAGACAACGTTTCAGGCTATGCGTGGAAAAGTTTTTTTTCTAGCGCAAGGAATTAGTAGATAGATAGATATCAATGGATCAAGAGCTTCAGACCGATGAACGCTGATTTTGAAATTTATCCGGATCAATCGAGTTATTGGGTTCTGGAGAACAGTTGCCTGTCGGAATGAAGCACAAATATGCCGGAGGCGACGAAAAAAGAAACTTGCATGATAGATTATTTCTAGTTTCCAACTTTCTCCAACGCTGGTATGCATACTTTTAACGACTAGTATTTGCTGTTCGTTGGCGTCATGATCTTGGCCGATTCTGAAGCCAATACATACTATGCCAACGCCTCCCTGGCAAAGAAAACTGCCAAAAACTTTTCAATCAATTGGAAAAGGTTTGGAACCGATTGAGAAGTCATCGTGTCAGAAGAACTTGAGAAACAATCGGTAGTTTTTATTTGGCGTAGTGGATATCCAGCCAGCCTGATTAGGCGTCACTTGCGAAGGGTGTTGATACCGGTAGCGAAACTCAACAGGGAATGGATCGGGACAGCTGTTATTCCATACAAACCAGGGACATTGGAGGTAATTCGAAGAATCCTAAACATGGCTAACATAAGAGTAGTTTTCCAGAGGGGGAACACTCTGCGCTCTGCACTGGTGCAATTGAAGGATCGCCTTCCGGCAAACAGAACCAGGGACTGTGTCTACAAAATTAAATGTAATGACTGCACCAAGGTTTACATAGGACAGACGGCCAGGGAACTAC
>NW_008751720.1:1496135-1497240 GCF_000715545.1 Opisthorchis viverrini | reverse complement strand
GAAGATCAAGGAAAATTTACCAGTGGCACCCGAGGTGAATCATCCGGTGAAGCTCCCGGAAGAGAAATATTAAGGAACAAAAAGGGATCAGAACTAATTTGAAACCCCTCCAATCCACACTAGCCGATAAGAGCCGTTAATTGACACTCAACACTGATCTAGTGTGATAATCTGAAGAGGGCCGTCTTACTGATTGGTTCCCCGTCTGCCTTATAACCTGGCCAATTTGGTGACCTGCTCACTTGGCCTGATGAAGCTTTTGTGTCAAAAGCGAAACGTTGCCCAAATAAAAACTACCGATTGTTTATCAAGTTCTTCTGAAACGATGTCAAAAACTTTCCTCTTGAATGGCTTAGTTGGGACTACGTGCACTAGCGATATATCTGTAACAGAATGTGAATTGATGGCCACATGTGTTTGGTAAAATGGGTGCACAAACAGGGCAGACTGTCTGTGTAGCAAATCTTGGAACGGCATCGCTCAAGATGAGGAAGTTGGGATTAGGACACCTGGGATTTATCATCGAGTTTCAGTAGCTGTGCTGGTCCAAGCATCCAGTTATCCGAGCTCAGCTAAAGCCATTGTTCTGAAGGTCGATCAACCTGGCTTTCAGTCTCGGCAGCGCATGCGGATGCACTCTGTATTTTGACTTGCTACAGGATGTCTCCAGACGGAAAAGCTCAGCTTGGGGGGGCGCCAGGCGAAATCGTATGGCAACCCGAGTGGGAATGATCAATGCCACAAGCACCGTTGCGCAAAAGTGTACACTTACGTGTGCAGATTGCAAGAACAAGCTAAGTCAAATAACCAGATTTATACTGCAGTTACTGTAACTAGTGCGCTGAGGTTTGAAATCCGCCCTGTTTAGGGCTTGCCAAATGAACATACCCCCCAAAATGCGAAAAAATCGACCCCTCTGACCAAAGCTCAAATTCACGTTTGAGCTCATACGATGGATCCGGAGACTCGATAAGGGCCCTAGAAACTGTTCCGCAGAAGCCAGCTGTCGCATATTTTGACAACTAAGCCCCAAACAGGGAGAGATTGGTGACGGGCAGAGGAGGGTGTTGGGCAATCTTCCCACTTTAACCGGACCACATTATGT
>NW_008751720.1:1437470-1496066 GCF_000715545.1 Opisthorchis viverrini | reverse complement strand
ACATATGAGTAACGAAAGGCCAAAAGTGCCAACAAAAGCAATCGACAATTTCCAGTAAATGCAAGAATACTAGAGCATTCGTAATGCACTACTCATAAGGTTACTGAAAACTCCTCGACAGCCCATGACCAGTTTTACCCCTCTCGGGGCTCATCAGGTAGGCGCAGTCCCCGGGTTTCTGTCAACCTTACGTGCTCACTTGAAACCAAATTGCACGAAACATGAGGCGGCCTGGTACAGCACATTCAGCCTGCCTGGAACATCAGATCCAGCTGGATTCGTTTGCAAATGAGTGTATGTCGCTAATACTCAAGCATCATTTTTGAACACGTGCGGACAGGAAACGGTCAAAATGGGCGCGAACAAGTTGTAGACTAACTACATTGTACCAGATTTAAACCCATCCCTCTTTCCTGGACTTTTAACATTTGAAAGACATTCATTTTTGGCGTAATGTATACCATAGCTTGGACGGAGCAAAACTAGGTTGTATCAAGATGGTGAATGAGCTTCGCAGGACATGATGGGTTCAATTCAAACGTGGTGTTTGGCAACGTTGAAAGGAGTGTGTCTGATCAGACAGAACCGACTCTTTAGGAAGCAGGATAGAGTAACCCGATGACTTTCGGACAGAGTAGCGCGGCACTGCACCAACGAATCCGTTGCTTCGTGCTAGAACAAGGAGAACCGCATTGTTCTTTGAAAATTATAAAATCGTATATTACACAATCGGTTGCGTAACTTGCCAAACACTCGCGCCATCATTTTCTCACATGTTAAGGGGAGAAATTTCGTTGGGTGACTCATACTCAGTACGTGAACATAATGTGATTTTGGTCGAAACTGTCGATGAAAAAATGGTTTTTATTGTGAAAATAAACATATAATTGGGTGATTCCCTAATCTGACGCCAGCGTGACTAGCGGAGATGGCAAAATAAATTTTTGATTCACAAGCAGCATAGCAACGGGCAGTTATTCCGGCGGTGAAAAAAAATGGTTTTTATTGTGGAAATAAACATATAATTGGGTGATTCCCTAATCTGACGCCAGTGTGACTAGCGGAGATGGCAAAACAAATTTTTGATTCACAAGCAGCATAGCAACGGGCAGTTATTCCGGCGGTGAATCGATTAGAGCATGGTCCTATCATAACAGACCCGTACATCCCTTCGAAAAATGGTCACATATTGGTCTCCACCGAAAACCTATGAACGACAATTAGAGCATCTTCCGTGTACAATTGGGGTAGGTGGATACAGCAATCCTCCTATCGAGAGCCCCTCCCTGCAGCAAACTCCTCTTCCATGTGGTCACGTGGCTGTATATGGCATCCGTTAAAATATTGTTCCATGGTTTACCAGAGCACTACGATGGGATTCACTTGGTTCAGTCCAGATATGGCCTGATACGTATCGTTTTAATTTGGGCTCACCAGGTGGGCGTAGTGCGTTCTCCGCAAAGACCGACGGTCATTCAGACAAATCCAAGTGTAAGATTTGATCATTCAAAGTCCTTATAGAATAGCATACCGAATCGCGTAGTCTCCTGGAGAAAACTAACGAGCGGCTAATGACACAGTAACCTAAAGACAAGCCTGTTGTTACAGTTTGCTCGACATGACCGCTTCCTTGCTTTTTCAAGCACCTATATTCAGAATCTGATCTTTGCGCATCTCACGAATGGAATAGATTTTGCGAGAAATCGAGTAACCGCATAATTCAGGTGTTGGTAGAATGAAATCGTGAGCGAATGAACTAGTGGTGACACGCTCACCTCGCATATCAGCTGTGTGAAGTTCGCAGCCCAATATGTTCACTACAAAACCGATGCTTGGAGGTCCTGGTAACCTCAAGGAGGTCTGGGCAACCTCCCCATTTCATCAGACTTCGAGTGCAGAAACAAGTCAGTTGAACGTGTGAATAAAGTAATGGTTGTGTGATGTTGGATGACGTAATGAACCGAAATAAACATTGTAGCTAGCCACTGAGACTTCCCCCCTGCCGATAAAGGTGCGCATTCGTACGTGGATGTGATGGAGCCTAACCGTATGTTACTCCGCTCAGCGGGCTACCAAAAAAATCGCTCCATAGCTAGTCCTTGAATCACACTGTGTGAAGTCAATGGAGAACAGTCTCAGTGAAGTCGATTTAAGTAGGGTGCCCATAGAGGTGCCCAGTCTAATGTGTACAAGTGCAGAGCTGATTTGTCCGAGTTGTTCATCTTTCTTGAACATTACTCATGAACGTGTAATACTCTGTTGAGGCACAGCTGTACATCAGGAGCCAGCATAAATTTGTTAGTTAGGAATACTTCTTGATGTTGAAAGGATCCGAAAGTACACCGAAAAGTACATCTAGGCACCTTTCGCATGAGCAGTAAGTCCAAAAATGGTTCTTCCTAAGAGGAAAACGCGTACGAACCGATTTACTGTATTCCCCCGTTTATCGATAGAACTAAGTTTGTCTCTAAGGCACCTGTTTTTGTTGGTAACTCCTAACAGTACTCTGTTTGGGTCTCGCAAAGACCGCTCCTCTTCTGTCGTTGTCTCCCCGGACCTCTGGTTTCAGTTGCATGCGTACAACACGCAATGTTCTACCTAATGGGTCTAACTAACGAGTAGACAACATTCACATTGAAATTGATATAATTTTTCTATACATCACTATTTCACTCCCTCTTTCTGGCGAACCAACGTGGCACGCTAGCAAAAGACGAACTTTGTGTTTTGTTTCTCTGTCCGCGTGACCAACTTTGTGAATTATTTGCCTGGTATTTGTTTATGTAGATGCTGTGCGATGCAAAAACTCCATACGCTACATGGTTTTCTTTCTGGGTACTCTTCAAGTTGACGTGTCCCAGTAATTCAAAGAATAAATTGTGTTCCATAAAATTAACGCGGTGACTCGGGAAGTATTTTGAAGTGCCTTGATAGTAATCTAGAAATGGCTGGTTGTCAAGTTAAGGTGTCTTGACAAGCGTGTTTTTAAGGGACTGATGAAACCAACTCCGTACACGTATATCTTTGTAATGTACTACTCATGAGGTTGTTGAAAATCCATCCTTATCCAACCTTATGAGTAGTANGGGTTCCAGGTGAGTCTGTCGAAAGAACCAAATTAGTTTGCAAATGAGTGTCTATTCGCCGACTCCGTACAACTTTACCTGACGTGAGTTCAACGTTGGCAAGCGTGTTTTTAAGCGTAAAATGAATAATTCTTTCTTTGTAATATACTACTCATAGGGCTGCTGAAAATCCATCGACAACCCACGACCGGTTTCGCCCTTCTTGGGGCTCATCAGGTAGGCGCAGTCCCCGGGTTTCCGTCAACTGTATGTTCTACTTGAAAACAAATTGCACGAGATTAGCGAATATACACTCATTTGCAAACTAATTCTTTCATCCGTCGTAGCGGTAACACGCTAGAAATGCATTTGATTACCAGTGGATATCCACACAACCAACAAAGGCTTGCTACCCGTAGGACTGACTGACTGGCAAGTCCTACGAGGCTAAGTAAACGACGGACACAGTTGCGGCAGTTCGTTGAACTTCTTTCGATCCTTTACTCAAACTTTAATACGCCTACCTTTTCAGACGTGAAACTTTGGGTCCTCACAGAGGGCACTGGTTGATCGTTGGTAATAACACATCACCGTGCAGTCAGACAAACGAGGTTCAAACCACAGCGCGGCAGAGGGCTTGCACGACCAGCGCCTAACTGCTATGCCACCCGAAGGTTGCATGAGGGCTAGGATACTGCCACGTTGCCCAAGCCTAGGCAGGGAAGTCGAGAGGCAGACGTCGGGTTCGAACCACCATGGAACTTCCGGTTAGTAAATTCGTGCCCTAACCACTTGGGCCATCTTACCCCCGGGCCCTACCAATGGGTGAACTTCGGTGCAGTTTGCCTTAGATGATGACGAACCACAGTTATTTGCGACCGATTTAGTTTGCATTTGAACTTACTTCCTCAATTGCGTACAGTTTGGTGTTCAGTCGCAACACAAGTTTGACGGAAACTTGGGGGCCGCGCTTACGGATGAGTCCTAAGAAAGGCTAATCGCATCGCATGCGTTCTGCACCTCAACTTTGAACATTTCCACGGGGAACAGGTGCTTTCAGCAGCTCTAATCAAAATGAGATAGAACCTCACCCGACGTCGGTGCTCCAGACGTTTAATATTGTTGTATATCAAAACGTATACCAAGTTGCATGGTGGCCGATAACTCGCTGATTTAGGACACAAGACCCAGTGATTTGCCAAATCCTGCTTAACTTAGACATGGACCACTAAGTACGATCGGTTGACACCAAGACGTGTCTCTCTTGGACCAACCGAGGCAGCGACAAGTTATCGTGCGGTACTAAATTATCGACGAAGTCAGTCTGACAAGCGACCACAAAGAGAACCAAAAGGTTGTTTCTTGGAGGAAACTAATCACAAGATTATTGAAGACTCTTTGACAGTCCTTCTTGGGGCTCATCGCGTAGATGCCGTCTCCGAGTTTCCGTCAACCTTATGTTCTCCTTGAACCCAAATTGGAGAGATCTAGACAAATAAATTCATTTGCATATCGATCTGGTTTTGAAGGGAGACTCAACTGAATCCCTCGTTTATGATATTCTACAACTGCACACAGGCCGCCTCATTTTTCAGTTGGCACGATATTCTAGATATTGCAATGCACTGTACGAAATTCGCGGAATAAACTCATAAGGTGCTTTTTTGCGATTCTGTGACTTTTGTTTCCTTGAGCAGGGATTGCAACGAAAAAATGCATTAACCCTAGAAATTGTCTCCATCATGGATGTGTTTTGTTTCCTTGGGAGGGAAAGAGGTTGTGTGCGGTGTCAGTTTTGCTTCTGTTTGGTGTCCATTTGGTGGAAAACGTTCCCAAACATGAGCATGTTTCTGGTTCACCGTCCAGTCCCGAGTACGCCGAGTAACTCTGTAATCCGAGTACTAACTTGGTGTGAGACTCAAGCAAAACGAAAGAACTCTCCATCTATGGAGGTTCATTAAAGAAGTTGGCTGTCGCAGAATTTCCTCGACACTTTGATATTTTTTTGTTGAATTTAAAGTTTTTTCCACAACCTTCAAAATAGAAAACCTACTTTTCGAAGTTGCTGCCTGAAAAAACAGATAGATAACAAAACCTGAGGAATACACTCATTTGCAAATCAATTTGGTTTTCACGAGAGACTCAACTGAATCTCTCGTTTATTATATTCTACAACTGAATGTGCTGCACACAGGCCGCCTCATGATTCAGTTGGCACGATATTCGAGATATCGCAGTATATTTTCATGAAGGAAACTACTCAGGTTCTCGAAAAATCTTCGACAGTCCACGACGCGTTTCGCTCGTCATGAGGCATAGTAGGTAGGCTCAGGTCATGAGATTGCCTTGACTCCATGTCTTAGGTGGACCCAAAATGCACCAAATTTAGCAATCTCCAAGAAGGACGAAACCGGTCGTGGGCTGTCAAAGATTTTTCAGCAAGCTTGTGAGTAGTTTCCTTTGTGAGAGCATCCAAAACTATTTCTCATATTTGTTGAATTTGTTGAGTCCACGTTCAGCAGCCACTGAAAATATCAGCTGCCGATCGATAATAATGGGAAGACGCAGCAATCTGCGGTGAAGGTGTTGGCCATGAGGTGTTTGTGTACGACGGTGTCCGTAATTCCCTCCCCATGTCTAGCTGCCTCATTGCGAAGCTTGGTCAGCCTTCGAACTCTCGAAACTGACCCCTTGTCACTTTGTTTGAGTAGATTCGCATTTAACACTGGAACAAAGAACTCGACTAGTCTCACGAAATTCGAAGCCTAGACACCCGTTATTTTTCGGATTTCAGTTTGGAACGTTCTAGACCCACCGATTTGTCCTGAATATTCTCCATCGATCAGTGGTAAATTAGCTGCTTGTTCCCAAAGTTTGGTTCCGAAGCGCCGATTCTCCGCAGCCTTCATGGTTTTGTGAGTTACAATACTGTTTACGCCAACTTGACCTTTGTCACTCCTTGGTTTTACCGTTTGTTCGCGGGGTTCATTGGGGGTCCCACCTTTGAGGACTACACAGATCAAGCTGTGGGTCATATGGAGAGCCCAACCGATGTGGTATAAGCCCCTAACCCGATCGACCAGACGCGTCGATGGCATGATATATTCACTCACGGTACAATTCGGCTTATGTCTATACATCAATACATCATTCATCAACTGTAGCGCTATGGGACCCGTGCACTCAGTGGTTCTAAACCAGCCAACTAGAATACAGGCAATAGAAGTGCACAGAAGTTAAAAGTGTAGAATGAGCATCCCGAAAATATGGTTGATATTGCGTGTTTCTAGGCAACCTGGCGGACGAACTGTCCGAACAATCTTTCCGGGTTGTCAACAAATCGAAGCCTTCTTTCAATACCGATCAAGCAGTACAAATGAAGCTGGAAATAGGATAACTGACCGGCCCACTCACGACACGATTGGCTTTGTGAACCGCGATTTCACCAGACCAATCTAGAGTTTCTTGTCCGTATACACCAGAGTTGAGGTGCACTAAGAGCATTTTTATTGAAAATCATATGCGTGACTTTTTACCCACAGCATGCGCCGGCGTGGTATTTTGATGGATTACTGTGTCGATGAGACTCGTGCCTCAAGAACTTTAACAACAGTTTCAAAGCTATTTTGTGAGTCTCCAACGGGTTTTCCCTGTTGAAGTCATTTTGAAGCATTTGGGTGGGAAACAACACGAGCTGTCATGTTTGTGGAATCGTTTCTGGTGGCGATCTTGATCGTGAAGTTCAGTATCATTACCATAAAATCGGCCTTCAAGCTCTATACCCCAAAATTGAGTTCAGTATACGGAGATCTCAATACACTCTTAGATAAGATATAATTTTTTGTCCTGGGGAGTGTCGCGCACTTAAAATTTACGGTACAGTTGGAGTAACATGCTCTGAGGTATCCCAGTTTTAACGCAACTCCCTAGAGAGAGAGCAATGTTTACCACACAATCAATGTGTTTGTTGTAGACCAATGAACTTTTCTTCAGCTCACTCGGTGTAAGTGTAATTCAAGATGCACCGTGATGGCTGTTAGCTAAGAGGACCAAGACTGCTCCAACCAGAAATCTCAACTGTATTTTTAACCCAGATTGGTTCATTAATCCCAAATTAGTGACAAATGTATCACCCGCTGACGACGGTCATCATACCATGTTATTCTTTCTTGACTCTGATCGAAATGTGTTGTTCACGCCTTGACGGTTGTCTTGGCTAACACCATAACCGTACCCCAGTAATTGCAGATGCATAGTCAACCGTTGTTGCTGCGTACAGAAATCCACCCCCACTGGACTTTAATCTATCGTCTAGGACCTGTAACAAGATCCATTCTGCGTGAATGCTCGTATTCGCGTTCGCCGGGGCCTGTAATACCGATGTTGCAGTTCGGCAGTTTGGTTAGAGAGAACATAAAATCCCGCGAATGTCATTCATAGTAAGTGCAATTCGAAAGAGCGAGTATCAGTTGCTCACCACGGAGCTCCAAAGATTTAACTGGTGGTCAGAACTGTCTTCATCTCAATTTCAGGGGAGCTTTCTGGGTCGAATCATATTTCATCACAAGGTCAAGAAGTTTTAAGTAAAACTTGTCAAAATACTAGAAGGTACATTTATTTGGAATGTGCCTGGCGCCACCATCGATCGCAAGGAATCCGTTAGAAACTCGTTTGGACCTCAACTTAGCAAAAATGTAATATACAAATGATGGCAGAACAATCCTTAGTTGGTTCTTTTTTCGTCTCAAACTGAGTTATCCCTATTTGTCGGAGACAAACTGCAAACCAACGTGAGTTTCCGCATATCTGTCTGTATTCCTGTCGTCTCTAACTTAAGAGAGACTGCAGCCGTCACGCATTCTGTCAGCCACTTTGAATCTGTGTGGTCGCATTTACAGTCCCTCACCAACCCCAATGTTTCTGTGGTCGTGTTACTCCAATTCTTTGCAATAATTGTCCACTCCATGCAGAAATAAACGGTCTCCAGCCTCACTGTACCCAGTTCAGAGTTTTGAGCAAGTAACCTCAAGAACAAGGTGCGACTAAAAGTTGAATCCTTCATGTACTAATCTGCGGTTTTCCGAAAAAAATCGAAGCACATTTTGCTCACCTTGAATCATTGGATCAGACTGAAATTTGGTTTTCAGACTGTGAATATACCGCGAACAGAAATCCTTGCAAAGTTCATTCACTTTGTGCAACTCCAGTAGATGTATTCGGAGAACTTGAATGGCCTTGACGATCTGGAGAGGAAGAAAAGTGGAGAAGGTGTCAAGATGGAACCCCAACAAGTGGAATGAGACCCTCTGTCGTGCTTTTATCCAGCTCATTTCTGCATGATAAATCGAGCGGACAAACCAGCAACCGAAAAAAGCGTCCGAGCTGTAACATTATGATGCTGGTATATGCAAGGCTATTCGCCCTGGGTTGATCAGATTTAATTTTTCACCATTACACATATTTTCGATGATAACCATTGACAGCCCTCGTCTTTCTTGGAGATCATCGGGTAGGCGTAATCTCCAAATTTCGAAGAAGTTTGTACGTATGTTTCGATGTACATTCAGTTGTGAACTTCAAATACGGGAGACTCAGCTATAATCCACAGCTAAAATCTCTTGTCTGTGGTCATTTCTGTGCAAAGACGAATGCTATAAACAACAATATTTGCCTCGACATAAAATACTACTCAAAATGTCGCTGAAAATCATCTACATGTCCACACCCTGTTTCGTTCCTCTTGGGGTTTTACCAGATAGACCTCGTCCTTGTATTGCTTCTTAGACTTTTTCAGACCAACTTGGAGAAAGACATATCCATGGGTGAGAAAACTACAATCGAATGTCAGTAGTCCGGTATTCCTATAAACAGTCTGTAAGATTAACAAGCGAAGTCAACGAGAATGCCTCGTTCGCGCTTTTGCACCTGCGACGATTCAACGAAGATGATACTAAGCACTGGAGTTACAACCAAAGTGACTAAAAAACATGCACTCTACCAAACACTAGTTCTTCAACCATGACTCACTAGCTCATCCAGTTCACGGTCGTTTACAAACACATTCAATTTCCGATCCTCTTCAAATGGTCCCGAATCCAGCCCTGGACCCATTGGGTCATGAGGATAGTCCACATCCATCAGGCTATTTGACTTGTCTGCGGACTCCTTTGTCTTATCTCCTCGGCATTCTCGAGAATGCGGCCGCATATTTTTGTTGCCTCCCAACAACTCGCCTGCTCCATTCTGTTTGTACCTACTGCCGGCTCTCGTGAGACGACCGCCAGTGACACCGCTCGAGATAGTATTGTTGTATGGATGCTGGTCGGTGAAGGTGCTGGGATAGTAGTCCTTGTCTTTTAGCTTCGATTTGATTAGATCGGCATCTTCCATTTCAAACTGCCGTTGTACGTAGGTACGAAGCTCTTCGGTGAATGCGTCCAGTGGGGGAGGGGAATCTGGTCTGGCTGAGGCAAGTTCGCATTGTTGCAGTAATGCCGCCAGAAGAGGATAGAGTGGGTGGCTATACAAGACGATGGAAAAGGAGATAACGGTGAACGGAGAGCATAACCGACGTAGGAGCATGGGATGTACAGTGAATGATTCTCAAGCCTATCAATCGGTGACGGCTTCCTAGGTAGACTGGATGAATAAGGGATCCGGTGCTATCGAGAAATACACCAATTTGCAAATCAGTTTGGTTCTCACGCAGTATATTTTCATGAAGGAAACTACCCACAAGGTTGCTGAAAACTCTTCAACAGCCCACGACCGGTTTCGCCCAAATTGAGGCTCATCAGCAACCTTCTGAGTAGTTTCCTTTATGAAAATATACTGCGATATCTCGAATATCGAGCAAACTGAATCATGAGGCGGCCTGTGTGCAACACATTCGGTTGTAGAATACCATAAACGAGAGATTCAGTTGAGTCTTTCGTGAAAACCAAATTGATTTTCAAATGAGTGTATTTCTCGAAAACAGTCCAATTTGGGTTCAAGTAAAACATAAGGTTGACGGAAACTCGAGGACTGTCTCTATCTGATGAGCCACAAGAAGGGCGAAACCGGTCGTGGGCTGTCGAAGAATGTTCAGAAACCTTGTGAGTAGTCTCCTTTATAGATCTAATGCTAACCTATCACAAGCATGCTAAGGCCCCTAAACCTCCAGGAGCTCAATCAGACATTCTAGAAAGAAACTGTCATTATGACCGCCACTAAAATTGGTTAGATGTCACTTCTTGCAATAACTTCAGCCAAACTCATGGGGACCCAATACACTACTCGTAGGGTTGCTGAAAACATTTCGACAGTACACAACTGGTTTCGTCCGCCTTGGGGCCATCAGGTAGGTGCAACCCCTAAGGTTCCGTCAGCCTTATGTCCAAAGTGAATCCAAATTAAACAAATACACTCATTTGCATATAAATTTGGTTTTGACGAGAGACTCACCTGAAAACAGGATGGCACCAGCTACATCCAAACTCTTCATGGTCTCATTTACACCCTTTGTCAACTCAAACATCGTCTACCTCGCAGTTTGTTATTCAAAATAAGGCACGAAGAACAACACTGATGGTGCTGAATGGTTTTCGTGACCTCGCCATGAATTCGTCGATGTCTTCCTATGCCAGACATCGGTGATCAAAAACCTCAGATCATCTGACCTGAGAATTTATGCCTCACAACAAAGCCCTTATTACTATAGGCCGGTGCACGTGACCCCTAAGACTGAGTGACATGCCTTTAAAGCATCCCTCCAAACATATGTGATGAGAAATTGCATCTATCAAATACAGGTGCAACTGCACTCACGTACTTTCATCTATTGGGTCCGGTACTTAATTTGTGACATTAAAAGTTATGTATTACGGGCGACAAGGTGAGCAGTTGTACGTACGAAGCAGCTCAGTTGGCCGAAAAATCTGTTCCAGATGGAAATTTGGCAGCCAAGTGAGTGCCGGACTTAAGTGATCTTGTCGAGAGTGGACGATAAGTTTTGGAGCGACAGCTGATTGGCTTAGTTCAAAGTGGAGCTCGTTAAGATTTATTGTCATTGTTAGGAAAATCGATAGAAATAGTCTTACCGCTCTGACCATGGTCCGCTTTGCACCTCATCACTTTGGTTTCGTATTAAGGTGCGTTTATGCAAACTGAGTAGGAGTTATGAAATAACTTGATCAACAGAATCGGGGGACGAGATGGCTCAGTGGTTAGAGTGCAAATTTACTGACCAGATGGTCCGTGGTTCGAACCCGACCTCTGCCTCTCGACTTCCTCTGTCTGGGCTTGGGCAACCTGGCAGTATCTCAGCCCTTGCATTTCCTTCTGGTGACAGGGCAGCTAGGCACCAAAAGGGTTCTGCAGCTCAACTGAACGACCAACAGAATCAGACCATAAGGATCAAAAGCCAAAAGTACATATTTTCAGGGGCGATGAGTTCGCAGAAGACCCCTAGCTAGAAGTAGTTACGCGATTGAATCACAATTCACATCTCCGGTCAAACGCGCAACCTATTTTTGTTTGCTAGTCAACTGTCAAGAGGTTGATAGCCCAGTCAAATGGACCACAATACTTGAATCTTTCCACTGTGTCCTATTTAACTGCCAGCTAAAGTCCTGTGTGAATAGGCTGGGATATGACCTCTACTGATGGTAATTCTATTTTAGTTTTATGAAATCCCGTTGTTCTGCATACTCACTTCACAATGGTTTTCTTGTCAGCATCCAGTTCGGGGTCATTTTGTTGAAGTTGCTGGTTTGTGACAATCGGAAAACTACACGGAACAAAAGAGGAAAAAGGATTGAATATTTGTTGTTAGATCGATAAAAAATACGGTTTTAAATTTTTACACCTGTCTTCCTCTGAAAAAGACCACTCTTCGTTGGTCCCCTTGGGGCGGGCTTCAGTGATAAACTCCTTCACAGAAAAGAACATTTAGACGATTCATGACCATCTTCTCAAGGGGTTTTTTTCCAGAGAAACGTGTGAACAAAGTTTCGACCGTTTTCAACCCATATACATGGTCGTCTTGAGATGCTAACGGTAAATAGGGTAAAGTTGCACGCAGGTAACCTGCGCACACCTAGCAGTCAGTTACTCACTCGCAGCTTAGAAGCACTATAAAGTGGTGCGTAATCCCCTCCAATCTTAGATCAGAATTTCGATACAGATCAGTGGGAAAGGGTAATTAAATAGTTTTCAGTGGCACACACCACGGCTACGCCCACCTGTTGCGCTGGTTGTGTTTACGAATTGTCAAGACCGCTCCAATGGGGACCTCATTTTCGCGTGAATTCTGCCTTGCCAAAACCGTTGTGATTTGCCAAGATCAACCGTGCAGCTGTTCCACGTAATTAGCTGCTCAGCTGTTCTGGCGACTTAGGCTAACTGGTACAATTATTGTCTGTACCGCTGCGAAAATTTACCATTCACTACGCGCTCCACCGTCCGTCCGTCCGTCCGCGAAGCGACCACGGAGCGTGCGAGTGATAGAGATGGAAAGAGCATGAGATACCTGAACAAGATAATCGACCCATACAAAACCTAAATGATTGACAGGACTAAACAGAAGCCAGCAGCGTGCGCATACACACCGACCAAGATGGAACAAGATACGCGAACGAGAAAGCGCCCGCACGCGCGGACACAAAAACGGAATGATCGTGCCCGCATCATACAATTCTTCGCTTCCTTTTCCCTTTCTTGTTCACATTCCGCGCGCTTGTTTCACCATCCCGGCGGAGATCACAAAACACAAAGCGCGCGCTGAGGGGAGTGCGTACACGCAAACACGTTCAAATATGTACGCAGTCGGGCGGGTTGGCGCGTATGCGTGCGCGCGCACTTCCTGTTCTGTAGGCGTCAGCTGTTTTGTGAAAATTACAGTTCGTGGTCCTTCACAATCATTGTCAATGTTACTACATTGGCGTACTCCGAGATGATCAGATATTCTTATGACCATACTTGAGCTACTGTCGTTTCACAATTATGAAGAGGTGTTCAGAATGGTTTGAAGTGGTTTGTACAACAAAAACAACAACAACAACAACAACAACAACAAAAGTTTTTGTTTTACTAAACTGACCCTGTCAAGGCGGATGGTTCCAATGTTGTAGTGAGGAAATACGCTTTTTACCGAGTCTATCGATAGGATGACTGTTGATTTTGATCGGCTTTAGTCATGAGGTCCTCAGAGGATGACAGTCAACTAGTCAACAACTTAGGTTTACAGAGGTACTTATCTCAGGTCATCGAATTTCCCATTTGTTTTTGCGTACTTTTAAAGACTCAGTAAATGTACATTGGGATACATTGAGTAATGCTGCATCCCTTCCAGTTTCTTGTGCTCATGTTAGACTAAATCGAAGAGGATTGAGGACGGAAGCGTCACCTTTTGAATCAACAGTTTGGGTTGGACAAAAGATCACAAAACACCGATTTGAAGGTACACTGCGTACGCTGACTGTGTTTTGACTCGGCCATACGAGTAGGTTGATTCGATTTCTATGTTAGATTTATACCGTATACGTTGTAGTATGTTGTACTGTTCTGAATCGTACCTTATTTTCTTCGTATCCCGTGCTATTTCGGATATTCCGGAGTGTTAGGCTTACAACGGAAGGGAGTCCAGACCTGGCTGAATAGTGATTCGCACCAGACAACTGTATGTATGTGATGTGGTCGACCAGACTACCTTTCGCCTACATTGTGGGTTTCATCTATTCAATTCTAATCATTCAGATCGAGAATTACGAACCAGCAGCTTGGTATACTGATGGTTTCGGAATCTACCTTTCCCATTCACACACTCCGGTCTTAGTTCCTCCGGTTTACATCGGGTAGAGGGCATATAGCCGACTACCCACATGGCTCAGTGCACGTGACATTACTTTCTGTAGACGAGGGTCCGTCGGCATGGATCGATGTGATGAGCCAATCCTAGAACGTGTACTAACTTACCATATACGTACAGCCATACCTCTAATTCACTAGAAGATCGCTGAGAAATGGCACACTTTACACTACTGGTGTTTTTGGTCGTTCCACGGATGCCTTATAGGATCTTATTCGAAAACAATGCTGAATAGCCTAAAGAACTGACACACTAGACCAGAGGAACGCATTGGATGCGGCCTTCAGTAGTCACATGTGGACGGAGCGTACTATCGCACAGGCAGTGGCTGACAAATCACCTATGTTGCTTAGGAAAGAAGCTCTAGGATACCGTGAATGTTACGAGGACATAAATTACCTCTTCCGAAGCAGAAACAACAGCACAGGAACCGTGCGACCTAGGAAGACGTTTTGGCAACCGATTCCGCATATACCACTTACAAAGGCATCCACTTGAACTAGTTGTCATGTTTGCAGTCGCCACACACAAACATATGAAAGGTGTACGAACCAAACTCTACCATAATTCACAGTTTACATGTAAATCAGTGAAACATATACCGATAGAGAAATCCAGTATCTACTCTTAAAAATAATTACCAATAAAGGTGCGTACGCGTGTAACGGTGGGTACTACTGACTGGGCATGCGAGTAGTATGTGATTTTCTTGCAACTCCGCCCTGATCTAATGGAAAGTGGGATTTATTACGGAATTTATGGAACTGCTTTGCAGCTTCCGTCTTCTAGTGCGTGATAGCCAATGAATATCCAGGAAAGTCCAGGAAGACACGTTCAAGAAGAAGACAGATACTTGCAAACATTTGCAAACTTTGCAAACTAATTTGGTTTTCGAGAGACTCACCCGGAACCCAGCTAAATCTCTCGGGTTTAATTTTTCCAGGCAAATGAATGTGCTCCACCAGGCCGCCTCATGTTTCGGTCGCTGCGATATTCGAGATGTCGCGATACATGTATATCTTTGTTATGTACTAATCATAAGGTGGCCTGGTGCAGCACATTCAGTTGCCTGAGAACATCACAAACGAGAGATTCAGCTGGGTTCCAGGTGAGTCTCTCGAGAAACCAAATTAGTTTGCAAATGAGTGTATATTCGCTAATTTCGTGCAATTTGGTTTCAAGTAGAACATAAGACGGAAACCCGGGAACTGCGCCTACCTGATGAGCCCAAAGAAGGGCGAAACCGGTCGTGGCTGTCGATGGATTTTCAGCAACCTTATGAGTAGTACATCATGAAGACAGATATTTGTTTTTTTCGAAAAAAACAAGGTACACATGAGAATTTTTCTTTACTGTCCAATAGTCTTCAACTGTTTAGTAGAGATCCCCACCTTTCACGGGTGATGATATTTGCACCAAAATTTAGTCCCTCCGGTTGTAACTAATCAAGAAGTCAGTAAGAAGGATTTGCAGGTAATTGCGAAGATTTCGCCAAGGCACGAAAGCGTGTTATCTTGAAAGTACATGCGGACTGGCTCCTCACAACAATTTGGTGAACTGAACTGGTTTAAAAATCAATTAGTTGTTAACCGGAGACTCATAAACGTGTATGACTGCTGGGATTCAGATGAGTCTCCCATTAACACCGACTTACTTAGCAAACAGTTGATTGACGGAAACTCGGGGACTGCACTTATCTGATGACCCTCAGCAGTTGGTTATAGAAAAGTCTTCGGCAACAATATAAGTAGTGTGTTCCACCAAGCAAATAAAACAAACTCTTCACGTTCCCTCACGATTATCGATTGGGAGTGTCTCTGACTGGGAACAGGTGCGATATTGTTTTGATTTGTGTGTCAAACGAGGTCCTAGGGCTGGCGGCTTTGCTAAGTGCTCCGATTTGTCACGTTTAATGAGTACATACTGCACAAATCAAACTATCGGGTTACACAACCCTTTGGATCATCTAGTGATCTGAAACAAAAGGCGAAAGTAAGCCTAGCAAAAATGTTTGTTTCCCTTTCATCGGTCGCAGAATTATGAAAAGAGGACACCTCTTGAGAATGGTTAGGAACATAAGGTGATATCGTGAAACGAGATTTGCAAAAGAGTTGAACAAGCAGATACGGAAAGGGAGAATTGGTGTCACATGAACAAAAGTAACCAAACTCATTGCTTCAAGAGGTTTTGTACACACGAAGCTGCCATGTGAAGTTCGAAGACCTAGAGCTTCGGTTCCAGAATGAACTTCTCGAATCGATACGCTAACCAGACTGCCAAAGAGGCTTGACAACACAGGATGCAGGTTTTCGTTTTGATCTCCAAAATTCTGAAAGGAGCTGGGTTAATCCTCCAAGGGTTGGGGTCGGTGTTTTTCCTAACGCGTTTCGATAGATACTCTCAGTTCTACTGATTTAAAAGCCCCCGCAAATGCGAGAAAATTGAATGTGACCATCAGGTATGCTCACAAAGCAAGTTAGTCAGTAGTCTTTGTCGAATGTAGTTTTTTTCGCATTGCGGAACTTTCCAAGTACCTAATTCATCAATTGTACTATATTGGTTACTGACCAATACCATTTTACCTACAAGGACGCGAAGAGTTTCTGTGCTTGCGATGTATTTTTCGAGAGCAAAGAACACAAGGAGTACCAGTGAACAGGCTAGAAACTAGAAATCGCAAAGGTTCTCAGAAATGCCCTCATCTCGCTCAAGATTGGAGAGAAATAATGATGGGAATCAAGAGAACATTGACGAAAAACAATTTTACGGGAACTTCCTAGGATGTCCCCCAGAATTTCAGTGTAGAATAAACTTTTTCAAACATGATTTGCAAATTACGTGTCCTTTTGATGATTCGATTGAATTTCAGCTAAATCCCTCGAACCCAGAAATGCTATCGTCAGGACTCTGGTTGTCTGAGCTTGTAAGACGGTGCGATATTTCACCCGAAGACAGAACACGGGAGGAGTTTCAGTGAATTGTGGCTGTTGGGACATTCTTATATGGCTTTCCCGTATAAACATCCACCCTTTGGAGGTATACCTGTATTGCTGGCACGACAGATTTTGAACCACCACGGCATAATCACGTGACCCCAAAATAACCTCGTGATTTTCTGACCATTCGGCCTTCTTGCTAGCGATTAAATTGTGTGCTCTGAAAATTGCCGCAGCACTGCAAACGAATCGAGAAATGTGCATGTGATCTAGATAATGGACAAACAGAAAGGCCTATTTTGGTGATACCCCGATACTCATAGACACGCTCATATCTTGGGGTGGAATGGTCCTCCCAACAGTCAGCATACATGACGCTGTAGGCAAGCTCTATTCGGGCTCTTGATCGAAAGAAACTGACCAACGCCGCAGAGGTTGAGATCAAGTTTAAAACGTTGAAGATTGGCCAAGAATTTGGTTCTGATGAGGACTCAACCGAATGCAGCAGAATCTTTCGTTTTTGACGATGTTCTTCAACTGAATGTGTTGCACCAGACCGCCCATGTTTTAGTTGGGACAATATTCGAAATGTCGCAGTACATTGTATAGACGTAATACCGCTACCCACAAAGTTGCTAAAATCTCGTCGACAGTCCAAGATCGGTTTCGCCCTTCTTGAGGCTCAGCAGGTAAGCACAGTCGGCGAGTTTCTGTCAACCTTATGCTCCATGTGAACCTAGTTGAAGATAACCATAAATGAGAGATCCAGCTGGATTCGGTTAGGTCAAAACTAATTTCGTATGAAAATGAGAGCATCTGGTGAATCCCGTACAATTTGGGTTTAAGTATAACACAGATTTGACGGGAAATCTGGGACTGCGCCTACCTGACGATCCCCAAGAGGGGCGAAACCCGCCTTAGGTCAGTATGAGTCGTTCCGGTTCGTGCTTCGTCCAGGGTATCGGGTGTATGTACCGAAAAACCGACTGCACCCTAAAGTAGCTTCATTCTGTTGTGAAGTACCAGTATTGAACACATCAAGATATCCTAGCATGATCCGAGTTAGGAAATTTCCGATGGGTGGTTGAACACTATCTCATATAGCTGATCATCAAACAAAACGTCAAAAACATCAAAAGAACGTTAAAAGTGTCAAAAAAAGTCCTGTGGATAAAGTAAGGAATAGCTTGAGCCATATTCCTGTCAATTATGCCAGACCTCATTTGAAGGAAACATACTACTCATGAGGTTGTTGAAAATTCTCCGACAACCGAATATGCGCAACCTTGTGAGTAGTGTGTTCCATCAACCAGATAAACCGGAAAAATCGTACCAGTTAAAGCCTTTGTGGCGAATATTTGGTTGAAAAATACTGTAGATGAAAGATTGGGCTCTGATTCAATTGATTCTCCCGTTATAACCAAATCACTTTGTAAATGACTGTATTTCGCCGAGTGTTTGAAAGAAGTACACTATAATGTACGAGCAGTTGGACGTGGTTATTTAATTTCGGGTAACAACCTCTTTATGAGCGTGGAACCCCGAGTGCAGTTTGCAACTCTTTACCCATTACTTCAAGCACAGTACCAATAGAACTGTTTCAAGCTGGTGTTTAACATTCGAGTTCCGCTTGACGCGGAGACGGTGGCGCCTCCATAAGTAAACACAAGTCAGGTTCACGCTCAAGATAACGGACGGATCGCGTACATTATGGTTGAAATCTAAAACGTAATCGATGAACATATGAATCAGGAAAGGCTAGCATGAAGGGTAGCTCGCTAGCCCACATGGACACTTAGCCATGACTTTGTGTGCCATTCTCTTTGGTAGATGCTAACCTCCACTGGGGACCAAACTGCCTCTACGTCCTCATGAGTGTTTTTTGGGTGACAACCGCTATGAGAACCGTGGACCGTGGGAAAACTTTGTATGTTTGGTTTACAGGCAAAACCACAGAAGATTCTAAGCAATGAGTAAACCAAAATGAACTCTCTATGTAGTCTTTGTGATATATCCAGGTTTGGGGGCGCCTCTAACAAACTTTACTCTTCCAAGACTTCATATTTTAGCCGTATGGTGGTTCTATTCAAAATTTCTTGGAAAAGTCCATCCTAGCCGGGTAGATACTTCTGGCTGCAGCGACACAAGTCCTCCGCCCGTTGAAATACATGACTAACCCTCATCTATCTTGGTAATGCCGTGACAAAATTGGAAGGTAGTTTTAACTGATCCTATGTCTTAATGTGGTTAAACACGTTGCACAGGGGTACAAAAGACGTGGCACCTCTTTCCCGTGTTTGTTTCAACACCCAGTCTTCAGCAATTTGAAAATCTTGGCCTGATGACAGCAGTTTACTGCAGCTGCCAAGATATATTTCAGTCGTGCGCAGTTGCTCAACAATGCTACGGTCTCTTTCTACCGTCTGTCGTTATATATTTGCCTTCCATCGTCTGCCGAGCATGGAATAGTTCATTGGTCAAGGCACAACTAATCGGAGTGTCCATGGTTCGGATCCAGCCCCGGTATATCAACTGTTCCTGTTTAGGCTTAGGCAACCTGGCAGTATCTCAGCCCTCATGCTTTCTTCAGGTGACATGGCAGCTACTCACTGACAGAGTGCACTTCGAAATACATTCATTTGCGAACTAATTCGGTTTTTCAAGAAACCCACCTGGAACCCAGCTGAATCTCTCGGTAGCAGTAGTGCATCACAAAAATATATACATGTATCGCAATATTTCAAATATCGTGGAGACTGAAACATGAGGCGGCCTGGTGCAGCACATTCACCTGCCTGGAAACATCAAAACCGAGAGATTTAGCTGGGTTCCGGGCGAGTCTCTCGAAAAACCAAATTAGTTTGCGAATGAGTGTATTTCGCTAATTTTGTGCAAGTTGGTTTCAAGTAGAACATAAGGTTGGCGGAACCTCGGGGATTGAACCTAGCTGATGAGCCCCAAGAATGGCGAAACCGGTCATGGGCTGTCGAGGAGTTTTCAGCAACCCTATGAGTAGTACATCACAAAAATATAGTTGCACTTCTTTGTTCTGCTGCATCACTGTGCTTGCTATCTAAGTTCACGCAGCAACTAGAGGCCACACCGAGCAAGATATAACCACAAGCATAAAACACGCATTGCTCCATCCTGTGTACAGGTGTGAGACGATAGATCCGATGGGTACCTCCTGTATAGTCGTGCCAACACAGTAACAGGATGTTTTGCGCTTCTTTTCTGTTCCCTCTTGCGACGGTGTTAGACTGGCCAACTCGTGACTCTGACCCCTGTTCGGATGAAACTCTACGGAAATACTAGCAGAACAAATGCACGAAGATACAGGCAGACATCTATGACTCCAAAATCAATTTAATCGATGTTGTGGAGTGGCGAATGAGCAGTAAAGTTGTGTGATCTCCACCGCTGTCAAAGCTACATAAAAAATGATTAGAGAACATAACTGGAGCCCTTGTTGACGAGATGGCACCGTGAGATAATTTCGTGGCGCCAATTTTTCACTTTTTTGCTGGAAGTATGTCGACATACTGTTAATTTGTGTGCTTTGCTTGCCACCTGGTGGATCAAATTTGTGTTTTTTAATCCTGGACTTGATCTCCGAAGAGATTTGTGAACCAAAAATTACTCAGTCTCATCCACAGAAAATAAAGTTACGGTGAAAAAATGATCTGATACCTTTGTCTCTGTGGCCGGGGAAGACCATTTTCACATGCATACTAATCGTGAACGGTTTATGCGTACCTTGTGTTAGATATTGTGTGACCGTACTTGGTTTTCTGCAAATGTATTTCCGAAACTCCCATGCAGTCCTACACAAACAAAGCCAACCACTGCTCACTGCAGCAGGCTGCCTTCAAGAACCACAATGGACTAAATACTTCATACTTATGTTACCCAACAGCTAACCATGTGTTTTAGACAAAGCAAACACTGAATCGGTCATCTTTTCAAGTATCGTCAATCTTACCGAAAAACTGAGTATGCACAGTGAATTCGTTCCTTCAGAGTTCCTAAACGACCTTTTTTCCGGTTATTTAGGCATATTGGCACAATTTCTGAAATTAGCCACTTTTGTGAGTTTTCTTTCAATGATTAGCACAGATAATATCAGAAGCGTACGTGACCTTGAATACGGTTGTTTGCTCATTGGTCATGTGTTTCCCAGGTCAATCATTCTTGTAAAGACCATTGCTCTCGTTCAGTGGAATGTCTGTTACTGAAAGAGTCTGTTACCGTGTTTCGTACATGAAAAAAACGGCGGGACAAGGTGAGATAAAGTGTAAATTTGTGGCTGAGGAAAGGCATACAGTTCAACCGCGACATTTTCATACACACTCAATCGGTATATGCATCTTCTAAGATAAGAGTAGCCTAGTGCGAATTGTGCGAAATATCGATTAGCAGACCAAGAGATGTGACAGATTACGTACTCAGCAATATGAGAAACTTGATGTCACAGCTTCTGTTACCATCGGATTTCTCTGACCGGTCTATTGAGAAAACTGAGCAGCGATCAGCGACAGGCTAGAAAGTCATATTCTGGTGGATGACTTTGGAATGACTGGGTTGATAGGCATAGATTATGAGCTGGAATCTTATTCTGCAGATTTATTCGGTTAGCCGTCAGCTACAGTTACTATCTGTGGGTAACACTGCACCGTTTAGTCCACGAATACCGCACAGAAAAAAGTGGAGCTGCCCGTGCAATGGTGATGCTACTGATGGGGAGGCACGCGAGTAGTATGTGTTGTTCGTGGAATTTCGCTTTGTGTCTCTTGAAAAGGGGAGATCTGTCGCGGAATCTGTGGAGTCGCTTTGTGACATTTGCTGGGATATGAGCGAGAAATAACTGTAGTCAGTGAATATCCAGGAAAGTTTAAGGGGACGCGTTCAGGAGAAGATGGATGTCCAGTTTTTGTAAATAAGATGCAAATGAGAGTTTTGCATCCCTGTCCAATAGTCTGTAACTGTTCATTTGGCATTTTCTAATAAACAACCCGGCAGCGAAAGCCTTCTTCCTTTTCACCAGTAGCCTGACCTATACCAGCAATACTAGTGAGAATATAGCATTCAGCTTGAAGGAAGTATTTGGTCTTATTTGAGGATTGGTCTTTGGTTGGTGCGTAGAATCTTCGGGATGCCGATCTCTCTTACGACGGGAATGATTGAAAGTGTGATGTAAGTGAAAATGTAAGTTTTCAAGTCGAGCTTCGTGAGTTGAGTTGTGCATACGGAAATGACATGCTGATCGATTCTGACACCTTTTCAGCGCCACTTGACCGGAAAGTTAGGACGGGTAAGTCAATCGATTGACACCCCCTTAGAGCAGTCAGTTGAGACACCCATCAGTCAAACGTTCGGCTGTTCAGATCTGTCGATCCCCATGCCTACAGAATGCGCTGGTGAAGTGGTCTTCCTTAAAGACGTGAACAGTTTGGAATCTCATCACGGCCAAGAATATGCAGAGGGGGCATCTGTTCTCCAGTTTGGTACTGAGCAGCAAAAAATAATTACGACGAAACGGCAGGTAGACTGATTG
Organism: Opisthorchis viverrini; assembly: GCF_000715545.1. Lineage (NCBI taxonomy): Eukaryota > Metazoa > Platyhelminthes > Trematoda > Opisthorchiida > Opisthorchiidae > Opisthorchis > Opisthorchis viverrini. The sequence goes on along the minus strand of NW_008751720.1, from coordinate 1,473,662 downwards.
CGAGAACTAATCCTTGCTGGACGCATCAGAACTGATGATGTGGAAGGAGATTTGTGGTAACATCAATCGAAACTAAGGGGGTTTCACCGGATGATATCAGCAAAGTGTGTTTAAACCACCAGATCACCCTCAGTGATGAACGACAACCAAAGACCACAAAGTGTCGGATGTTTGCAGTAATCATTCAGATCAGCCATGCCAAAATTTTTTCTTCCCGTCCTATCCAAAGAAAACTTTTGGCATATTTCGACTGCTGCAGCCGGATATTCTGAGACGGGAAAAAAGAAGTCGTTGGAGTGGAGATAAAAAGGGGCATAGTTTGTGCTGCTTTCAACTGAAGATGAATTCATTTGACTCGGTTCAACCTTGGAACTGTTTTCGAGGGAGAGTCAGATGGTGCTTGAAACGTCGTGACAGTCACGCAACTTCCAAAACCGATTGAAAGGCGATCAAATTCATTGCATAAGGGTATCGTGAGTGGCTGAATTAAATGAGCTGGATAACAGTTCTACGACCATTGGGGACCATCCAGGGCTTGATGATGGACGGAAGGAAACGAGTCCGATGCCCAAAAATAGATGGGAGATATTCTTTTGCAAGTCAATTCAGTTTTTACAGGAGACTCAATTAAATCTCTCGTTTATGATGTTCTCCAACTGAATGTGCTGCACACGGACTGCCTCATGATTCAGTTGGCACGATATTCGAGATATCGCAGTACATTTCCATAGAGCAGTTTTCAGCAACCTTGTGAGTAGTTTCTCGAAAACAGTGCAATTTGGGTTCAAGTAGATCATAAGGTTGACGGAAACTCGGGGACTGCGCCTATTTGATGAGCCCCAAGAAGGGCGAAACCGGTCGTGGGTCGAGTTTTCAGCAACTGTGTGAGTAGTTTCCTAGATGGAAGATATCCCAAAGTCAACTACGAAATGTTAATAAGATTAATTTGAGAAATTTAAGACTACAACTTAGAAGAAGGCATGGAAAGCTTTGCGCAATCCTGCATTTTTTCTATGCTACCCAAATTCCATGGAAATTAGGAAGAAACCTTCTGGGCTTACCAACTTGGTTTGTACATAATTAAGTAGCATCTAAAAGTAGGCAAAATTTGACTGCTTCCGAATTGTATAATTCTCAAGTGTTTTTGACCCTTAGATTCATTTTATCTCATCCACACATCGGCGACCTTGCCAACTAAAAGTGGTCTTACATTGGTGCGCTGAACAGACGCCAAATTTGAAGGAATTTCACTCAAGCTATCACAGTGAATTGGAACAGACTATCTTTATCACAAGGATCCCAAATGAATGGCAAATATACTTGCTGAGAATATAAAATATTTCACAAATTTCACTGAAATGCAGTGGTCTCGAAATAACCTCTCCCCCGATAAAAAATCACCTGCACAAAGGACCATCTTGTCACATTTCCACATAATATCGTTTTGGATGCATGTCAAAAATAAACCGGAAATTTTACTGCCATTTCAGCCCTACCACTTTCCAGGAGAAGTCGGAAACCGGTAACCGCTATTAGCGCACTAATTCAAGTCTTTCTAATAATAGTGAACCGAGTTGTTTGGACCAACTGGACAGTAGCAAGACTGTTTTTGACTTACGCTCTATACAAATAACGGGTTAGGTTTGCTCCGTCAAGATCTTCGTGATTTACATGAGCTAATTTCCCACTTGCTGAGGAAATTCGATTGTGGTCTTCCCAGATCGATGAAGATGGTGAATTACTCAGAGCAGCCTACTCACACCCGAACCATGAGAAGTCTTGCTCGGATTACTAAGCTATCGAGAAAAGTGGTCAAATTCGTCTCGTGAACATTGCTCACAGTGAGAATCGATTACAGAGAAGGGCCTTTGAAGCAGGAATTTTAGTGAAGAAAATTATTGGCGTATTTGTGTGAATTGATCGGGGTAGTTCAAACATTACTCATCACGGTGTCGAAAAAAGAGACATCCAGTAGGCTAGTGCTTGGTCCGAAAATGAATCGAATCAATTGGATATCGATCGCTACCAAGTGTCAGCTGACATTCTTGTTCATGCGCTACCTGTTTCTCACTTACTGCATCCATCGTACCATATGACTCCACTTGAGAGAAAAGTGAAGATTCGGTGTCTGGTCAGCACCGCACCGGTGAATGGTTGGTGCAGATTCCGGAAAACACAGAATCATCGTTCTCACAAATGTCAAGAGTACAGCTGAATTGAATTAACATCTGCCAGACGGTTTGCGGTCACATTCTCTTCTCTGAACTTACTCTTACGGTCTCAGCAATGATATTTCGCACAGGTAGTGGAACTCGTGTTACGACCCATTATTTAATGCGAGCATACACACCCAACAGATATAGGGGAAGGAAAAGGATTGATAACCCTAAAACATAACCCCGCACAAGATAAATGTCGAGCTACAAAGATATGAAAAAATGGTTTGGACTTTCGGAGTAACCGGTAATAGAATAAAACCAACAGTATGATAAGTTTTGTGAGGATGAGGCACATACTCTTTGCTGCACTTTGTGATCGTATGGTTCTTTTCCGATGATTGTCTTAGCGAGAAATACATTTTGTTCGGAGGGTGAAAAACAGTCATAAGACACCTCGAAATGGAAGTACTAACATGTGCTTCCCGTCTGGTGAGGTGGTTCAGTGGTTAGAGCATGGGTCCGTGGTTCGAACCCGACCTCTGCTGCAGCTGAAGGATGACTAATATGTGCACGCTGTGTCACTTAATAATGATATATGTGACGGTGAACCAACTAAATCAGCTATCTATCCAAGGCCAAACTGTAGGCGGTTGGTTCAAGTCCCGTCTAGGAGCTCCGTCTTTCCATTCGCATAGTCAAGAGCTAAGGGAAAGTTTGAAGCAAGAGTCCATCATGGTGTATTTTTTTTAACAGTCTGACATTCAATTTTAGTTCCGAAAAACTCGTTCTACATCCATATCCCTCTATTTCTGATGCGAATAATGAGGGTCGACTGAATGACGGGCCCAGCTTCTGTCAGAGCTTTGAGGCTTATGCTATCAGTCCATCACCAAAAGACAAGCCCCAGCTAAAATGAGCCAATATTCATTTTTTTGTTTAGTTGATGTTCTACGACTTACTGTCTTTGACCAGGTGGTGCAGGGCTAACTGGAACAGCAAAAGACAGAAGCCAATTTACACGGCTTTCTTACCGAATTTATGAATATTTTCCACCTCAGACATTACCTGGTTCTAGCTAACCCCATTCTGTTTTCACAGTTGCTTCAATCCTAGTTTCAGGGTGTTTTGGTAGATTTATTCACCAATGGCGAGTAGACAAGCTGTTTTGTCTTTTTTAGGACCTAGTAAACATCAAACTATTGGCTTGAAATTCGATCGGATGGTTATCAGAAGATATGGTCAGAACTCCTAGAAGCTCAATCACACAAAACTCTTTCTTCAGGCGGTAACCCATCACACTGGCACTTTCATACTGTTCGCCACGAAAAGAGACACTCGCCGCCTGATTCTCAAGGCTGGTGAATTACCGGCAAAGTTGGCTAATGGCTTGAAATTCGATCGGATGTTATGGGAAAGATATAGTCAGAACTCCTAAAGGCTCAGTCACACAAGACTCTTCCTTCAGGCGGTAACCCATTACACTAGCACTATCATACTGTTCGCCACAGGAAGAGACATTCACGCCTGATTCTCAAAGCTGGTGAATTACCGGCAAAGTTGGCTAATCAGAGTCACCTAGCCAGTGGGTCTCATTTGGGATAAAATGCCTTGTGTGGCCGGATTTTTCACATCTCCGTCACAGAATTATTCCAAAAGGTCTTTTTAATTTATGTCACTGTTCGTCTTTGGGTGAGTAGTTCGGCGCTATACCGAGTTGTTCCCTCATCAACGCTTGTGGCGCTTTCTCTTACTCTGTTTCCGTGAGCAAATTACGTAGCGTTTGCAAGTACTGAGCTTGAGCTGTTGCTCTAATCCACAACAGAGGCGATTGAGTTGGACCTGATCAAATGATATTTAGCTATGTCAAATTTCAATCTTTAGTCGCTGTTGCATTGAAGCGTAGTGACGCATGAGGCTGTTGTAACCACAGTAACTTATCTGGGTGACGTGTGAAAGGCTACAAGAATAGGTGAACACAAAAGATCCCCCTACAGGAGACCACAAAACGTACTGATATAAAGGGGGATGAGTAGGCACGAGATTTGTTGCAATGGTTTCACTCTACTCTCCCCTTCCCCGGATTGGGGCGCTCTAAGGGACCACTCTGTTTACGTCGGGGGAAATTTATTATTATATTGATTTCTACGGACGATTGCTGAAAACTCGTTGACAGCCTACGACCAGTTTCGCTCTTCTTGAGTCTCGTCAGGTAGACGCAGTCCCCGAGTTTCCGTCAACGTTATGCTCTACTTGAATGCAAGCTACACGAAATTTGATTCATACACTCATCCGTATACCAATTTGGTTTTGACGTGAGACTCACTTGCAGCGCAGCTGGTCTTCAACTGAATTCAGGTAGAACACAAAGTTGATGGAGGTGACTGCGACTACCTGATGAGTTCCAAGAAGGGCGAAATCGATCGTGGGTCATAAAAGAGGTTTCAGTAGCCTTATGAGTAGTGTATGACGTCCATGTCATGTGTTGCAATATATTGAATAACGCACTAACCGAGACAATATGGCAGCCTGGTGCAGACCGTTCAGTTTCAGGAGAACACCAAAAACGAGCGAGCTATTCCGTTCCAGGTTGGTATCCCATCATAACCCATATAGGTAACAAATGAGCGTATAAGTCTAGTGTTGACTTCGAGGAACATTTTTGTTGCTGTTTGATGAAACTGATAATTTTAGACGATAGTAGTCTCATTTCTTGCGTGTATCATAACACACCATGAGCTGTGTGTTGGGGTCTTGGCTTGGGATTGGTCGATCTTGCTGTTCTAGTTAACTAAGAAATTTCAACTTGTTGGACGGCCAAGTTTATCGGTAATAGTTCATTTTTGGGGTCGGAAATTCAGGTGGAATGGCCCAAGTCCATTACCGATCCTGAACCACAGTGTTCATGCACCACAGAGACAGAATACAGATAGTCCAGTCCAAGTGAGAAGAGGTCATGTGACATACACTCATTTGCAAACAAATTTGGTTTTGCGAGACTCAACTGGAACTCAGCCGAATCTCTCATTTATGGTATTTTGGCTTAAGTAGAACGTAAGGTTGACGGAAGTTCGGGGACTGCACCTACCTGATGAGCCCCAAAAAATGGCGAGACTGGTCGTGACTTGTCGAAGAATTTTCAGCACTCTTATTAGTAGTGTATTACGTCACGGGACTACCTAGTGAAAAACTGCTACGGTCGCCATTTAATGCATTCAACCATGAACTCTCGTTAGTAACTGATGATAAAAATACAGCGCCCAAGGTGTCATTTTACTAAATTATAACTAAAGAATCGATGACGTTGAAACAAAGGCGCTTTTGGAGACGTTACAATGACAGATGCTCTGGACCGATATCACCTGATTAATAACTGTAATATTACGTGAACTCGGCGTGCCCTATTGGCCCACCGGAGATCAATAGGCCTCCGAGAGCTATTCGAGACCTGTTGAAGCTACACAGACCACTCTTCAAACGCATAATTCCATTTTCAAACCTGGAAGCAATTCGGTTTTGTCTTTGGGATGAATTCCAACAACCCGAACGCGAAAGCAACACTATCAGGCGAAAGTAACAATATCAGGGTCCCATCTATTTGGGATAGTCCGTATTCGGCTTTTCGGCAGACAGACTACGAAGTGAAGGCCGGTTCGCCTACTTTTCGATCACTTTTCGACCATACGAGGTATGACAGCCGATCAAAACGCCAACTATCAAGGGCTTTATGTCTGATGCACTTTTCGTGGTAGATAAATCTGAGAACGACCACTCAAACAGTGAACAACAAAGAACAATTTTTTGCGTCGATTTCTTAACACCAATCCATGATGAGCGGCCACGAGTGGTTTGTGGCTAAATAGTTGAGAGTTCAGGCTTGTCGCTTGAAGGTCTAGAATCTCTGAGTTTCATAGGGTGCGCATTGCTGATGATTCCCAATAAAGATGAAAGAGATGTGCTGTGTTTCTCGGCTTTTAGGCATAGATTTGCCTTATTGACAGGACGAAATCTACATCAAGAATAGACTGATTTCAAGACCACTGATGAGACTATTTCACTCGGAGGTATTTGGGCCTTTGGGCTTGCTGGTTTAGAAGGACCAGGCTAGGGTGGTAGGCTAAGGGCTCTGGGCCGAGACAAACGCTCTTTTCTGAGCCTAATTCAGAGTGGGGGAAACCCAAGGGTGGACAGAATTTGAAATGACAGAAGAGAGTAAAGGATGAGGCCCACGTGACCTTCTCTGTAGACAATACGGCAGTAACCGATGCCATTGGCGTTGATGCTGTCAGTTCCCCTGATGATTGTCTGCGTTTTGCAGATGTAGACACCTCGGACGTTTGTTGTAGGCTAGATCTGGGCCCCCCTCTCTGCTCAATTTCTACCTTCTTTCCATTATTCTTTTCATTATTCAAATAATCTGACATAGCTGTACGGCAGTGATACACCAGTGTTCTCATTTGATTTTACTATCAATGGTGATGTTGATGGGAACTAAAGGAACTCTATACCGGTCGAACTCGGATGAAGCGAGATTACTTTGGATTGCGGACAAACGCAGGTAGATTCTTTGGCAAAAAAGCCATCTGGCTAAAGAGCCATTTATCTGTTACTTAAAAATGGTGAGTCAGTTGAATTCACGACTCCGGAGAGAACTAATCTGACCAAGTCATACGATTGTCTTTTATGTGAAGCGTTTTGTCTGTATCTTTATATGGATAATATTCACGTTACCAGTCTGATAACAGAGGAACAAACATAGATTTCAAACTATTGTACAACTCCAGTAACCTCGTCGCTAATCCGTGATAACTTAGTGAATCGATTTTCTACATTTGTAATTATCGATTGTCCGTTGCCCCATGGTTTGAAGGCAACCGGATGCAGTTCTCGTGGGTGAAACATCATCACCATCATCGACAGCATGACATCAGTGTTCAACACCGATGCATCACTGCCGTACAACCATGATTTATTTAAAAGCCTTATTGTAAAGAAAAGAGTAAAGGTGGACGGGGAAGGGACTTAGTGCTAGCTAACCACAATCATTCCGAGGTGCCTACACCACCAGACATTCACTCAGGCAATCTGGATAGAAACTGACAACAAGAACGCCACTGNAGGATCACGTGGTCCCCATTCTGGAAGGCGAGTAACACCGACAGCACCCAAGCGTTTCGTGATCTCCTTCCTACTCCTCTGCCAAGTCAAGGGTTGGCCACCTTTCTGTTTACGCCACTCTAAATTGGGCATAGAAAATGGCACTCTCTTCGGCAAACGATGGTTCGGCATAGGCAACACATGTTCCAACCAATGCAGCTTCTGGTGTTGGACACATTCTTCACTGGGAGTACCCGTTGCACAACCGAAAACGCGCTTTCTAACTGTCCAGTGCTTCGCTGATCATGGATGGATAAAGTTTTTGAAGAATTCATATCCAAGACGTCCACTTAGCAGCACTATTCAGTTCATTTTGTTAGCTAACATGACGTTCTACCACCACTACACTCGACCGAAATCGATTTCTTCCTGTACAGATACAATGTCTGTAATCGTTCAAGGTCTGGCTCCCTAATATGGAAGTTCTAATTGGTGAAACTCCGTCGCTGACAACAGACCATAGGAGATCCAGTTCGAGCTAAGAGTTATCGAGTGCTGCGCTGCTGTATTTTCTTTGAATTGTTGCAATTCAGTGCAAATCTCACACGGACACTAATCTTCGCTCTCCTAAATTTGATACGCTGGATTTCAAAATCCATTCAGATTGGAAAATCAGCTATCAGATGATGTTCAATGCTGGAATTTAGTCAAGATCACCGGCCAGCCTCGCTTTAGCCCCAGGTTTAAAGGTCATGGTAATCGCTCTGCGTTTCTTAACTTTGTTTGACCACAGGCAACTTTTCACTCTTCTCAGTCTGGTGGAAATTACTATATTATGCCTATAAATTTCACGGGAAATCACCGCGGTTGAGCCGTGCCGCACTGGCTAGAGAAATCAAGATAGCAGGACGCATCCCCTCCGTCATGTTCAGCGAGGATCTATAGTTCACCTCCCAAACAGAGTGAGCCATCCGAACAATAGAATAGAAGACATCGTATCAGAGATCGATATTTTTCTGACAAAGTTTATTAGATTTTTCACATGACTGGGTGTTGCGGTAACCGAAGTACAGCTAATGCTGCATCTTTAGGCCTTGAAGCATAGGAGTTTAAGAAGCGGCGTTACCACCTGTTAACTGTCTTGGGACTGTCGAAACAGCATAGCTTTCTACATAGGTCTAGTCGATAGAAACTGCAGTCAAGTTCGACCGCAGTACAACTGATCGAAGTGTAGTGTACATTTTACACATTTCTGTCGGTGACAAGAACGAACCGAGAGGACAAGTTATGAAATCTGTTCTGAGTACGCACGATGGGTCTGGAGATAAAGTCACACAAATATGGTTTTGATGTCGGGGCTGTTCGGGTACAAGGCGAACCAGTTGCAAAGTCATGCACACGTTCAAATGACTGTAGGAGTGTGCAGGTCCTTTTTTAGGCGTACAGATGGTGAACAGTTCATGTCTCAGCGAATACTCTGCGTGTGTGTGGTCTTGTGAATGTGGTCGAATCCTAGCTAAAGGAGCCTTTAGTAAAAAAGACAAAGGGGTCTGGAAGATATGGAGTAAAAAGATGGATACTTTAGACACAAAGTACTTACTCTCCTGAACTCTTTAGGTATGTAACTCTAGTGTATGAATTCCAGACAGAGAGAATAGGCTAGCTGAAGGAATTGAGGGAATAAGGTTGCTTTCCACAGTTTGTTTGACACATGGGTACCCATCCGTCAAAAACGGACAAACGAACTCCGGGATTTTCACCAGACTTAGATCTGGAGTGTGGTGTATGCTTTCTGTTTACTTTTGCCGGACGAGTAATTCACCGAGACTAACGATTTTTAACCGATCGCAAACAAGTACAACTAAAGAAGAGCTGTTCATTTCAGACGAGACCAAATATTCATCAGTGCATACTTCAGATCGTTCACAGAGGAAGCGAAAAAATCTGAACTTGAAAAAACCCTAAAGTGGCTCTTTGCGGCCGAGATTCTTTTATGTCGCTTGACGAATGAATATTCTCACTGGAAACAGAGCATCACGATCGAAACTTAGACAATATTTCCTAAGGATCATAAGCTTAAGTTTCTCCGATAATTTCAAATGACACCGGATGTGTAGGTAACTCGAAGGGGGAGATACTACTCACTTACTACTTACTTACTACCTACTTAGATGAATACCTGATGTCACCACTAAATTCTTCAGCCGCGTGGTCGTAACCCCCCTGGGGAACAAAATAGATAGGAAACCTTGGGAACACCAAAAAGACGTGAATACTTCTTGTAATCGTAAACCATTCGTAGTCGATTTTCGTTCAGCATGATGTCATGCACTACTCATTTTTACCGTTTCGTGAATATTTCCTTGTTACCGTGTTCACTTCACCAGTCCCATGACTCGGTACAAGCAGTATTGACTTTGTTCGCGGAACTTACATTCTCATCATCATCATCATCACCATCACTGACAGCATGACATCAGTGTTCAACAACGGTGCTTAAGTGCCGTAAATTTACGTTCCTTTGGGACCGGGACCCTTCTTTGGTGTGCATTCTCCTCTAACTGTCGTCATTTGTTCTCCCCTGAGGTCTTCCTTTGACACAGTTTTACGCGTTTCTTCTACCGTGTAGGAGCTCATTTTTAACTACGTGTTCTATGAAATGCATGCTGATGTGTTCATTTTGTTGACGCGTTCTTCGGTTTTGACGTTGGTTTAGGATCTTGATTGCAAATGTGCCGCACTCTGCGACCTCTCAGAGTTTATGATCCTCATGTTGACGAAAACTTGACTACTTTGGGAAAAAACTCGTTTTCAACGACTATACCTTGAGGCTTTCCTTGGATCCTGGATGTATNTCTTGGATGTATTAAGCAGTCAGTTATACCTTTCATGCGTAGTACAGTATACGGTAGACACTCGAAACCACCAGAAGCATCACCTTTTGGAAGTCTCCAGTCTTCCCTCTATCAAATTGTACTTTTCGACGGGTTGAAGCGCGTATCATATGCGGAAGTCCTATTCAGAAGATCTCCGCAAATGCCACAGCTCACCAATCCTAAACAAAACGGCCACCGATCCGATTGTAATATATCGTGTGCAACAGTGCCGTGTAACCGTTGGTTACCAATCAGATTAGGTCTATCTCCGTTGGTCGTTGGATGAACCCATTAAAACAAAGAAAAAGTAAAGCAGCTGCGAACCAAACGACTTAATTTTCCTATGCAGTAACCAAAGGAATATGTAAGTCAAATGCTCTTGGGAAACTAAGTGCCTTTAAATCAGTTCTCGTTGACTGCCTCCAACACACACGGAAGAGACCAGGTTCTCAAAGGCATCAGTGAAGTTGAAGGGAAAAACGGGCAAAAAGCAGTCCTTCAACAAACTTGACAGCGCTGGTTTGACTTTTATTCTTCCTGTGTCCTCTTCTGAGGATCTTTTTCAGATAAGCCCCGCCACTAAAGCAAAAAGTGCATGTGCGAAAAGTTGGGTTCCGCCCAATATTTTCCCAGCTCCAATTTAATGTACACACACAACCTTGACCCATTTTTGATGAAAAGAATTCCTTATCCGCATCTAGGCTCATTTTGTGCAAAAGGTTTCTCCGTTCGGACGTAAAGTCTTAAATGAACTTTCTGACGCTTTCAGTTCTCGTTCATGGCGCGGAGACGGCAATACGTTTTTTGCAAAGCCACGGATGGATCAGTCAGCAACGTTTATGCAACAATGGCCACCAACTAATGCTTTCAATTCATTCTGATAGGTGGAGGTTAAATGCCCGGCGGTGTCGGCGAGAAATCGGTCTTCGAAAGGGAACTTGGCTGGAGCGGTCTAGGATGGAGTTTAGGACAGTAATTCTATTCATTTATTTCTAGTTTAGAAATTTGGCAAAAATCAAATTCTGCTCAGAGGAATTATCTATTAGTCACACGACCGCTGTTGACTGGAAGAACTTTCTTCGTGAAGTTTGCGCCTGGCAGCTTCTGTAGACTCCAACAGTTATCGACGGCCCAGGTCTACTCGTCGAGATCGATGAAAACGCTAATATCCCGCTGTAAAAACCACGACGTGAACTATACTCATGAAACGGTTAATCATACTGAGAACTTTGTGGATCCAACGAGTGGAGCTCACATACAAACCATCGAATCCCTGTGGCACGTCTACAAGATGCTGAATAAATCCCAATGCGGCACACACCGATCTCTAGTGGATCGATACTTGTGTGAGTTCGTTTAGAGGCAAACGTACCGAAAAACGGACTTTTTCATGGAAATTATTAATAACAATTCCCATTTTCACCCTTTTCAATGAAAACTAAAAGTAAGTACCTCATATCCTCTTTTTCTAATCTTTTTTGGGTGGTAGGGATTAATTTTTTTGGCGAAGCTTATCTGGAAAAGATCCCAGTGCTGGTTCATAAATTCATGAATTAGGATTCATATATGAGTTTCGCTTGGACTCAAATCTGTAGTCATTCACACTGAGACACATTTGCACAGAAAAGCTTACAGTACTCCCTCAAACGGGATTCAGGCACCCCATCATAGCATTCCCCTTTAGCCGTAATTTCTCGTGAAATTCACTCTCCCCTCCGAAGAGAGACAAGTACGGACCCCTTTTCCCCGTGGTTTAACTTATTGTAGATAGCGTTTTGTTCACTTGCAAGGGGGCAGTTTGAAATAACATGAACTCTCGTGAACTTTTTGTGGACATGATAGGAACGGCGAACTATAGTCACTTGCAAAGTAAGTCAGTACTGCTTGAAAGAAGACACTCTTGTGAAATGAATTCGTCTCCAAAATACGTGTAAAATGAAATGAAGTAAAACAACTTACAGGGCTGGCGGTATTGTTCGTATGAGACTAAAATGCAACGTTACCATAACAGTTTCAGCGTAAAGCTGCAGTCTTTCTGAGCTTGAATGGGCCAATCAGTATTGCCTGCGGACATTTCAGTCTATGTTAACAAATTGTTCGTCCCATAAGCTTAAATGAAGTTCAGTTCTTTGCTTTGTCTTGATGAGCTACCCGGTGATCGATGACCTGGCTTTGCTCAACGGTCTTGGGTCAGTTTTACCAATGTCTATATCACCGCAGCTGCAGGTGAACTGGTGAGCACAATGGCTATCTAATAAAACTAACAGTGATGTTTTGATCAACGACATCACCCTCCTCTATGGTCTGAAAGTCGGTCGTACCGTTGTAGTGTCCCAGGGGAATTGCGTTATACCTGAAGCTGATGGGTGACTGGTCTGAATCCAGGCTGTCGCTTGTGTATAATATTGTTCGACTGAATTCGCTGCACAAAGGCCACCGAATCTTTCAGCTCGCACGGTATTTGAGATATCGCGGTATTTTCTCTTGACATACCTGATAAGGTTGCTGAAAACTTTTCGACGGCCCACGACCGGTTGCGTCCTTCTTCTTTCGGCTCATCAGATAGTCTTAGGTTATCCATCAATCTTATTTCCAACTTGAACATCGGTCAGTAGACAAGTGATGAGACGCAACAGTTTGCAAACAAACTTGTTGCCAACTAGATCCTAGCTGAATACCTCGTTTATGAAGAGCACTTAGAAGGACGAAACCGGCGGTGTATTGCCGAAGAGTTTTCGGCAACCTTATTAGTAGCGTTTAGTAAAACAAAGTAACTTCTTTGAACCATGCCTTCCTTTGAGAATCTAATAGATCCGTTAGTGTTCTTCCTTTCTTTACGACCCGGTAACATTTCACAAAACGCCTTTGAAAGCGATGAATTGGCCAGTGACACTCAACTACGAATGCATTTTGTTCCGGCGAAGAATGTGTAATCGATTCACGCACAAGCCAAACCCAAGCAAATGATCGGATGAACCGAATAACGTGATTCATAATTCGTTCAAATAGGCTTGACGGCTTAGTAGATGTTTCTCCCACTGGTTACCCTTGGCTCAATGGCGTGGTGGGATAAGCTTGGACGTAGAGACCGGTGTGTTGGCGGCTCGAATCCGGGGCCTTCGCCTGACCTATTTTCGACTTTCGCCGTTAGCATGCCTCTCCACAGGACACTACTGCTTTTGCTGACAGTCATTTGCAGCATAAAACATGATTAACTGAGATGAAAGCAACTTAAAGCTCCGAGAGCAAAAACTACTGGATATCTAATAAAGTTCGGATCAAGATTATCGAAAACACGAATGTCGACATCCTATCCGACTTTTATTGAAAGAAGTAGTGCAGGTAATCACGAAAAGATCGTGCGCTGGAGGGCATTTTAAGGCACTTGGATACTTTTTGTAATGTTAAGTTTACGTATTCACCTTATAAACGTCAAACTGTACGTCTCACGCGGAGAAGCGGAGATCTCCTGCAATAAATCCTCCAAATTTTTTCAGTTTCTTTTATCGCTTGTCTTGACAATTCATCTTTTCTTAATTTATGCTGTTTAAGCATTTAACCCATTCTTCTCTTGGCTTACGCGCAAATGCAATTTGAATGAGCGCGCTTCCTGGGTTGTGCGCAACGAACCAATCACAATGCGGGCTTGCGCATTAATCGCATGCCCGAAAATTGAACTGCCGTTGCACCATATTTTGAAACAACACAGCGACGATTCATGTAGTCGTGGACGCATGGTACGAAAGAATGCGCTTCCTTTCGTTCTGCGAGCCGCTCGCTCTGACAATCCCGTGTAGTCGCAACAGTCACACGAATAGCGAAGGTTTATGAACGTACGCACACACACACACACACGCACATACGAACAGTGGTGTACACACGACATCCCTATCGTGCCATACCACGCAATACTGATGTGCTGAATACTTGCTCACGTGTTTATCTGAACCAGCAAGCGGATCAGCTCTTATCGTGAGAAACTTAGTCAACCACTGTCTCAAAATGCGTCTTCTTGATGGCGGAAATATGGACTTGAGGAGGAGAGCTTTCTGTGTAGATGAGATTTCGCAGCTAGCTCTGTCCATGCACACACGTTCCAGTACAACACCACGGTGATTTCGGTTGCCTTTGAGTGGTGATGCGATAGATGAGAACGAAGTATCGGTTAGCCAAACGAAGGACATCAGTAACGCAATACTCGATCGCAATAGCTCGCGAAAAGCATAGCTAAGTGAAGTACCTTGTCCTTTTTGGAGCTACTCATATGAGTGTCGAATTTATAAGATGAAATGCCTTGGATGGAAGCGAGGTTTTTCTTAAACTGACCACATCTGTCTCTCTGACATCGTGTATAGCTTTCAGCCGACGGCTGGGTGAATGTCAGATTTTGGGCACGATAACTGATCAGACTAATTATGAGTAGTGGATTAGTTTCATAAATTTCTAATCTGGATATACGGAGCCACTCAAACACATGAAACATTTGTTCAAAAATTGCATAAGAAAAATCGATCACAATCGATTTTTCCGGATTTGAAGAACCAGCTACCTTTGTGAAGCCGGGTGCATTTTGGCCCCTCCTAATGACGGAAAACTCCGTTGTGGAGGCAAGGCTATTCAGTCGATTACTGTAGCTCTTAGTTCCGGAGTTCTCAACACAGGTGTTGAGTTTTTCCGGCGACCTAGTGATTGTGAACCATAAGTATGGATGGCTCAATCTCTGGTATGCTTAGTTTCAACATATTGTTGGAGTTAAACTCGCTCAACCTGCTTCGAGTTATGGCAGCATCACCCGATTACATCTATTATTCCAGTTCACTAAAGTTGTTTATTGACGTACGCATAAAGTGTGAGCCGTGAAATCGTGTGGAGACATTGCATAGACAAGGGACCAGTCATACCGTGTTCAACCGTCATTTTGGGCTGCACTCACACGATTTTGAAAAGCCAATAATCTGGGTGGGAAGAATAGGTCGAAGCTTATGAAGCATCTATAACTGATTTGCTCTAAAAGCCTTAGTTTGAGGACACGCGCCGTCCTGTTTTAGAAAAGGCAGCAACAATCCTCTAATGAAGAACTATGTTCGCTGTACAATCGTACAATCAACCTCCATGTGCACGGCAATATTCACCTGGAGCGATATGTATACCTCAAATACCATGGACTGTATGCGTCAAAAGATGCGTAAAGGCTGTTAATCACAGGATACAGCGTGGATATTTGTGGTACACTTATCTGAGCTCTGGCACCAGACCAAAAGTACTTTTGAATTACTGTTTCTGGTGAGCACCAAAGCAGGTACAATATTGGTGGCCACAGATGATCGTTCAAGCCAAGGTTATTCACTGCTCCCACATCGCACCACCTAACTGTGCTGTCGAGCTAAGTGCAATCTTTAGCAGTATCGACGGAGGCGGTCTCCAGAGGCTTGATATGTCAAGGCCTTGACGAGTGACACAGTCTGACTGAGTTGACAGACCATGCTATCTCAAACAGAGTCTTTTATAGGTAACCAGCCAATCACTGAGGCCTGTTCAATCATTCTGTCATTTACACCAATTCACTAAAATACACAGAAACGCTGGATATCGATCTCTATGGTTCACAAATGTCAATTGCGTGTCTCTGCCCGCTTGGTGTTGACACGAACTGAGCATAAGTCAGCTGCACTGAATAAATGAACCGCGCTCCAGTAAAAATGATACGGCAGTAAAGACTAGTGGGGTGATTTCAAGCTCACGGACTGACTTGTGCCAAAACTGACAGTCAAAACGCATCTTACTTTCATGGACTGGATATAGAATTCTCGCGCCGGGTGATATTGATGGTCCGACAGTGTCACACCGATACAGGACACGATGGCAAACCTCACGATTTCAGGTTTGGAAGGGTATATTGATGCATATGTTCGACACTAATTGTTAGTTACAAAAAAATGACTACCAGAGGTGTCCAGCGGGCAATGTGCCTTCAGTAGAACACACCCGAAAGCCCAAATTTGGGTAGGAGAGCTCGACCAACCTACCTATGCTTGACTGAAAACCATGTGCAATTTGTTTTACCATATGGTGCACAAGACTCAATGGCATGAGGAAGAGCTTTGATGCTATAATAGTCCACATCGCAGTTCTTTTGACCAACCGGAAGTAAACATTTAATAGCACGCGATGGAAAACGTGATTCTTGGCCAGTATCACCGGACTTCACGCCACGGTTCGGTGAGTGGACAACGGGATTTTGACCAATAAATAGACGACCAGCTGATTAGCAAACGAGTAGCGCGAGTACCCAGAATCAGGACACGGACTGGTCTACATTGCTTAGAAACCTGAGCGCCAGATCGCACCAGTACCTCACGTGACTTGGGCGCGCGCATCGCGTCAAATTCGGTGCGGCACTGGAGGTGGATGGACTCGAAGACAGCCTGAATTATCACGACCATATCCGTCTCGCGTCATCAAATCCATGCTAGGAATATCAGACCAGCCGGTATGTTGGAGTGGTAAGAGGGATGGGAGCTGCGTGTAGCCTTCGAACAGCTAGTGATAGACAAGGCAGGAAACCCTATTGATTCCCAGGTGTGCTCGTGTTGTCAGGTCATTGACGATATGACGGACGCAACTTCTGTCCAGTTGACTGGTCCCTTATCGCTGATCTTGTCAAACAGACCAGCATGTAGAGCAGTTCGGAGAAAGCTGAAAGGATTGCTAGCAGATTGAAACTCCTGAGATGGCTCCGCTTGGTGTGGCGCATCACTTCCAAGCGATATTCTGCTGAAGTATGGTGGCTGATTTGTCGGGTGTTTGGAAGTGCGACAGTAACCAGTCCCTATATTGTTCGTTACACCCCCCCTCCAGCAAAGAGGTAACAAACAAATCATTTATCGCCACATCATACGTATATATATATATATATATATATATATATATATATATATAGCGTNATCTTCACTTTTCATTGCTGAGCGGTCCGGTCGGATCTCCTTGAAGCCTTCCTCGATTTTTTTTTTTGCAAAGAAGTAGAATAAATAACATTTTATGAGCTTCGCAATGCTACTCAACTTCAGTAAGATTGTGAGCTTGTGAATAGCCTCAGGACCGCGGAACTAAATTCCTTCTACACCAAGAGTTCATTAGTTGTTGATCAGGTAGCTGTTGATCTGTTTGCTGAGCTTGACAGTTGTCTTGCAGATGTTTCCTTATTATCATCAGTGCGCAGTTGGATGAGTACTTCTTCCTTCCCCGCGGGCGTCTATATAGCAGCGGAAGGCCGCCTGTTATCTTTTGACGTAATTGGCCACTTTAAGTGTAACGAATTTAGTGAATCAGTTTGTCCCTTTGTGATCTTTACTGCGTTGCAGTCTATGTTCCTTTGTGTCAATTGGTTATCCCAACGCCTTCTAATTTTATTAGCTTGTTTTCTCTGGCCTTGATTCGCATTGCGTTGTGGTCTGCCGTTCTCGAGTTTGATTGGTTGCTTGTACCGCCCTATTTCCTCCACCATGGCGGTTAGTGTCCCTGCGTCCTCGCCAAGAGTTCTTCGAGGCGCGAATGGCATGGAGTACTAGGACAAACAATGACCGGCCTTCTGATATCTATGAGCACAACCCAGTCAGCTTCCGCCGCATCCACTGGTTACGGAATTGAATCGTATGCAATGAAAACCAACGAAGTCAGCAGTCTATACTGTACCAAGAAAGTGCGTGTCTGTTCATTATCTGCTAACCAAAACGAACTGCGCTCGTTTGTCCCTAAGTGCCTGACCTTTGGTTTGGCAGGAAAACAGGCCAAGATTAGAGTTTCGTCGACCCAAACGATCAGTCCATCCTTGAACTATAACACACTTTTTCAAAGTTGTTCATTATCCATTGCGTTCATCATATCATATGTTGGATGTAACTTCCTCAATGTAACCAGACATCCATGGCGGTACACGGTCAATGTTGTTTAATTTGCCCTTGTCCTATTTGCAGCTATTCGCAGTGTCACCAGTGAATCTTTTTCGGTTTAATTGACCATCTGAATCGGTGTCGTTTGGCGGACACGATTTCGTACCCTATTCCATCCTAGGGGCTCAGTTCCAGTCTCTCACCCTCACCCAGTGATCCTCTGTGAGTCTCACACCAAGTGGCGGTTTAATTATCTGAATCGGTGTCGTTTGGCGGACACGATTTCGTACCCTATTCCATCCTAGGGGCTCAGTTCCAGTCTCTCACCCTCACCCAGTGATCCTCTGTGAGTCTCACACCAAGTGGCACAGCGGTGTTCCCCCCTCTTTCCCGTGTTGAAAATGCCTGACGAAACGGTCGTTGTATTTAAGCAGGATTTCGGTTCGAAGTGCAGCGCCGTGCTGTTAAACGGGTCTCGAGCTGCAAGCAGTTCGTTCGGATTCTTCCGGGCTGGCCTACAAGCTGCGCTGTTTGACAAGATCAGCGATAAGGAACCAATCAACTGGACAGAATTTGTGTTCATCATATCGTCAATGACCTGACCTGGCCTGTCTTGCCTACCGCTGCTAGAAGCTGTTCGAAGGCCACACGCAAGTCCCGTTCATCTTATCGCTCCAGCATACCGGCTGGTCTGACATTCCTAGCATGGATTTGATGACGCGAGATGGTGCGGTTAGTGGATTTGGTCGTGATAATCCACGCTGTCTTGGAGCCCATCCACCTCCAGTGCCGCACCGAACTTGAAGCGATGCGCGCGCCCAAATCACGTGAGGCACTGGTGCGATTTGACACTCAGGTTTCTAGGCCATGCAGACCAGTCCGTGTCCTGATTCTGGATTCTGGCGCTACTCGTTCGCTAATCAGCTGATCGTCTTATCCAAGTGCGATATTGGTCGAAACCCATTGTCCACGTTCCGCACTGTCCTGTGTGCTGTGTATTGACAGAGGAAACGAATTCTTAAGCGCTTCTACGAACTACAAGACCTAGTGACCGTTTTTATACGAAGCTTATGCTGCCATGATGCTACGGGGATTCAGGAAAATAACAAATCAAGTGGGCGCATAGCTTCCGTCGTGATAAAGCGCATTGCTGGTCACGATGGTGGACGCTCACGTGAATAAATAATGAGACATCGAGATAGGATTGTAGAACTACAAGGGTAGTGCAAAATGCACCTGCGGAGGGACACAGGTGAGGAAGAGTAAAGGGATGTTGTATCGATTGATGAAAAAAAGAGGATAAGATACAGTCTACAAGTTGTAATATGTGTAAGGGTTGTATTAGTTGTTTTATAAGTAGTACGTCGTGCCTTTATTCAGTCCTCATATGACATCCATCATTCATCAGTTCCTCCTTCACCAGTTTAGGCCACCTAAACAACGAAAGTTTACAGATATCTTAAAATGTCCGCAGCCGGGCTAAAAAATACGCAACTGAAGACAGATTCAACCTTGTGGGGGAATTAAACCTCTCTCCCCATATGTCCCATAGTTCGCGTGTCAAACCTGGCTGTAAAAAGGTTCAAGAGGCATGTACAAATTACTACCATGTTGTGCTGGTAACATCTTTTGCAACGAATCCCCAAAGAAATCAATGGAAATGTTACACAATAACTAGGAATTTGCGGCCCATGATATTGGTGAAGTAACTTTATCTGTTCAGGGGACCCAATCTCATTAAAGCAGAGTAAGAAACAGGTATGAAAAGAGAGAGACACAAATCAGAAAACTAGTTCCTCTGGCTTGGTGTTATCTCCCCCTATTCTAGTGTAAGTTGAATCCATACGTATCTGGGTCGACGAAACACCACTTCTAAATTGTACTAAACTGTCAACTTGTTCGGTTTGGTGCCCAAAAGACCACTTAGCTGTCACCACGATGAAAGTAATTTCCGTATTACCAAAAAAAAATTCAAGGAGCCAAATGTACGAAATCAACGGAAAGACCGATTTCGAAGCAATTAAAGGTAGTGAAATCACGTAACCTTCACACAGTATTCTATCACAGAGGTGAGGTCAAATGTTTAACCAAATGTTTAACCGGCCAAATGTTTAACCAGGTACAACTTTATTTCTTCCGGAAATCGTACAGCTACCTGCACCCGAAATGTATGCACATATTGATCGAAATCAGGTGACGCACACACTGACGCTGCTCGTGTCGCCCAGGCTGTCTTGAATTTGACTGACAGATACGGTAAACTAATGCCACAGTCGTTGATGCCAGGCTGTTGAAGGTGCGCTGGGTGGGGGGGGGGGGGGCCACCTTGCTTTTGCGGATGTGTGCGCATACAATGCGAAACGTTGACAAACGGGTGCCAACTTGGGCGGAGAAACCTGGTTGGTTCACCTGACGACTCGTTTTTGGTAGACGAAAAGGCTAGAAGTCACCGATTGTGCGGTGGTCTGATCGAGGTGATTGCTGACGGCATTCATAGAAGTCCTGTTTTAAGACATCACTATTAACTTGAAGGTTTATACAAGCGCACGTCCAATAGTAATGCACAAGTGGAAGTGCACATCTGATCTCGCCCTCTGGATTAAACGAGTAGTATAGAGAGTATAGAAGTAGTAGTGGACAGAATCCGCAAAACCGGTTACTGTGAACCGAATAAACAAGGATACATGACGTACTGCATAGACCCGGCTAGAACTCTAGTGCAGCTGTCTAGTCAGCTCCAAAGTGCTGAATCACCGCTCAGTTCCAATCGAATCATGTCCAAAACTGCTTGATCTCATATTGGATTGTAGTGGAATCCAGGCTAATATCAAACGACATCACCTTTTAGACTGGCACTTGAGAGGCTGAGTTAACCAGAAGGCACTTCTATTGCAGGTCTAAAACATTCACTTCGTCGAACACCCCCTGATGTAAAAATGATTCTGGATGGATTCTGAAACACCTAAAAAGTTTGTGGTAGAATTCTTTGCGAAATGAATTTTCACAGGAGGCTGAGATGGATGTTTTCTGTTTTAAAATTTTGGATGATATGCATGTCAAGTTCTGAACAGCGGTGTATGATACTATACACCAGAAACTGTTCACCTATACAGTCTTGACATTCTGTCAAGTTATCCAAAGCGTGTTACGCAATAAGATCGAAAAGCTTTCATAGCAAGTTGATAAATGACAGGCATTCAAAAGCACTAACTGTCCTGGATACCTCCAACAGCCTCTCATTTCCTGATGATGATGATGATGATGGTGATTCGGATGATGATGATGATGATTGATGATGATGATGATGATGATGATGATGATGATGATGATGATGATGATGATGATGATGATGATGATGATGATGATGATGTGATGATGATGATGATGATGATGATGATGATGATGATGATGATGATGATGATGATGATGATGATGATACATGGTAGCTAGCATGGTGAATCAGTAAATGTGGTCGGAAAGAGGCCATCAATAGTGGGGCCATCTTCGGTGCGGGGTTGACGATTTCCGCAAGATTGGTGACGTAACGCCTGTCAGCAGGTCGCCAGAGATCTCAAAGCCACCTGATCTGTTGCCAGTCAGCCAAGTAGTTGTCTTTGACACACCTACTTCTACGTACATCAAGAAGAACAAACTATCATGTCAGATTGCCTTCTGGATAGCCACTTTGTCTCCACGAGATAAACGATTTTGTGATCATTTTGGGCTTCAGAATACTGCAAAAGGTTCCTGGTGGATTTATCAATCGAGTGGTTTGGTGAGCATTCCTTTTGAGTGGATGTCCACTACGATAGTTATTAGCTGATGGTCTGATAGGTTAGTAGTGGCGAGAGGAACCAAGTGGTTAGAGCGCGAGTTTACTGACCGGTAGATCCGTGGTTCGGACCCGAACTCTGCCCCTCGACTTCCCCTGTCTAGGCTTGGGAAACCTGGCAGTATCTTAGCCCTCCTTCGTGTGGCATGGCAGCTAGGCACCGAAAGGGTGATACAGCTGAACGATTTTTTTTCTTTTTTTGATAGGCTGACAACTTTCCATGACGTAATTATCTCAGAGGTAACCATGAGAGTATTGTGCTGGTCAGCCGCGGGACTAACCTCTCTCTTGATGGGTTCGGAGAGTCTTCAGATTAAGACAGTTATCAGATAAATAGCGGGGGAGAGGGGGGGGAAACGTTTTAACCCGCATCATCAACCTCCTCTTTTAGGCCGCTTCCATGAATCTCGAGACAATGACTCACGCTCACGAGACATGGTAAACGGGTTGGACGATTCACTATCTGAGAACGAAAGCTTTCCAACCAGAATATTTTTTTAAAGATGTCTTTAACAAGATGTGACCTTGGATTAAAAAATACCATACTTTCGCGCGCTTTCTGGCATATCTCATGAATCTTGAATGCGGATTGCGTTGATGCATAAGAAACCTCATTAATGTCAAAATTCAGAACAGTGAAGTGACTTCCACTGACAAGTTGCATGAGACTGACCCCCCCCCCTCCCCAATTTCTTTGCAGGACTAAATGAAGAATACCCAAGGTGATCAGTACAAATTAATGTTCCATGAAGTTTCACAGTTGAAAATTCCTACCCTAATCTAACCGTTTCTAGTCTCCAAAACTGTCCTAGAAATGTCGACAATTTATGGAGACCAGCAGGTTGTTGATTTAGATTGAAACAAGTCATCCGAATAGAAATGTTCGTTGAGCTTCGTAATTTTTTTGAAAACGTTTCATCATCAATCGAGATGACATCACTATGTGCTTCGCAGAACGGAGCTCACAGCTCCTCTCCTTTTCACAACAACGCACTGAAGGTGTCACCTCGATTGCGGATGAAACAGTTGCAACCAAACTGCCAAGCTCGGTGATCATTTCGAACGCACGTAATTATCTCAGAGGTAACCATGAGAGTATTGTGCTGGTCAGCCGCGGGACTAACCTCTCTCTTGATGGGTTCGGAGAGTCTTCAGATTAAGACAGTTATCAGATAAATAGCGGGGGAGAGGGGGGGAAACGTTTTAACCCGCATCATCAACCTCCTCTTTTAGGCCGCTTCCATGAATCTCGAGACAATGACTCACGCTCACGAGACATGGTAAACGGGTTGGACGATTCACTATCTGAGAACGAAAGCTTTCCAACCAGAATATTTTTTTAAAGATGTCTTTAACAAGATGTGACCTTGGATTAAAAAATACCATACTTTCGC
Source organism: Opisthorchis viverrini (assembly GCF_000715545.1). Taxonomy (NCBI): domain Eukaryota; kingdom Metazoa; phylum Platyhelminthes; class Trematoda; order Opisthorchiida; family Opisthorchiidae; genus Opisthorchis; species Opisthorchis viverrini. The sequence goes on along the minus strand of NW_008751720.1, from coordinate 1,450,418 downwards.
GCGCTTTCTGGCATATCTCATGAATCTTGAATGCGGATTGCGTTGATGCATAAGAAACCTCATTAATGTCAAAATTCAGAACAGTGAAGTGACTTCCACTGACAAGTTGCATGAGACTGACCCCCCCCCCCCCCAATTTCTTTGCAGGACTCAATGAAGAATACCCAAGGTGATCAGTACAAATTAATGTTCCATGAAGTTTCACAGTTGAAAATTCCTACCCTAATCTAACCGTTTCTAGTCTCCAAAACTGTCCTAGAAATGTCGACAATTTATGGAGACCAGCAGGTTGTTGATTTAGATTGAAACAAGTCATCCGAATAGAAATGTTCGTTGAGCTTCGTAATTTTTTTGAAAACGTTTCATCATCAATCGAGATGACATCACTATGTGCTTCGCAGAACGGAGCTCACAGCTCCTCTCCTTTTCACAACAACGCACTGAAGGTGTCACCTCGATTGCGGATGAAACAGTTGCAACCAAACTGCCAAGCTCGGTGATCATTTCGAACGCCAGCTACGAAGATTCTCTCTTATATTGAGTTACCTTTTACTAAAAATTGAAAAATACCGTGCCTTTGTTTCACCTTGTTTAGGATTACCAACCTATGATTCACAAGGAATACTCGAACCCGTAGTTTTCCAGGCATGGAATGAACTGGCCGTTCATAAATGTATAACTTCAACGCTCACGTGATTTACACAAAATGCAGCGGTACTACATCAACCCGTTTTCAAACACCCAAAATATCATTAATAAACTTTAAAGTGGCGGTTTTTTCCAACCACCTGATGGGCGTTTCCTTTTCAGTCGCTCACAATTTGGGAGAAGCCTACCAATCCACCATTATTCTCTGCTCATTCTCGTGATTTTTTTCCCTCTCAGGAAATGGTCTAAATCTGGACGACTAAATCCCACAGTTTAAGATCGGGAGTTGGAATTTATCGATTTTTTTGAGAATATATATGATTTGTTTATCATTGTTAGTTTCAGCGGTATTTTCAGTTGATTATCCAATGTAAAATGAGAAATTTGCAGATTAAATTGCTTGATTTTAATTTAAGAATTCTCATCCACCACGATGAATGCTATCAGAGTCTACCACAGCAACCGTAGCTCCAGAAACTAACACTTTCGAAGTGAAAAAATTTTAATGTACGGATTTTTTTCCACTGAACGTTTCCTTGAAGAAACTCAAAACCAAAGAGAAGGTACTTGATAATTCACCACATGGCTGCTTTAGTTCTCGAGGGCTCTCACTGCGATGGCCATCGACTATGGTTTACAAGTGAACTATCGCTCATTTAGAGAATGTTTGGGACCGACTGGGTTTACTTGTCAAAATCAGTCCAATTTGGGTTCAAGTAGCACATAAGGATGACGAAAACTCGGGGACTGCGCCTACCTGATGAGCCCCAAGAAGGGCGAAACCGGTCGTGGGCTGTCGAAGAGTTTTCAGCAACTTTTTGAGTAGTGTCCTTTATGAAAATGTACCATGATATCTCAAATATCGTGCCAACTGAAACATGAGGCGGCCTGTGTGCAGCACATTCAGTTATAGAATATCACAAACGAGCGATTCAATCAAATCGATTTGCATAGGAGTGTATTTTGTCGAAACCAGTCTAATTTGGGTTTATGTAGAACGTAAGATTGACGGAACCTCGGGGACTGCGCCTACCTGATGAGCACCAAGAAAGGCGAAACCGGTTGTGTGCTGTCGAAGAGTTTTCAGCGACCTTGTTTACCAAACATCTCTGAAACGACGAACTATCTTCTTTTGACAGTTATTGTCATGTTAACGAAGCCCTTTATCACTTGACTTTAATTGACTCAGTCGGCGAGTTAGCCTCAAATTAGCACACAGACCAATCATTGGAACATTTCGCGGTTCCAGTACCAAATGATGGCAGCACAGTTGAAAGACAGGGTGAACTAAGCACGATGACTCGTCCAGCACTGTACACAAGAAGGAAGGAAACTACTCACAAGAATGCTGAAACTTCCTCGACAGCCCACGACCGGTTTCGCCCTTCTTGGGGCTCATCAGGTAGGCACAGTCCCCGAGTTTCCGTCAACCTTATGTTCCACTTGAACCCGAATTTGCAACTGAGTGTATTTCGCGAACTTCGTGCAATTTCTGTCTAAATGGTACATAGCGTTGACGGAAACATGGGGACTGTGTCTATCTGTAAATTCCAAAACAAAAAAATGAAACTGGTCGTAGAAGTTTTCAACCACCTTGTGTGTAGTTTCCCTCAAGACCGCGATATCCCGAATGCCCTACCAGCTGAGACATGAGGCGGTCTTTGTGGAGCACATTCAGTTGAGGAATATCGTGAGCAAAAGAGATTCAGTTGGGATTCATTTAAGTCTCCTGGTGTGCAAGTGAATGTATTTAGCGATTAAGCATGGGTATTTGATGGACCTTTACCGTGTTTTTTTTCCATTTCATGTAGATGAAAAATAACTGCTTTCTAACACTCGCGAAGAAAGATTTGACAAACATTACTCGGGTTTGGCATTTTCCCAGTAAGGGAGAATCAAGTATTTATCAAGGCATTGAATACTTGGAACATATGGTTGAAATATCATAGAACTTCCACCTCGCCCTTGGGAAACCTGTTTCAAAAGTGCGTATACTGGAGAAATCCCTTACTAGTATGGTGCATCAAGCCTACCCAATGCTTCTAATGGGTTGTCCTATCACAAGAAGTCATCCTTGTGGAGGAGGCCTTTAAGAATCTCATCGAGAGAGTCTCTACCAAAGAAGAACAGACTAGATTACTCAGGAGGGAAGAGCCCCCTTCGGTAAGACTTTTCAACGGCCAAGGCAGACGGAAAACACCGTTGGGGGGCACCTCCAGGTGCAGACCTTCTCCAGAATGTCTTCCGGAAAGTAACAACAGTCCACAAGACTCCACAGGAATTCTGTGTCAAGTGTTGGTCGTCAGACATGGGTGATTGTTTGGGGTCCAAAACTCAACTAGTTTACTTGTCGCAGTCGGGGGAAGCATGAGGGCAGATATACTGCTGTTGTTCAAGCCCGGACAAGGAGAATCGACGTGGAATCAAGATAGATTTTAAATCAGTATGTCTTCCTCACTGGCGCACACGTTATGTCCTCAGTTTTCTTCGACTCTGGTCATAAACGATAGTGGTATCCATAATTCAGTCTTGTAAGTATGGAGCGGTCGCATCCAGTGTGTGGATCTGACCCCCCCCCATCCTTATCTTCTTAGAACAGATTTATCTGTATCGCGAAACTGAGTGCTATCGAAAATTCTGTCAAATAACCATGAGCGTCAGACGCAGCCTTATTCGAGTGCCTCTCCATTCTCCGCTACTGTTCCAGCGATCCAGAAACCGGCTGCTTGGTGGAAGTTCAATCCGAGCACTAACCTTCTGAACTGTATGCCTGCAAGATCTGGTTCTCAGAAAAATGAGTTCCTAATCGGATGTCAAGTGATCGTCCAGTTTTGTCCTGTTTTTGGGTTATGTAAGTTAACAGACTACTTTTGATCCTGGTAAACTGGATGTCATTGAATAGATGACCAAGTGAATTGAGAACAGATCTTGCAGAAGACTAGTGCTCGGATTAAACTTCCACCAAGCAGCCGGTTTCTGGAACAGTAGCAGAGAATGGAGAGGCACTCGACTAAGGCTGCGTCTGAGGTTCATGGTTATTTGACAGAGTTTTCGGTAGCACTCAGTTTCGCGATACAGATAAATCTGTTCTTTCGTGGCTCCACCACTAAGAAGATGAGGATGGCGGGGTCAGACCCACACACTGGATGCGACCGCTCCATACTTACAAGACTGAATTATGGATACTACTATCGTTCATTACCAGAGTAAGAAGCTCATGAGTTGAAGAAAACTAAGGACATAACGTGTGCATCAATGAGGAAGACATACTAATCCAAAATCTATCTTGATTTCACCTCGATCCCCCCTGTTCGGAGTTGAACACTGCGTTGGTGGTGTGGCAGTTTGATCACTGACGGGTTGAGGAGAGGAGAGATTTTTTTTAAAAGAGATGAAATAGTGGAAATTGGACGGACTTTCTTGGTCACACAAAACAATCTGTCCACGGGACCGGGCCAGCGACTGAGATTACACAAATAACCCGATTGGAACACCGCAGGTGAGTCAATCTCTATAAAATCATCCCCTTAGCAAAGCATCGGTTGTCATCAAGACTGATTGAACGTTTTCAGATATGTGTGGTATGCGATGGTAAACATGAACTTGGTGTTATCCTGCTGTGATGGTACATTTATTCTCCCATGTTTACACACAAACGGTTGCAAGCCGTTTAACACTAGGCATGTTACCTGTGTATCACGTTAGTTTTGCTTGAAGGAAAGTGTGGTGGGACGAGCATGAGCCGTTACCAGAAGTGCAACTCTCCAACCACCACCCTAGCTTGGTAACCCATCACTCGGATGCTGATGGCCAAACATTTATATGCTTGTGTTGATGTTGTCAATTGTAGGCAACCTAGAAGAATGCTGTACGAACCATCGTCGTCAAATCATTGTTTCACCTGCAAGAACGCGTTTCATAGGAAGTGGAGGCAATAGTGTGAAAAATAAAACGCAGACATACATCATTTTGTCAAGTGAAAATATCGGTGTGTGAAGCATCAAAGTGGGGTGACGTTAGACTGCCTACCTAAGGTGAATCAACCGGATGAAGTCAACTTTCTTTTTGCCGTATTTGACAGTCATACTCAGTGTTCTCTTGTTGAGGGGAGGGGTGGTAGGACTCGGCGGATGTCAGGACGATTCGTTTCGACAGAGTACCACCACCCCGACGAAATCCAGGAGGACTAGCAGGAACTACAATCGGACTGTCACCGTTTCTTTGGAAAAAGGGTTCACCACCAGTGGCATAACCAGAGATGTGTTGCTGTCTTACTGCAAACTTGAGTTTGTGATGCAAAACTCTACCATGAGGTGGGAATAATGCTCCGGTGCAGCTCATGATCAGGGTTGCATTAGTTACGATTACTTCTAAGAGGTTTGTGTGTCCGAATTCAAGTAATTGTCGGATTTAAAGATCTTAATTTTCACCGCTGGTGTTAAAAATTGAGCAACTTGTGTATGCTCACAACTAGTACACCAAGTCTCCCATAAAGCGAACGCCAGCAAGAAATAACGGTTTACAACTCTTGGCAAATAGGGCTTATCCGGCAGCGGTCGTGTAAAAATTGGCTCAACCAGCGGACGTCTCTCGGGAAGACCTCGGTGATCATATAACTAACATTGCTTATAGGAGGTCAATATTTCATTGACTTCCACAAGCTTCTTGGTGATCAGTTATCGACTGTCTTCCGTTTGGATAGCCTCAAAATTTGGCATTTTCCGCCGTAATTTAGGAGCAATTTGCAAATCTGTGTAAGTGAAACTGATTTGTATGGCATTTGAAAATAACCTAAATCGCTTGGCGACTCAGCCAGGTCTACGTAATTTTTAGGTTTGGAGCGGAAAAACCGCTTCAGAAATCGGTCGGGCCAAATAAAATTGGGAAGAGGGTTGGTTGCTAGTTTTGTGCATCCACAGGGTCATACACGACCATTCGGTTTAGACCATTGGATCACACTAACATTGAAAAAATGTCACTTTTTAAATCATTGTATGAAAGATTTTGTTGATATCTTCGGTCCTCACAATAGCTGGTCGATGAGGAGTTCGGCAGTTGGTTTTTCTTTCCCTGCTAACCAGGTTTCCCAACTTTTCAACCACGGTACGCTGACTCACACACTTTACTGTTACTGCACTCTGTTTACAGTATGAAACTGAAAGAACAAAACTGATTCAGTCGTACAGGGAGAGTGATTCTATTTCTGAGTGGTGATGATGGTGAGGCGCATAGTTGCGTTTGAGAAGGTTCGGTTACGGAAGGGATCGTTATTCTAAGTAAAGATGTTTACAGAGAGAGAGAAGACCTTCCACAGTCACTCACTATTGAGTTCCTTCAATTAGCCGATACCTATCAGTCATCTGGGAGGTTCACAGCTAGATGACCTTGAGGGTGCTTTGTTATTGGCTCGTTTGCTATCGTTTCACATCAGACACAATTCGGTGGTCAGTTGGCTCCAGTACATAGCAGGTTTATTCTGTTCTGGATATAAAGTTGCTGAACATTCTTTGACAGTCCACCAGGGGTTTCGCCCTCCTGGACTCTCATCATGTAGAAGCAGTCCTTGAGTTTCCGTCAGCCTAGTATTCTGCTTGAACCCAAATTGGACAGATTTCGAAATATACTCTCATTTGCACAGGAAATTGGTTTTAAATAGGGACTCAACTGAATCTAGTTAAGCCTATCATTTATTATGGTTCTGTTCTGTCATCTTGCCATGATTTCAACAACCTTATGAGCAGTGTGTCGCGCCTCCAGAATAGCCATTGAGAGAGAAAGGGTACCTTCAAGACCAGAGTGAACTCTTCCGGTCCTACTGCAGGTTTCTCCACAAACATAGCATTTTGGTCACTCAGTTTGGCAGTATCTCTCGAACACATGTTATCCCACACCCAACCTATAACTTCGACCGTCCATACAGGGTAGCACTAACCACCAGGGTTCCAATAAACCAGTGAGGCGCTGCTCTTTGGAGACAAGTATCATCAAGTTATATCTTTGTAATGTACTACTCATAAGGTTGCTGAAAATCCGTCGACAGCCCACGACCATCATCAAGTTGGCCCATGTGGTTGACGAGCGACAAGGTTTGTAGAAATCGACGATAAAGCAGATCAACAAAAGACAGCCTGTCACACAGATCACAAAAGATTAAAAGCTTCTACGTACACTGAAAGCTTTCACGTTTTGATTGCCCTGTCATAATTACCAAGGATCGCAAACAAGAATGGCGATGCAATCAGTGACGGGGTACCTGACTCTGCACTTTACTGGTTTTGCATGACAAACGAGTTCTTAGTTGCAGTAAATCGATAAAACTATTCCTCAATGCATTCCCCCTACCACTTAGTGTTGACGTCGGTTCTAAAACAGAATTCTACACCATCACTTTTTAAGAAGAGCCGTATTCGTGTGTGTGTTGTTGGGCGGGGGACCACTATATTTGCACTGACAAACGTTCTCCAATCGATCCCAGCATTCTCTTTCAGATATCAAGCTATCGCCATCCTACTGTTCCAACATAGAGATTGGAAACCTAACTTCAGATATTCCCCTTCGGAGTAAATGATATATCGCTTATCGCAAGTAAACCGGACGCATACTATCCTCACGTGACTCAAATTGCGGATTCACTCTTTTTTCATTGGACAAAAGCACGTACCGGTGAATGTGTACACCCGTACACTTTACACGGTTCTGTCGTATTTTTTTTTATTTCCGTCTTTCTTCGGTTATGATTCTTTCCCCCTAACTGTGTGTAATATAGTCATATAAATAAATATTGTCCTGTGTTCATCCAGTCTGATTTACTGCAAACAATGGGGGGGGGGGTGTGCTTCCGGAAAAAAATCGTGTGTGCTCTCGGGCAAATATGACCAGTAGGAGACACGATTCTACTCAGTACACATCATTCTCGCCCATGTGTGATTTTTTATCCACACACACACACACTTTCACCTGTCAATTATTTTCAACACCCAAAGCTGGATTTGCTTCCTGCTTTTTTTCCAGTTAAATTGGTGCCAGTGTGCAGGAGAATTTCTAATTCACATTGTCTTTCCGAGACAAAACAGAATGCACTGAGTAAACTAGTGGCACCGACGCAATAATTGCGCGCCCTCGTCGTTTTCAATCGCTGTCTGGCGCCACTCCTGATTTCGGTTGATACAACTACGTTCGGTCCGAGTACGCATGCGCATTTCGCCCGTGTTTGAGTCACATTCACAATGCGAACGCAGCGCACACTACTGTTCGCCTACCAGTCTACCGGTTTTGTGGATATTTAGAGAAGTTCCACCCGTGCGTTTGGCGCAAGGCAATCGCCTATTCGGCGTTTGTGTATGAATGAGTGAAGTAGGTTTGACAATACACAAACCAACAGTCCACCAAAACGCAAGCTTTATACGGGCTATTATTTCGGAAAAAGAACTGACCTTTTCATTTGAAAATAAAGCACTGAGTTTGTACAACTGGCAGAGTATTTCCTTATTTGACCTGGATATACTGGTTCGTGGTTCTGTTCGGAGAACTTGCGGGCTTCAGAAATCGAATCTTTGATGCTAATTCACCAAAGGACTGAAGTAAACCTTAACGAAAAAGCAGCTTGGAGAGTGATGTGCGGAGATGAAGGTCTCTCAGTAGGTGAGGATTCTCGCAAAAATGTGAATAGAAATCACATGGTGATTACACACAGTTATAACAGAGATGTTTTTAACTGGTACTCAGCATGAGGGTGGAAGGTTTGGCCTTGGTGAGTTCGCACTGCAAACTGAAACGCTTGAACGAACACAGCAATTTGACGTGATGGTTAAACGTGAGGAAAGCCTACCGAAATCGTAAAGTCAAACATTCGGGTTTCGGTTCAGTCTCCGCTGGCTTCATAGCGATGTTACGGCGAAATGTTTTGACGACACCACGAACCGGACATCACTCTTTCTGTCCTGGCGCAGTTATTCTGATGAGTCCCGCCGAAGTGAGGAAGCACCGAACTCGAGTTTCGTACTTATTAGAGTGTATCAGCAGTGCATATTCATTGCCTTGCCGGGGTTTTTCAACTGCGCACATTTGATTTTCAAGGCAAGCGGGTTACCACTACTCGACCAGACGGGACGCAACTGAGTTACCACCCTTGACCGATGTGACTGGTATTACCCGAAGCTCCGACAACATCACGATGGTCTCCACTCATCACACAATAGATTCATTCCCCTACCTGAAACAAAGTAATTCCCACATGGGCGGATAAACTCTTGGTTTGCGCGATCCAGAGTAAACGGGAATGAGTTCCACTCTGAATTGGGAATCAAGTCCGGCAGCGCTAGTCGTTCTCAGATAATTTTGAGCTTAATTCTCCGTGTTTTGTGCTGCAATCGTCTGTCTTCTTATCGATCATTCAGGCGATTTACACAGCATGGAGCATCGTGAGAAATTCACATGTACGCGTTTGAGTCAAACACCTCAGCAGTTAAAAATTGGCTTTCTGTCAGCTCCATTTACCATACAAAAGTCTCGTGATCCAAGCTAATTCCCACTGCTACCCTTCAGCGTAACACGGAAGTTCGCAGGAAATACAGAGAGAGAGAGAGAAAGGAAGATGAAGAACATCACACGAAATGAACTTATCAGAAGAGAATACAAGTAGGATACGAGGTTGACGGAAACTCAGGGACTGCGCCTACCTGAGGAGACCCAAGAAGGGCGAAACTGGCCGTGGGCTGTCGAAGAGATCTTAGCAACCTTGTGAGTTATGAGAAAACAAGTTAGTTGGAGGCAAATCACAGAATCGGTACCTGCCCGACTCAACGAAAGCTACACGTAGTAATCCAATACAGAGTCCATTTTGACGGTCTGTAACATATCATCAGATTGAATGTAAACCAACGATTTCCACCGCTAGAACGCTAGCTCAACTGCAGGACCTATTATGGATAAGGGCCCAGCTACGCGCATATTGTATGGTTTACAATGGTATTGCTGCCTTTCCCAGAGATACACAATCTGCCAATGGTTTTGCCTAATTGAACACTATCCAAATGGACGAATAACTCTCCAAGTCCATGCTTTGTGTTGCATTCAGGCTGTGGATTCCACTGAGTCATCGTCACTAAATTTAGCCTAACACACATTTCATAAAGGAAACTACACACAAGGTCGCTGAAAACTCTTTGACAGACCATAACCGGTCTCATCTTTCTTAAGGCTCATCAAGTAGGCGCAGTTCCCGAGTTTCCGTAAACCTTATGTTCTAATCGGACCCGAATTCGACTGATTTCAACAAATGCATTCACTTGCATATCAATTTGGTTTGTGCAACACATTCAGTTTAGGACGAGAGATTCAGCTGAGTCTCTCGTGAAGGCCTTATTGATACATGGTGGTTATTTTAAGGTTGATATCTTCGCATGACTGATCGAGAAAACCCTGTTCAAATTGATACTGAGTTATGACTTCCTGCTATTGAACCATAAAGTACAAAGTACGTTAGATCATGAAGATGTTTGTTGGGCTTATCTAGATGTTGGGGTCCGTCATTTACAAGTGACAGACGCCTGGATCGATGAAGTTTTGTACAGGAAGCTTACTGAAGCGGACTGACTAGGTGAACGGTCAGATCACCCCCCCCCCAAAAAAAAAGCTGTAATCTGCTTTTATAAGCAGTCTGTATGCGTACGAAGACCACTCAAGCACCACGGAATTAAGGAAGCACTGGTAAAACCATTATATTAAACGACGCGAACCTCAAAAACCCGTTTTCAGATATAAAGGAAACTACTCACAAGGTTGCTGGAAACTCTTCGACAGTTCAAGACCGGTTTCGCCCTCCTTGGGGCTCATCAGCCAGACGAGTCCCCGAGTTTCCGTCAACCTTATGATCTACTTGGACCCCAATTGCACCGTTTTCGAGAAATGCACTCATTTGCAAATCGATTTAAACGAGAGATTCAATTGAGTCTCCCGTGAAAACCAAATAGATTTGCAAATGAATGTATTTCCCTCTGTAATGTACTACTCATAAGGTTGCTGAAAATCCATCGACAGCCCACGACCGGTTTCGCCCTTCCTGGGGCTCATCAGGTAGGCGCAGTCCCTGGGTTTCCGTCAACCTTATGTTCTACTTGTAACCAAATTGCACGAGATTAGCGAATATACACTCATTTGAAAACTAATTTGGTTCTTTCGAGAGACTCACCTGGAACCCAGCTGAATCTCTCGTATATGATGCTCAACTATCGCAGCAACTGAAACATGAGGCGGCCTGATGCAGCACATTCAGTTGCCTGAGAAGAGAATGGACCCTCGGTGATGGTGGGAATGATGGAGAGTTGTCTTCCAAAGACGTTCTGAAATGTCTAAGTTAATAGGTATTGACGGTCAGATTACCGGCAGATCGTCACTTCGGCCTGCAACACACAACTCAAACAAACACCTGACAAAGGGCCTTAACTAGTGACCTCGCCTGTGTTGCCAAAGTCATCCATATTTCGACTCCTTTTGGATCCGAATCAACAAGATAGACTGTTGATCCAATTAGCCCAAACTGAGAACATGGCTTTTATCCGGGGGGTCGATAAATGCGATACTTCCCTGAATCAAAGGGGCTTCAAAAGTTATTTGAGCCAACCCTTTCTCAGCGTATTTCATGCCATGTGTGAAGACCCGGTGGTTGAAGGACACGGGGAAGACGCACTTTTGTTCTATATGCCCCAAACTAGTCAAACGAGAAGCACACGGTTCATCGTTCTCCGGTCTGAATCAGGTCAGATGTAGGCCTCAAAACGCGAAACTTGGATGTCAAAGTGATCGTTCCAAAACTGTGGCTTACTCGCTCATGACTTACCGCCAGGAGCAAACTGTCCGAGAGATGAAGAAGGTCGCTGCGTGTAGTACCCAATTATCTGAGAGAGTAATTCAGTTTGAAACGATGTGTAATGAGTGTACAACTACAACACTCTCCTACTAGCTAGAAGATGGCAGAACGAAGGAGTTCTGAAACGAGAAAACTGGCATACTTAACAGGACGAAGCGATCAGTTTGTACTGGGGCGAATAGGTTAACTTGACAACCAAAAAAGGCTTCCAGTCAGTGAAACAATAATGATGCCATCGACAACACCGACTGGTACAAACGAGTGGGACATATAGAAGCGTCTTTCCGCTATTCCGCATACCTGATGACCTGATTATACACAGAATATTCCCACACGATTCGATAGGAGAGCTCATTCATACGATGAGACAAGTATAATACCAAGGCCGTAAGTGGATTGACTTGATGCATACAACACAGTCACTATGGTGCCCGTGAAAGTGTCCACCTACCGCATATACCATCAATCGGTTTTAGACAAAAAGGTCAGTAAACTAATCTTCAATATGCTAAGAAATGATGTCAGGGTAAAAACCATACAACCCGCCCCTCTCCAGCCAAGATCAACGAAAACGTACAACTCAAGGGGGGCTGACCTGGATGCACTGGATCTTGATAGGGAGGGTACAAGTGAAAAAGTAGTATTGAATGATTTATGGACGTTTGTGATCGAGTAAAAATCGATTTTTAAGGTATTCGTAAAAATGGAACCATGACCACGATTGATACGTAAGTGTTTCATCATTGAGCTAAATTTGACCTTCACTGGCGCCTCTTGTAAGAAGACACCTCATCCCTGGATGGTCTTTTTAAAGTATGGCTGCAGATTGATCGTTCGGTGATATCCGCGGGAGACGGTACACTTAACACTTAGCGTGTGATTGCTGGGCATATTTGATTTGGTCTAATCATGGACTGAGGCAAACTAACTTGGTTTGAATATCGTTAATAGAACAGTTTAATAAAGTATGCTTATCACATTTCCTCTCTGACAGAACCTATTCTTGGCCTTCTCAATCGTGTGAAACCGTGGTAGTGAGAAAGTACACGACACCAGTTAAAACGGAGTATTTAATACTCGTACGTACTACTGAAAACGATTACTTTTATACATTACTTCCGTTAAAGTCTCAGAGAAATTTTCTCTTGTCATAAAGGAAACTACTCACAAGTTTGCTGAAAAATGTTCGTCAGCCCACGACCGGTTTCGCCTTTCTTGGGGCTCATCAATTAGGCGCAGTCCCCGGGTTTCCGTCAACCTTATGATTTACTTGAACCCAAAATTGGACTGTTTTCGAGAAATACACCCATTTGCAAATCAATTTGATTTTCACGAGAGACTCAACTGATTCTCTCGTTTATTATGTTTTTCAACTGAATGTGCTGCACACAGACCGTCTCATGTTTCAGTTGGTACGATATTCGACATATCGC
>NW_008751720.1:1435027-1437193 GCF_000715545.1 Opisthorchis viverrini | reverse complement strand
CAGTGTGATCCCCTGCCATCGACCTCCCCGGAGCGAATGTCGCAGTGGTGTTTCTGCGGTCAACCACGGGGACAAAGATGCACGCTTTTTGATAACTCGTTGGTATACCAACACCTCTTCATCCATTATTGAACATAGAAGGATCACCGGGAAAAGGAGACAACAGAACAGTAGGTGCTTGGGAGTGTGACTGGATTCCCACGTGAAAATATCCTCATAGAATGTTCACACTCACTTTGAGCGGTAATGGTACATTAATAGTGTGAAAAAGACGCGAGAATTGGTCGGACAGAAACACGCACCAAAAGTATAGGCACCAAGCTCACAAGGTACAACCTGGTCGTCATCATGGTGATAGACAGTGGTAACGGAAGCCGGTGCTTAACTACCATAAGACCATATTCTAGTAAAAAGGAATAGGAAAAGGGAGGAATGGAGACTCATTGTGGAATGAGTCTTATGCTCCAAAGAAAAAAGCCAGGAGCGTTGTGCTAACACCCTTCAAGATCACTGAGCATTCTGCCTGAGGAAGATGTGGTCAGTGGCAATGACCTAGATTAGTTTACAAATATCACCTAAAGTAAATTTATCAAACAACGACAGAGCAGCGTTGATTAGGCAGTCCGGCTAGAAAGTGTTACGAAGTTCGTCACTAGGACTGGCTGCGTACCAGGTCTTGCGGCGTTACCCGGCCCGCTCGACCTCATCAAGGAAGTCGCGAAAACCCTACAGGGCTCAACTCGACAGCTTCATTTCGAGTTCCCATCCTGTCCTCAGCGAGTATTTCGTGAACAGAGGTTCAGAGTGAAAAACAAAGTTTTTTTGGTTGAGTATAAGTAGTATGTATCCCAAAACACTTTTGCCTGCTGCTGGACTCGCTCGCCTACGTATTGTTTTCANCTGCGTATTGTGTGGTATTGCTGCCTCTCCCAGAGACGCCAAATTAAACATTATCCAACTGGACGACTAACCCTCCAAGTTCATGCTTTGTGTTGCACTCAGGCTGTAGATTCCACTTAGTCATTGCCACTAAATTTAGCCTAGAACAGCAGCCCCGCACCCATCCCATACAGCTTCGTGTAAGTACTACGGAGCTCCTATCCTATGGGAAAGAANNNACTCAATTATCATGTGGCCCATGAGATATAACTCAACAATCCGTATAGAAAAGGAACCAACTGGGGACAGTAGAATCGATCGGTAAAATATCATGCAACAAAAGAGGTCGACTAGAAACAGCCAAGACGGTCCATGGGCCCGCAGCAATAAGTAAACTTTTTACCAACTCCTATAGAGAGGGAGCTCTGTGCCTAATTCAGAACATTTTAGCCCTCAGAATACTGGTCATCCACCAACTCAATGCACAGAAAACGATTTGTTTGAAATGGACAGTACGGTTGAGCTCTTAAAAATGCGGAATTTCTTACTGCAAAATAAGATAATTCTAAGCTGAAAAACCGAGGAGCATTGTACAGCTGCCGCACCCTCGTTTGGACCAATCAGGAATGCGCACCTTCCTCATTAGTGGGTTTATTCGGACTGGAGATCATCCCATTAGTGATTGAACATTATACAGTTCATTCACGAATAACTGATCAACGGTGTGGCAAACTCATATTTAACCGGAACCATGATATAGTTCATACCACGAAATTTGGTGTAAACTGGCTTCTGTCGTGAACAATTCTCAACTGGAAGGACTATACGGCAGTTTGATAATGGAACCAGTTTTTGGCGCAAACTGGTGATACCTCAGCATCTTACTAACTGAAAAAATAGCCACTGATTTTGAACTCAGAAAATCCAAGATTCTGATGTGGATAACCCGAATGTAAGCCTACTATTTTGCCACCAAGGCCTGAAAGTCGCGCAGTCATATCGATCGTGTCGTAAAACAGATGTCACAACACACATTTCATAAAGGAAACTACTCACAAGGGCGCTGAAAACTCTTTGACAGCCCATAACCGGTTTCATCTTTCTTAAGGGTCATCAGGTAGGCGCAGTTCTCGAGTTTCCGTAAACCTTATGTTCTAATCGGACCCGAATTCGACTGATTTCAACAAATGCATCCACTTGCATATCAATTTGGTTTGTGCAACACATTCAGTTTAGGACGAGAGATTCAGCTGAGTCTCTCGTGAAGGCCTTATTGATACATGGTGG